>NC_080558.1:10610000-11210000 GCF_030253575.1 Rhododendron vialii
TTCGATAGATGATCATCAATTTATGTCCATCAGTTACGAAGGCGCTGCCCCAGCAACTCAAGTTGACCTCTGGGTTCATGATCCAGCCATTGGAGCTCTTGCACTAGATTGGGATCTTTCTCCCGATTCACACCATCTCTCACGATGGTATACTGAATCATCTCGAGAACTATTTAATCATGGGAAGTCTACTTTTATCTCCAACGATGCACTATTATTGCGATCATCTCTACACAAGAAGAACAATGATTCTGAGCACTTTCTTTTGTTAGGCGATCGAATCATCAATGGAGATGCTAAATGGGGTAACACGACTCCTCAGTTTGGGGAAATTTCTTTCATTGACGGATATTGGGAGTGGTTAGAAGATGTGCTTGCATGGAATAAAGACATGCTAACTAGTGCGAAGATATATGACGCTGTCTTTGCATCCTTATTTACTTATGTTCGCAACACAAACCTTATTCGCTCATTTTGTGAACTTTGGTGTCCCTCAACAAATAGTCTACACCTACCAATCGGAGAGGTGTCTATTTCCCTATGGGACCTACGCCTAACTGGGGGACTTTCAATTGATGGAATCTTCTATGACGAGGTTGTGCCTTCTGCTAGAGAACTCACTGGTGTTGACAAAAAGGATGTGCCACTTCTTCCTCCAAGTTGCAAGTACTTATTTTTGGCGTATCGCAAAATTTATTGTGCAAGCGAGGCTTCAAATGTTACTGTGCATGATTGGGTAAAGTTCTGGTTTAAAGAGGATCCCCGTTACAAACAGCCGCCTGCTAGAGTTCAGAAGAAAAGGTTGGGCGAGCCCAGGACATCCAACAATCCAACCGGCTTTGTTGGAGAGAAAAAGCCGCGCTCCAAAGATACAGAAAAGGTTTTTGACGACTTGGGTGTTGATAAGGACGTGAAAGAAGAAACCAATTTGGCTGCTCTTCTATCTTGTTGGCTATGTGTTTTTGCACTACCTAACAAGGAAGTTGATCAAATTCGTCCAGGCGTCTTCAAAGTAGCAAGTATGATGGCTCAAGGAAAAAGGTTGTCTTTGGCAGTACCTGTCCTTGCGAGCATATACCATGGTTTGAGAGAAATTACATCTTCACCTAATCCAAGCAAATGTGGCACAGCGTTTCCCATCCATTATGTTTATGGGTGGCTTGGTCGTTATTATGACAGTTACTTCTTGTCTGCTTCTACAAAATTTGATTATGGTGCCCGGATGGTGAAACTTGCCGGGGAAAAGAAGGCTAAACACTTTAGTTTTCAAGAAGCTTGTGATCTTTTGAAGAGCATCATGCCATCGACTCTATCGCTTTTAGCCTTGGGTAAACCACAACAAGGAATTGTTACCGACCATGGAAAGCATTCGGACTCTTGGAATGATTACGTCATCAGTCTCAGATCAAGCTACTTAACTCTTCGTCATAGTAATGAGCATATTGTTGAGCCATATAGCCCTCACCGATTTGCTAGACAATTTCGATTTTGTCAAGACACTCCTGGAAAGTTAAGAGAAGAGCTCTCAGCCGGTACTTTGGAGGCAATATACCAACTTTGGGAGTCTTGCACGAGATTAAACACGAGGGCTGATTTTATGGTTCCGTCGCATTCATCTGAAGTCCTAGCCACCAAAGAGTACGTTGAGTGGTGGGAAAAATCTTCGAGCAATTTCTGTAGAGATAAACTTGCATGTGAGAAGCCAAAGTCACCTCTTGTTGCTTCAAAAGGGAAAAACGTCATCACACTTCGCACAATGAAGTCAAAGTTGGCTACAGAAGTTACTCCACCTTCTTCAAAATCTAAAGAAAAGGAAGGGACCAAAGCAGTAACCAAAGAAAATAAGAAGGCCGCATAAGTCAATCCAAAGACTCCTTTGATTATTCCAGCGTCTAAACCAAAGCCTATTGTTGGCCAGACTTCAGAACCAACGGGTGAAAACAAGAAGAGGACCACCCTAGTTCTTTCAGAAGGGAGTAGTTCCGACAAAGGTGAGCGCCATTGGAAGCGTTCGAAAAAGAAAGCAGCAGACTCTGATTCGCGATTGAAAGAGAAAGTGATGGTTTCTGATTTGGCGAAATTGGACTATAATTTGGATGGCATCCTTGATGATTTGCCAGACACTTCAAACCATGTTGAGGTATTGGGTATACGAGTAAGCTTTAATCACTGCCTTCTTTTGTTCTTTACTTTGTTTATTCTTTAAAGAAGTTTGGAATTTTCTCATCAAATTCTTAATGAGTTATTTCCCTCTGCAGTTGGAAAACAATTTTGCATCAGATGAGCGTGAAGGTTCTGTTGATGGTCCAGACCCTTTTGATCTTGCTTTGCGACCAAAACATAATTTTGTATCTGGGGCAATCCATCTTCCATCTACTTCCAAGCCTTCTACTTTCAAGCCTCCTATGTTAGGTCGTGCAGCGCCGTCGACTGTTACTGCATTTGATACGGGGAGTATGATCAGTTGCGGTCGTCTTTTGGCCGCGAAGATTTATGATAGCAATATTAAGAGTATCTTGGGAAGAACTCCTTTTGAGAAGCTAACATCTTTAAAACCAAAACTGCAAGTGATTTATGCTGAATTTTCGAAGCTTGAATTGGATTATTCCCCACTCCAAACTCAAGTGGAGAAATATATACAGAATACCACCAACTATGTTTCCATGAGATCGAATTTTGCTAGCGCGATGACTTCAGAGGTGAAGGAGCGACGATTGGCAGATGTTGATACCAAGAGAGATCAACTAATGAAGGAGCTAGATCAGTTGGACTTGAAGGCGAAAAAGCTTAAAGAATCCCTCGAAGGGATTGATGCACAAAGAGCTCAGAAGCAGCACGGTGTCTCAACTTTACAAGAAGAGCAGGCCATTATAGAAGCGACTAAGGTGATGGAGCCGGCGGACGTGGAAGTGGCTAACAATTTGGAGCAACTTCTAAAGTCTGAGCTGGAAGAGATCCAGAATTTGGCTTGGCTGGACTAGTTTTCCTTTGTCATATTTCTTTTATTTAGGCTTGTTTGGTTTACTAAATGGATGTTCCATTTTTAGCAAACCATGCCTTTGCGTTTATGATGTTTTAGCATAAGACAATCACTTTATTATTTAAATAAAGTTTTTCTCATACTTTTAGCCATTCACAGTTTATTCTCTTGCGAGCCATGAATAACATAGTTGTGGTTGAATATATATATATTGATGGATTGACTGAACTTAAGAAAAATTCTCAAGTTGCCTACGTACCCTTGGAAGGGATCAAGTCAAAACGTAGTTCATATTTTGAATTTTTGTTTTTTTGGGCCGTGCACAGTTTTAGCTCATGCGGGCCAGGAGCAACATGCAGTTTAGGCTCATGCGTCATGGAGTAATACTTGCTCTTCAAGGGTAGTAGCGCTTCAAGAATTTGCCATTTATGGGGCCAACTCTTAAGCCATCTTCAGCAACCAGTTTGTAGGCGCCACTTGAGTAAACTTCTTGCACCACAAATGGTCCATCCCACTTGGAGATGAATTTGCCACCGATTTTATGGGTGGTATTAATGAGCTTTCTTACAGCAAGAACCAAATCCCCTTTCTGGAAAGAACGAAGACGAACCTTCTTGTTGAATGATTTTGACATGTGGGCTTGATAACACTCAAGACGTTGTTGTGCCTCAAGTCTCTTTTCATCAAGTGCTTCTAGTTCTTCAAGGCGCAAGCGAGCGCTGTCTTCATGAGTGAGACCTTCTTGAACAGCCATCCTTAAAGATGGGATTTGACGTTCGAGCGGCAAAACAGCTTCCACACCGTACACTAGCGCATATGGAGTGGCTTGTGTAGGTGTTCGATATGTTGTTCGATACGCCCAAAGAACTTCTTCCATTCTCTCAGGCCAATCCCTATTTGCTTTGGCAACTACTTTCTTCAATAAGTTTCCAAGAGTCTTGTTGAATGCTTCCGCAAGACCATTTGCAGGCGGGTTGTACATAGTAGAGGTATGCTGCTTGAAGCCAAATTTTTGGCAAAGTCTGGTCATGGCACTGTTGTAGAAATTCTTTCCGTTGTCCGTGATGATGCAACGCGGTACGCCATATCTAAAGATGAGGTGAGTACGGATGAAGTTGACGACATTTTCCTTCTTTACCTCTTTCAGCGCGATTGCCTCCGCCCATTTGGAGAAGTAGTCAGTCGCAGCCAAGATGTACAAGTGACCATCATAAGACTTCGGCAAGGGCCCCACGACATCCATCCCCCATGCATCAAAAGGCCAAGAAGTGACAGTTGGATGGAGCAGTTCTGGCGGTTGATGTATAAAATTGGCGTGGATTTGGCAAGCATGACATCTCTTGGCATACTCCATGCAATCCTTGACCATGGTTAGCCAATAGTAGCCTATTCTTTTGATGCGAAAATGAAGTTTGGGGCCAGATTGATGAGCGCCACATATGCCAGAATGAGCTTCTTCCAGAGCTTTTTTGGCTTCATTTTCTTCAAGGCAACGGAGGAATAACCCTTCAAAAGATCGGCGGTAAAGCGTGTCTTTATAGTAAATGAATCGAGGGGCTCGACGCTTCACATCCGCTCTCCTATATGGATCATCAGGCAGTTTCCCATGTTGCAGATAATCGATAAGGGGTTGGCGCCAATCCTCTGTTTCAATTTCAAGCACTGAGACAACATTCACTTCTCTTTCACCATTGTCTTCATCGTCAAAGATTGGAGGTATGACCCAACTTCGGCATATTGGAACGTGCGTCTCTTGGTCAGGGAAAGCAAGTGTAGAAGCAAGCTTTACAAGTGCGTCAGCCTGCCTATTTTCGGCTCGCGGTACATGTTCCAGAGTGACACCACCAAGCCATGCAATCAAGTGACGTGCGTAGTTATTGAAAGGCATGAGTTCAGGCATCCTCACTTCATAGATGTTGAGGAGTTGGTTGATGATCAACATTGAGTCTCCATATACCTTGAGTTGCAGATGTTTTGCTTCAACTGCCATCTCCAGTCCAAGAATGAGAGCTTGGTACTCAGCCTCATTGTTTGAACAATTTTGTGTGAGGGTGAAAGCATAAGGCAATACATCTCCTTCTAGGGAAACAAATACTACGCCAGCGCCTGCGCCATTTCGATGTGACGCGCCATCAAAGTACATTATCCATGGGGGACGAACTTCTACCACCATGACGTCTTCATCAGGCAATTCTTCGGACAACTCCCACTTGGCTGGTATAGGATGATCCGCCAAAAAATCAGCTAGAGCTTGCCCCTTAACAGCCTTTTGAGGTACATAGATGATCTCGTATTGTTGAAAGAGACGAGACCATCTTGCCAATCGATCGGTGAGGACCGGCTTTGTCATGACGTATTTGATTGGGTTAGCCTTGGAGATGAGATGCACAGTGTGAGCTTGAAAATAGTGTCGCATCTTTTCAATCGCGAACACTAGAGCTACGCACATCTTCTCAATTGCAGAATAGTTCAATTCATGAGGCAGCATCATTCTACTCAAGTAGTACAAGGCGCCTTCTTTCCCTTCATCATTCTCTTGAGCAAGCAAGGCCCCCACTGAACGCTCTTGGGCTGCAACATACAAGATTAAAGGTCGTCCAGGTTTAGGAGCGGTGAGAACAGGTGGTCTTGTCAAATATGATTTAATGCTCTTGAAGGCATTATCGCATGCTTCATCCCAATCAAAAGGAGTCCCTTTCTTCATGAGGCGGCTGAATGGTTGACAACGCCCAGCCAAATTTGATATGAAGCGACGAAGGTAAGCCAATCGTCCTTGAAGACTCTTCAACTCGTGAATGTTTCGAGGTTCAGGCATTTTCAAAATAGCGTCAATTTTAGCTTGTTCAATCTCTATGCCACGATGGCGCACAATGAACCCAAGAAATTTTCCAGACGTAACCCCAAAAGCACACTTCAAGGGATTCATCCTAAGTTGGTACCTTCGCAGCCGCTCAAACACTTGCCTCAGATCATGAAGATGGTCGGCTCGTTTCTTGGTCTTCACGACTAAATCATCGACATAACACTCCACATTTTTGTGAAGCACGTCATCGAAGATCTTTTGCATTGCTCTTTGGTATGTGGCACCTGCGTTCTTCAAGCCAAAAGGCATAACTTTGTAACAGTAGATGCCTTTTGGTGTACGAAAAGCTGTGAGCTCTTCATCTTGCGGAGCCATGCGAATTTGATTATATCCGGATGAACCATCCATGAATGATAAGACCTCATGTCCAGTAGTAGCATCAACCATGAGCTCTGGTATAGGGAGTGGAAAGTCATCTTTCGGACATGCATTGTTCAAATCACGAAAGTCCACACATACTCGGATTTGCCCATTCTTCTTCTTCACTGGAACGATGCTTGAAATCCAAGTAGGGTATTTGACTTCTCGAATGAAACCAGCTTCGATGAGTTTATTGATCTCTGCTTCGATTTTAGGGACCAAATCTGGTCGGAAGCGTCTTTGAGATTGCTTGATAGGTCGGACGCCATGCTTTACCGCTAGATGATGGACTGCGACTCTTGGGTCTAATCTAGGCATCTCCTTATAACTCCAAGCGAAGACGTCCCCATACTCACGTAGAAGCTTGGTGTAGGCAATTTCTTCTTCAAGGGTGAGCAAAGCGCTGATGTAAATTGGTCGCGGGTCATCTTCAGTCCCTAAATTGATCTCCTTTAGATCGTCGATAGTGGACCTCACTCCTTCTTCTAACTCTGGTGGAGCATCTTCAGCATCTTCTTCTACTTGAATTTCATTACAAGTTGTCGTGATATGGAAGGAGGAAATGGCAGATTCTTCATCAAGACAACGATCCAATTCCTTAGAAGGTACTCTGGTCAGCACCACAGTTTGCCGCCTTACTCTTAGCAATGCATCATCAGTTGCCACAATGAGAGTAGTTTGGCGCTTCATGCGAGAGGGTATTTTACTCTTCAATTTCTTGCCATCTTCTGACAAAAGAGCAGTCCTCCGTTTTGAAGCCTTCTCGATGGCACTGCTTGAAACACCCAATCGACTTTGGACAGACTTTCGTGGAGCATTTGTTGAAGATATCTCATTTGGTAAACCCAATCTACTTTGGATAGACTTGCACAAGACAGAATGTGTGGAGCTTTTGCTTTGTGGCCCTAATCTGTCTTGAATGGGTCCTCTAGTGGGGGTTGGTGAGACAACTTCTTCTTGAGGAGTCAATCTGTCAAAGACTGACCTTTTTGATTTCAGAGCACTTAAGCGATCGAAGACCGATGCCTTTGGTGTTGAAGTACATTCTTCTGCCGTAATGTGGTTGTTGCTCGACTTCTTTATGAAGATGCGAGCAGGAGCAGGTGCAGTGTATCCAAGGCCTGCTTGGGACTCCTTGATAGAATATCCCTTTTGCTTGAGCATTTTCTGAGTCGGGTTCAAGCCATGTATTTTTTTGCCAGTCACTTCAGGCAAAAGTCTCCCTAGAGTGGTTGAACCTTTTGGATTATGTCTAGCCTTTGCGAACAGCTTGTAGGCATTAGGATCGAAGCCATTTATCCTCTGTGAAGGCAGGTATTCATGCTCCACTTGAGGGCCATGTGTGGCATGAATGAATCCTTTTAGGGGTGGAGCAACCTTTGCTTCGTCAAGGTCAGTGGCTGGGAGTGTTAATCCTTTCAAGGCCGACTCTTCATTTTTTTGCAACTTTGGTACATATCGAAGTGTTGGCGTGCCTTTCTTCTTTGATGGATCTTCCACGTGATGCTTGCCACCTTGACCAGTTTCCTTCTTTGCCTTAGTAAGAATGTTGGTTTTACCAATTTGAAGGTCATTAACTTCGGAGGGTTTGTAACTTGATGAAGAGGCAGCTGGCACTAATTCCGTCAACACCATGTTTGCCAAATAGAATTTAGCATCAGCAAAATGGGATTCAGTCTCGCTAAAGGGTTTGTCATCGGCTACCACCTTCTTTGTCACACCATCTTTGCAGTACTTGAAGCATTGATGGAGGGTTGATGGGACAACGCCATTCTCATGGAGCCACGGCCGCCCTAGCAATACATTGTAAGAGGTTTTGGCATCAATGACATGGAGCAGTGCGCTTGAAGTCATATCATCGATGACTAGATCCAGACGAATGACGCCAACAGCTCTTTGCCCCCCTTGATTGAATCCTTGGATCATGAGACGACTAGGTGCTAGATCTTCCATAGAGATATTGAGTTCCTTCAGAGTATGAAGAGGCAAGATGTTGACCGCAGATCCACCATCCAGGAGCATCCTATTGACTCTTTGTTCGCATAGGTATCCAGAGACAAAAAACGGACGATTATGTGGAGTTGCGCCAAGCAATAAATCTTCGTCGGAGAGTGTAATGGCTCCAATGCAAGCAGAGCAATCTTTGGCACAGATGGTAGAGCCAAGATGGATTGGAGAGTGCTTATATGCAAGAGGCGACTCTAGTTCCGTCTCTTCAGTTTCTTCACAACTCACAGTATTGCATGAAGCTTCAAAAAGACTGGTGTTGCGAATTGATTAGAGTAAGAAGTCCCATAAAGTAAACGGAGTGCGTAGTCTTTGGACAGGGATGTCTTCTTGCAAGTTTGAAGCTATTTTCTTCAGCTTCTTCCTTCTTTGTTGCCTTCTTGTATGCCTCCTTCTGAGACTAGGCTTTGGGGCCACGGATTGAGGATGCTTCACTTTTAGCTCGCACTTCTTCTTTCTGCGAGTAACAAGGGTCCATCCTTCGCCATCCTTGTCATCTACTTTTGCCTTGGCACAGATGCTGCCCTCAAACTGTTGAACAGAATGACATCGCACTACCTCAATTGGATCGGACGACCCAAATTGAATCTTCACACTCTGTGGCGCTTCAAGCTGTTGAGTTTCGTCTTGTAGAACAGCCACAATTTGATTTGTAGCTACGGTTTCTTTTTCTTCCTCCAAGACGATCTTTCCTTGGCTAGCGAGCTCCACTACCTTTTCTTTGAAGACAAAGCATCGTTGGGTTGGGTGACTAACCAAACGATGGTATTTGCAATAGTTTGGATCATTAACTTTGTTAGCTTCCTCGGGTCGCTTCATCTCTGGGAGCTCAATGAGTTTCAGATCTAACAGTTGATCAAACATTGAAGGGACCTCTGAATCGGGGAAAGGATACACCTTTTCTTGCATCTCCTTCAACGTGAGTCTTTTCCTCTCCTTCATTTGCGGCGGAGTGGACATCTCTACTTTCTTTTCTTTGGGTTTAGTAGAGATCTTGAATGGTGCAGCATTCACAGCCATGGATTCTTTTTTTCCTTCTTTGACTAGAAATTTGCCCCCTTTGCGAATATCTGGCTTGCTTCCTACGGTGCGAGAATCTTGCGCTCTGCGAGAGTCTTGCACTGGTAGCCCTTGCCTTCCATTTGCCGTGATGGTGAGCTCCATGTCATGAGCTCTAGTAGCCAATTCTTCGAAGGTTTTAGGTAGGATTCCTTGAAGAATGTATTGTAGATCCCACTGCATGCCTTTGATGCACATCTCGATTCCAGAAGTTTCAGACAGCCTATCCTTGCAGTTTAGACTCAAGTGTCGCCATCTATTGATGTAATCAATGACAGGCTCATCCTTCCATTGGCGAGCATTCGTAAGCTCGAACATACTAACAATACGGCGAGTGCTGTAGAAACGGTTAAGAAATTCTTGTTCCAGCTGCTCCCAATTGTCAATCGTGCCGGGTTCAAGGTCGCAATACCAGTCGAAAGCATTGCCCTTGAGCGTTCGAACAAACTGCTTGACGAGAAGATCACCATTAGTTCCAGCATTGTTGCATGTTTCCACAAAGTGAGCAATGTGCTGCTTTGGGTTGCCTTTGCCCTCGAATTGTTGAAACTTTGGTGGCTGGTAGCCAACATGCATCCTCAAAAGGTCGATCCTTCGAGTATAAGGCTTAGCATAAGTAGAAGAAGACTTCGGTGCCTCCTCGTACTTTTGCTTGATAGTGCCTAAAATGAAATCCTTCAGCTGATCCATGGGAATTGTACCATCACCAGAAAGCGAAAATTCTTTTGGTACCTCCTTATGTTTGTTTGAAGACCCAATTTGACTTGAATCCCCCATAGTTTCTATTTTGTTCTTGAGGAAGGCAATTTTTGAATCGCGCTCTTCTACGGTTTTTGACAAGCCCTCAATTGCTTTGGCCAAGGAAGCAACCTGCTCTTCTAGATTGACCGCATTTATCGTCATAACATCCATGATTGAAGAACTGACAGACTTGGTGAAGGCATTGAGGTTTGACAGAGGAGTGCTTCGAGAAGAGGTGGAGTCAGAACTGCATGAATAGCCTTCTTCCGTGTTCTTCTGAATTTCTGAAGCAGACTCAAGAAGCATGGGAGGATAAACAAAGGGATTGTCAATGATGGCTGCCATGTCTTTTGCTGCCTCCATGGTAGAGACGCCTTCCTTCCCTTTTGGTGAGCTTGTGAAGGTTAGCGATGCTTTCTGTAGATCAGCACCAACTGCAGAGTTTGGTTTAGGTAGAAGCGAGGCTTGTGCATATGCTTGAGCTGCAGCCTTTGACTTGCTTCGAGTTATTGCACCACCACTTCTAGCATGAGATCCAGAGCGAAGATTTGCAATGGTTGAAGACTTGAAACGTACAACCTTAGCTTGAAGGGCCTTTGAACTGTTGTTCTTAGGAGCCTTTGAAGCCTTGGAACTGTTCTTCTTAGCGGCCATTGAGAGTTTGCTTGATTTGTTGAAGAGAAGAGATGAGAAGCAGAGATTGTCCCACCAGGCGTGCCAAAATCTGTTGAACACAAATTTCGAGTCTGCGAAAAAGACGGAAAAATGTTGAACAAGAGTCAATTTTATTGATGTATGAAATTAGGGTTTACAATCTCTGATCTATTTTCTAATCAAAGAAAGTAAAGTCTTCTGATTCTTCTCTTCGATTGTTGAAACGAGGGCTTTGTGCTTGATCTCGAATTAAATGGCGGAATCTTCTTCGTGATTTGCGAAGAAGTTGATAACTTGGATTGAATGTTCTTCGAGGCTTTGAGGCTTCGATTCGAAGAACCTTCTTGTTGGATGCACACTTGAAGAATTCTGAAGGATTTGAAGGCTTCGATCTTCAGAGCTCTGGAGCTTTTTGCTTCAATGTGCAGATGGAAAAATATGAGAGAAAACACCTCTATTTATAAGGGTTTGGGTGAAGACTTCAACCCTAACCTTCCATATTGATCTCTTTAATTATTTCCTTTATTGAAAAATGAATAATAATAATTTGATAATTATCTTTCCTTTCTTTTCATTTTAGAAGAGGTAATTATATATAAAGAGATATATTATTATTTACCAATTAGCCTAATTTGATTGGCCGGACTTGATAAAATAATAACTGTGTCATTTTGACACGTGGCACCATTTGATTGGTCCATTTACATGTCTCTGACTTTTGACCACGGACATTTGGCATCACTTGATTGGCCAGTCCATGAAACTTTGACTTTGACTTATAGACACTTGGCGACATTTGATTGGCCAATTTGTATGCCCTAGCAACACGTGGGGATTTGTGATAGGCTAGAAATTTCACATGCCTACACTCGCGAAAGACCAACAAAAAATATGATTGGGAAGGACTTAATCTGAACAGTTTTTCTAAAAATGACATTTAAAACTATTCGGATTATGCCCTTCCCGGTCATATTTTTCATGTGTACTCCTAAAATCACGTTTTAAACATATTGAATGGTTCGGATCATCAAAATTTGATCAAGAACAATGTCAAACTCATGAGGTCCTTAACTTAGCAAGTTAAGGGATCCCTTAATAGAAACTCATTGTGTATATATGTAGAGACCCGTGAAATTTTTTTTTTTTTTGGGCTGTATATATATATTTTTTTCCTTTGTTAATGTACGGCCCGTTGAGATAGACGGTTCGGATATTCGGTGTGACATCTTCGTGGGAGGATATAATGGTAATTGGGCGAGAGGTGCGCATATGTGTGTGTGGGGTGGGAGCATGGGATTACTCCCCATGCCAATAATTTCCCCAGGAGACTACTTTCTCCCATTTCTCTTTTTCTCTCTCTCGGCCAAACTCTCTCCTCCTCTCCTCCGAAACTCTCTCCTCCCTTCTCCCTTCGATCTAAACACCTTAGAGCATGATTCTGGATGAAGTCCAAGAATTAAAATTGCTATACGGAGCACGGGCTTTCCGAATATCCAAGAAAAATCTTGATCGGACTGCGTGGGAGCTCGGTTGACTTGGTCAAAGGATCGGGTTTTGCTCAAAACCCATGAGGTAGGGATTTTTTTACTCTTGTTATGCGTTTATACTACGGTGTTTATGTACCTAGATTGTATCTTGCTTCGTTGTTTAAGTTTGTGCCTTCCATTTCCGAAAATCAGCAGAACAGGGCTGTGTTTTTGGGGTTTTACGCCTTCTTAAGCTCAGATTTGAATTTTGGTTCCTTCGTATGAAATAGAGTAGACTTAGAGCCCGTTCCAATGCCGCTGGAATCATACGAAACCGTTGAGAATTGAATTGATGGTGATTTTTAGAAAACTGGTCTGCAATCTGTCTCGTGTTCTGGATTTCAGCCCACTTCGAATGGCCATAACTTCCTCGTCCGATATCCGTTTCATGCAAACTTTATATCGATTCGAAGGTCTTGAAGTCAGCTTTCATTTGCCACTAGAATCGTCTTAAAACTCTTAGTACACAGAAAGTTATGTTCGTTTGAGTGGAGGTGTGTCAATCTGTCATGCCGCGCGACAGATTCGTGTAGCCTGGGAAAACCCCTGTTTAACCACCCTTTGAGGGCAGATTTGACAAGGGTTCCTTCGTGACTTTTAAGCTTCGTTCAATCGCGCAACCATTGGGACTGGAATCACTCAAAAATATTAAGAACTCGATTTATAGTAATTTTTAGAAGATTGAACGAAAATCTGAAAATGTGGGCAGGGTATCGGGCTTCGTTTTTTTTTTATTGTTTGTTATGGTTAAATGATGTTATTGGTTATGGGTCCTTGTGGGTTTTAAAGATTAGTAAGTTGGTGATAATTTGGCGTTGGAATCATTGAAAAATATTGAGTATGCAATTTTTAATGATGTTGTATAATCGTTTTAACTCGATAATGGGTGTGAGATTGATTATGGATGGATTGTGCATAATGAAGGATGTTTATGGACCTATGATTCGAGTGTTACGGCTACGTGTGACATCGAACTTTGTATGTATCGTGGTGTGGCATGTCATAGCATATGGACAATGGATGAAGTCGTATCCAACTTCGGATGTCGACGAGGGTTACGGGGCCCAACACCGCCCGGAATTCACGTCAATATGGACGGAGCCCGGTTCACCTTCTTGGTGGGACCTTGGCGAGGGTTACGGGGCCCAACACCGCCCGGAATTCACGTCAATATGGACAGAGCCCGGTTCACCTTCTTGGTGGGACCTTGGCGAGGGTTACGGGGCCCAACATTGCCTGGTGCATTGCTTTGCATCACATATCACGCATTGTTGATTGGTTGAGCTAGACTTATGACCTGTGTTGCTTGAGAAATGAAAAGAGAGATAAAGTTGTTAATCTAATGTTTGGCTTGTCGTGCGACTTTGAACCATATCTTGGATTACTATCCTTCCTCATTGAGCCTCTTGTTCGGTACAAATCAAGGAAACTAGTTCTTGTTGCATAGAGTGGCTAATACTTGAGAAATGAGAGATAAATCAATTATGTTCAAAAAGGAAATCCAATGATATGTTTGTGTTGTTATGCTGATAGACACACTCATTGTTATTAGCATCTTGGGGTTCGTTGTACATATATAATGTTGCTCACCTACCACTGTTGGTGCATGATCATCACATATTCGTATAGATCGAGGCAAAATGGAGTAATTGCGTAGCAATGGACAAGTGACAGTTGAGGATAAGTTGTGGTCTAATTAGGATAATTCGAGTTGGTTTATGCTTCTAGTTTGACGTATGAGCTGTTAGGAATACCTTTATGAAATTATGATCCCTTGGTTGTAGTATGCTCGTTTGTGGTGGAAAACTCACGTTTCTTTGTGGTATCTCGTCGCATCACTCAGTCTAGGTGTATGATTCATCGCATTTTCATATAACTTGCGTATAGATTTTCCTACTGGGCTAGTGTAGCTCACCCTATTATTTTCAGGTACGATTCAAGGAAGTTGACATGGAGTACATGTTGTGCATTTGTGACCAAACCTTTAAAAAGGTATTCAAGAAGGATTTCATAGCACAAGATTTGAAAGAACATTTTTTTTGGAAAGATAGTATTTGTAAATTGTAATAATATTTCCCTAGAATATTGGTATTTTGATGATTTGGGGCCTTCGAGTTTTGGAATGTAATATTTGAATTTTATTTGAGAACAGTGAACAAAAAGATCTTTTGGGGTATTATTTGTATTACAGCGAGGACTTTATTTATTAAAAGTGTTTATTATTTATGTTGAAAATCGAGGGCGTGACAACTTGGTATCAGAGCATTAGGTTAGAATACCTGGCGACCTTGGGGAGACTTTTAGTCTCATGGGTTCAAAAATTCATTGCATACTTTTACAAAAGTGTGTGTGAGCTTGCATCAATGACGTGTGTTCACTGAGCTGGCATTGCATCTATGTTTGCATGAAATAGTAAAAAGTTAGATGACTCACGTCAAAAAAATAAAATAAAATTTTGAAGTTTGGCATCATTGTAGTGACTGTGGTTACGTCTGTTGTCATTATTATTATTGCTGATGGTAGTCTTGTTCTTGAATCCCATGTGGTAAGATGCCTTCTATAAGTGATGCTAGATAGGGTGGATCTAGAAAATCATGATGGTTGAAGTGCTTATGCGCAGTGGCGATGCCGATGTGTGAAAGATAGTATTCATTAGCATATAAAAGAAGAGTTAGAATATTAATGGGACTTAAGAGTAAAGTGTTAGATGTGTTTCTGTTTGAATTGCGTGGATTACGTATTCAAGTTTTAAGTGTATTGAGTAAATCTTATGTCATATGAGTTGTATTGAGTATATATGCAAGGAGAGTGATGCATTTGTTGAGAATAGAGTCAGTGAGTGTTTTAATGTGTTTAAAAAGGCAATGTCCTGTTGTGATAGTAATTGTGGTTAGTCATTTTTTTTTTATGGTTAATGAGGTAGTGGTTGTGGGCATATGTAGGGCAAGTTGAACCCATATTTGTGAACTATATGTATCTAAGGTTGACTTAGAAAGTTGAAAGTTATAGGTAGGGTGTCGGGATACAGTATGTGTCTTCTGGACACCCAAGTGACTATTGATGAGATCTAGTTGGAAGAGGCAATTGATCACCGCTTCTTCTAGATGGAAGTCTTGGAAGGTCAATTGGACACTAGGATTGTGTATAGGGGTTAGATCTCTAGATTTGAGATAGATGGCTCTACGTAGGAGTTTCAAAAAAAAAAGGGAAGTGTTATGGTGTTTGTAATCTTCATTGTTGAGGTGAATGTCGTGGTGGTGTCATTATGACAGGATGGTAGAAAATAGTGATAGTATTGTGTGAAAAAAAAAAAAGGGAGACAAGACTTGAGAGGTGTACTATATCGATGTGACTTGAGGCAAGTGATTGATGTCAATGTGTGGTGAGAGACTTGTCTGAAGTAAGGGCAATATGAATGAGGACTGTTGTGAGTTGAAAGATTAGAGTGTAGAGATGATGTGTGATGTGTAATTGGCGACGTAGACTAGACTGATGACAGTGTAGAGTGCATTGAGGTATGCCGCTGAGGTGATAGATTTGAGAGAGACTAAGGTTTAAATAGTGATAGTGATAGCAGTGCTAGTGATAGGAGTCTTAGAATATAATGTGAAGTATAGAAGGATTGTTTGCAATCCCGGAGTCTTGTGGGTATTCAGGGATAAGTCTGTTAGTCGGTCTGTGTCAGTGTTTGAGTTCTAGCATGAAGATATTCGAGAGTATTAGATGTTCGTTGGTGCAGCTATTGCACACTTTGTGTAGGTGCTCTAGTGATGAGATGTTAATAGGTTGCAATATTGTTAAAATAGAGGAATGATACGTGTATTTATCATTTGAAGTTTAAGATTGTGAATGTGAAAAGTACATGATTTGATTCGACCGAATGAATGAGAAAGCTCGAGATTGGTAAAGTAAATAGACATTTTATAAGATTTTGTGAGAGTAAAAGGAACAAGATGACTGTTGGGTTTCCTGAAGCCATGAATTGTAAAATAGTGGATACTTGGTGAGTCCATTGGGCACTCGGGGAGTTCGTTGGATATTGAGTGAGTGTTAATGCGTGAAAATGTGGCTGGTGTTGTGTAAGCCATTAAATTATACGGTTGATTTTCAGGAGATATTTCATGTATGAAATGTGTTGATATTTCATTCAAGTGCTTGATCTGTTGTGAATCTGAGTGTGTGAAATTTGCCCTTAAAATGCAGTCCAGAATTGGAAAAAAGAGTTATGTGGATACATAGAGGTGTGATAGAGATTGTGGCTAGCGGTTTTGATTTATGTGTATTGAGTATCTATGTATGAAATTATCAGTGTTCGGTTAATGGAAGCGTCCTATTGATATGTCTGAAGATCGGGTTGAACTCAAAATTCCTTTTTCCTTTTCCGAATGAGAATGATGCTGTATGAAAGTTGATTCGTAGTTTAGTTCGTTTAAAAAAAATAAAAAAATGATAATGATACAAGTTTGGAGTCAGCTATATCATGATTATGTGAACCTTATCTTAAATTTGTTACCATGCTGTCTAAATTGTCGTATCCTAAAAGACTAGGTATGGTGCATGAAGATTGATTGGCGATGATATCTTTCAAAAAAAAAATTTAATTTAAATGAACTTTTCCTGTTAAATTCTATAAAATTTCGCCACTAGGTGGACGTGTTTTGATGATTTATCAACTACGGGAACTAAAATTTTCAATGGAATAAGTTTTCAAAACTGCTTGGAGGCGTGTGATATTACACTTTTACTATGAGAATGGTGAGTGGGAAACTAATGATTGTTGTTTAATTCTGATCTCATTATGTCGGACACGTAGACTTTGAGCTAACGTATGCTGTAGGGAGGTATTCCCGAGCAAATACATTTAATTGCCAGACACGTGATGTTTAGGAGCACGTGGTAAATACGACTGGATTTATCGCCGGACAGTATGGAGAACAGCGATGTGGACCAATGATATGAGGAGTCCTTGGTCCATGCAATCTGTTCGGTTGATTAAAAGGCCAACGACATGAGAAGTCAGTGGTGTAAAACTAAACTGTTCGGCAGATAGGGACATTCTCATTACGTTTGGACCAAGTTACATGTGAAGTCATTGGTCCAAGCAGTTTGTTCGGCAACGAGATGGCCGAACAAGGAAAGAACCCCAAATCAATTGTTGGAGCATGGGGAACATTCTGGGAGAATCCAGAATGTTGATATTCCGTTAAGGAATAAGATCCCGAGAATATAGGATCTGAGAAAGATACCCAATGAGAATGGGATGTTCGGCCAGTAAAGGAAAAGAATCCTAAAAGGACTCTTTTCCATTAAACTGATAAAGGAAACAAGAATCCTTGATATCCTGGGTTTCCTATACGAGTTGGGAGTCCTACGGAAACAGGGATGTTTGGGCAACAAGCATACACAAATCTATAAATATGAGGTAAACCTAAAGGAAAAAGGTACGCAATACACGGCATTCTTATTGCTTTCCTACTGATAATTAGGGTTTGATTTCTAGTACGTGATACTAACAAAGGCATCGGAGGGCCTTTGCCACAAGAGGCAAAGGTGCACTCACCCCCTGTCTATTTTGCAGATTAGGGTTCAGACGACGAGTTAGGGTTCCGATGAAGAGGCACGAATAAGCCGTTGCAATCCAGTTGATCCGAAGCACCAATTGTTTTCATCCCCCTACAATTGGCGCCGTCTGTGGGAAACAACAAATTTTTCTAAAAAAATAAATATGATGGAAGAAGATCCAGTCACTCCATTCAGTCCGAAGGACCAGTTGGGTGGAGGAAGAGATAAATCCCCACCAGGAGCTCCGAGAAAGCCCACTGGTAGACATGACCGAGATAACTCCAAAGAAAAAGGGGATAAAACTGCTACAGGCTCCACGAGAAGGAGTAGGTCTCATCGAAGAGATGAATCAATTACCCATTCGAGAAATATTCACAGTGATAACGATGTTCTCGATAAAAAGAGAAGGGAAATAGAGGAGTATGCTCGTTTGATTAAAAAATGAGAGTACGAGATACAAGAGTTGCAACGGATACGAGACCATCCAGAAGATTCTGGACTCTCTCGAAGGAATTCCCAGAGAGACGGACAGACTCTGGTAATCCATAAGCAGGTTCATTCGAGAAAAAGAGCGAGCAGAAGTCCTGTTATAGGGCGTCATGAAGCTTATCTACGAAAAAGGGAAAGAAGAAGTAGAAGCCGAACACCCGAGAGAAGGGCTTCTTCACGAAAAAGGAGGAGCAGAGACCGAAGTTCCACCCCCGAAGAGGAGGAAACTAGGAAACACCATCGAGATAGGTACGAGAGACCTGATGCTGATTGGGTCAAAGCTACGGCTCACAAGTCAAAGGAGCTAGAGGATGGGACAGTGACTGCACGAGAAGCAGCACGCAAGGCCCTAAGTAATATTGCAGCCTCCCCCTTTACAAAGAGGCTACAAGAAGCGAGGTTGCCGAGTAGAGTGAAGCACGGTGCGTTCGTACTTTATGAGACAAATACGGATCCCGTGGCTCACATACAGCATTATCAACAGGCTATGTTTATGCATGAAGGGGATGATTCCATCTTATGCAAGATGTTCCCTTCCAGTCTTGGCAAGGTGGCATTATCTTGGTTTCATAAACTGGCCCCACGGTCCATACGAGGATGGAGGCAGTTGGTCGAGGAGTTCACTGCTCGGTTCTTGACTAGCACAAAAGCCCCAAAGACCTTTGAAAGTCTTTCCACCATGAAACAGGAGGAGAACGAGCAGATCAGAGATTACGAAAAGAAGTACTGGGAAACCTTCAACGAGATTGAAAGTTGCAGCGAAGAGTACGCAACTGCAACCTTCAAAACTGGTTTACCTGTTCGGGGAGAGCTACGCCACTCATTGAATAAACATCCGGTAGCCACCCTGGCTAAATTGATGGAACGGATAGAGCAACATGCCAGAATGGAGGATGACATACTCCGTGAGGATGACAGGACGGTTGCCGAACAGCCGAAGGCACCTGCCAAAAAAGTGGATAAGCCAGAGCCCAAGACTTATAGAGAGAGAAGGGAGTACGGGCAGGCTAAGAAAGAGCCGTACAAGGACAAGCAAGCTCCTGACCCTAAATCCTTCTTTTCTATCACTACAGTTTGGAAGGAGCCAATTTACAGGATTCTTTATCGAATAAAGAATCAGCCATATTTTAAATGGCCCCCGAGTCTAGGCGGAGACAAAGATGCAAAACATGCTACGAATCAGCACTGCAGTTATCATAAAGATTGGGGCCACATGACCGAGGATTGTGAGATGTACAAGAGGCACCTTGATGATTTGGTCTCTCGGGGCTATCTAAAAGAGTTTATCCAGGAAGATCCAAAGGAAAAAGGGAAAGCTATGCAGCTGGGTTACGAAGAAAACCCTAAAGGCGTGATCCATATGATACATGGGTTGGCTACACCTTATACAAGGAATGAGGTGAGGCTGTTGCAAAGGCAAATCAAACACGATCAGCATGTGATGCGTTTGGGAAATAAGAGAGGACGAGAGAATGATGTGTGCAACGAGAGCATAGTATTCACCGACGATGACTTGGGGGAAGTCTAAATACCCCACAACGATGCATTGGTCGTAACCCTACGAGTTGGGGAATATGACATCGAGAGAATTCTAGTGGACTCGGGGAGTTGTACAGAGGTATTGTACTATGATGCATTCAAGAAGCTGGGGCTGGCCCAAACAGACTTAGAACAGTCTACAACACCTCTCATTGGGTTCGGTGCAGGAGCAGTCTGGCCCCTTGGAAAGGTAACGTTACCTGTTCGGGCTGGATCAGTGGTGTTGAGAACAGATTTCCTAGTGGTCGATGTCCCTTCTTCCTATAACGCAATTATAGGGAGGACATGGTTGCACAAGATGAGAGCAGTCTTCTCGACTTATCACCAGATGGTGAAATTCCCAGGATCAAATGGGATTGAAGTAATTAACGGCAACCAGAAGGTGGCACAACAATGTTTGATTTCCATCATCAAAACAGCCCCAAAAGTCCACCATGTTCATACATTGGAAGTACCAGATCAACTAACCATCGAGGATGTTTGGAGAAGTCCGGCTGAAAAAGTGGTTGAAGGCTTGGAGAAGATTCAGATCAACGAGACTGATCCTAAAAGATATTTTTTAATTGGAGAATCACTACCAGCAGAAGAAAAGGCTGAATCGATAAGATTTCTAAAAGAGTATATTGATATTTTTGCATGGGTGCCAGAGGAAATGCCCGGGGTGGATGCAGATGTGATCTGTCACCATTTAAACATTGACCCTCAGCACAAGCCGATCATTCAGAAAAAACGAAGGGCAGTCGTGCAGCATGTAGATGCAATGATTGAGGAGGTCGATCGTTTACTGGAGGCCCAAATAATACGTGAAGTCTATTACCCAGAATGTTTATCCAACACCGTTGTGGTGAAGAAAAAGAATGGAAAGTGGCGTGTCTGTGTGGACTTCACAGACCTAAACAAAGCGTGCCCTAAGGATAGTTTTCCTTTGCCCAGGATTGACCAATTGGTTGATGCAACCTCGGGATATGAGCGAATGAGTTTTCTCGATGCATATCGAGGATATCATCAGATTGCTATGTTTGAACCTGATCAAGAGAAGACTTCGTTTATCACGCCACGAGGGTTGTACTGCTACAGTGTTATGCCGTTTGGGCTGAAAAATGCTGGGGCAACATACCAAAGACTTGCAACCATTATGTTCAAGAAGCTCATTGGAAAAACTTTGAAAGTTTACATAGATGATATGGTGGTAAAGAGTCAAGAAAAAGGAGGGCATATTGCTGATTTGAAAGAAATTTTTGAAATCTTGAGGAAATACAAACTGAAACTCAACACCTCGAAATGTGCGTTTGGAGTTGGTTTAGGAAAGTTCTTGGGCCACTTGGTAACCATGAGAGGGATAGAGGCAAATCCCGATCAGATTGCTGCCCTACAGAGACTACAGAGTCCCAAAACTACCAAGGAAGTCCAGAGGCTGACTGGAATGGCAGCAGCACTTAACAGATTCATCAGCAGGTCAAGTGACAAGTGCAGACCCTTTTTCAGCTATTGAAAAAGAGGGAGGGATTTGAATGGGGAGAAGAATGTGAGCAAGCTTTCCAGGACCTGAAGAAGTACCTGGCCGAACCCCCACTTTTGTCAACTCCACAGCCAGGTGAGTCTTTAATTCTGTACTTAGCTGTTTCCGAGCATGCAGTAAGTGCAGTCCTGTTAAAGGATTTGGGGATCGAACAAATCCCTATTTATTATGTTAGCAAGACATTGTTGGATGCAGAGACGAGATATCTACCTTTAGAAAAACTTGTCCTGGCACTTAGGACAGCCACAAGGAAACTGCCACACTACTTCCAAAGCCACAAGGTTATAGTTTATACCGAGTTTCCATTAAAATCACTGCTTCGAAAGGCAGATTTCTCGGGAAGGATCTCGACATGGTCCGTGGAGTTTAGCCAGTACTATCTCGAATATCAGCCACACACATCAATCAAAGGCCAAGTGTTGGCTGATTTTGTGGCAGAGTTTTCCCCCACTGTTGCTCCCCTGCCTCCTACGAAAAAGGAACAGGTGGCTAAGACATCATCCATGAAAGATCAACCCGTAGCCGAACAGGATACCAAAGAATGGAAGCTTTTCGTTGATGGATCAGCATGCAATATTGGTTCTGGAATTGGGGTTGTCCTTTTTCCTTTTCAAGGAGTTCTGGTTGAACTATCTGTTCGGCTTGGATTCAGTGCATCGAATAATGTGGCTGAATATGAGCCACTCTTGGCTGGATTGAGGAGTGCAAAGACCCTTAAAGCAGAACGGGTTAGGGTGTATTGTGATTCCCAGCTTGTGGTGAATCAGCTGTCCGGCGAATATGAAACTCGAAATGAAAAGATGGTGGCCTACGTACAGGCAGCCAAGGACTTGCTTGATACCTTCGAGAGGGTATATATTGAACAGATAAGTTCTGGACAGAATGCTCATGCAGATTCGTTAGCTTGGTTGGCTGCAGCTGTACCTACTGAGTATAAAAGGAAGGTAGCAGTCGAATATCTGAATGAGCCGAGCATTGGGAGGAGTGTAGACTTGGTTTTGGACGTGAACCAAGGACCAAGTTGGATGGACCCAATCATGGAGTTCTTACGAGACGAGATACTCCCATCTGACAAAAAGGAGGCCCACAAAATAAGGGTCAAATCTGCTAAGTTTTGGCTGTCCCAAGAGGGTAAGTTATACAGGAAATCCTTTACAGGCCCATATTTACTATGTGTACATCCTGAGATGGTACAAAAATTCCTTCATGAAATTCACGAGGGAACATGTGGGAGCCGTGCTGGAGGCAGATCTATTGCCCACCGAGCAATTACTCAAGGCTACTGGTGGCCACACATGCAAAAAGATGCAAAGGTGTATGTGAAGATTTGTGAGAAGTGTCAAAAATTCTCACCAATGATTCGAACACCCGCCGAAGATCTGGTGCCTTTAACAAGTCCCTGGCCTTTTGCTCAATGGGGAATGGATATCGTGGGTCCATTGCACAAAGCAACTGGGAATCGAAAATTCCTGCTTGTAGCAACTGACTATTTTACAAAGTGGATTGAGGCAAAACCACTGGCCAAAATCACTGAACCTATGATAGAAAGGTTCGTGTGGAAAAGCATCATCACTCGCTTTGGGGTCCCTTATTAATTGATTACAGACAATGAATCCCAATTTCAGAAGAAATTCAAGGCTTTTTATGCCCAGTACGGAATATGAAACTATTATTCCACCCCAGCCTACCCTCAGACTAACGGGCAAGCAGAGGCGTCCAATAAAACTATCCTAGATGGGATAAAGAAGAGGCTGGACAAAGCAAAGGGGAAATGGCCTGATGAGCTACCGTTAGTTCTGTGGGCTCACCGAACAACACCTAGGAGGTCTATGGGAGAGACCCCCTATTCATTGGCATTTGGAACAAAGGCTGTCATACCTTTGGAAGTGGGTCTGCCGACCAACAGGACCGTTTTGGTTGAAAGTGGAGGCAATGACAGGGCCCTTGAAATCGAGCTTGATCTCACCGAGGAGAAGAGAGAAAAGGCCTTGGTCCATCTGGCTTCTTACCAAGAACAGCTGATGAAAAGCTATAACAAACACGTTCATCCTAGAGAATTTGGTGTTGGGGACCTCGTGCTACGAAAAGTGCTCGGCAACACCAAAGTGGCCAACAAAGGCAAGCTGGGGGCCAACTGGGAAGGCCCGTATAGAGTAACTGAGATTGTAGGCATAGGAGCCTATAGATTGGCAGATCTGGATGGTGATCCAATTCCGAGGCCTTGGAATGTTCATAATCTACGAAAGTTCTTTGTTTAGAAATATTAAAATCTGTCTCAGATTTGCACTACGTGATTGTGTGGGAATTACGAATATAATTCCCTTGTTCTAGTTTTGATTATTTTTGTTGCAAGGGGTACGGCTAACACCCTCTTGCGTTTTACAGATTATGAATAAAATCACTTCTTTAGTATAATTGTTGCGGTATTTGTTTTTAATACGAACTACGAGTTTAGTTTCCCTCATTCGTATTGGGGAGCAGGGTATACATTTTAAGTACGTGAAACTTAAACACAAGTATGAAACACTTGTGTGCTTTTCAAACTTAAACACAAAGTCTGTTAGAACATTTTTAAGTACGTGAAACTTAACAAATACAAGTATGAAACACTTGTATGGAATTTAAAGTACGAGACACTTGTGAAATACAAGTACGAGACACTTGTATATAGTACGAGAAACTTACCCTAGATGAGTACGTGAAACTTAAGTAAGTTGAGTACGTGAAACTTAACATCTGTTGCAACTATTGTTTACGTTCAGTACGTGATACTTAAAAGTATGAATACACTTATACATTTTTAAAGTACGTGACACTTAAACAAATATGAAAACATTTGTATGTTTGCTCTTAAGTACGTGAGACTTAGGAAACAAATTGTATGTTTTAAGTACTTAGCAAGTATGAAAACACTTGTATGTTTCATCTTAAATACGTGAAACTTAAGAAACACTTGTATGATTGTTTGTAACACGGCAGTTGCAACAATTTTTAAGTACGGGAAACTTAGAATCAATACAAGCAAATTATGTTTGTAAAGTTTGCTAAGAAGTATGAAACACTTATGCAAACATACAATGATCAAAATACGAAATATTTTGATTGCATCCGAACGGATGCTCCAAAACGAGGGGAGCTGAGCAAATATATGAAGTTATGCCACAGAGGGCCGAATACCTGTATTACTGAAAGTATTACCATACTACGAGAAAGTAACTGATACCACGCAGGGTAGAGATGCTATGGTCACGCAGGACCAGCCAGATAGTTTAAATCAAAAAAGGAACACAAACCCCTAACTGTTTGCTATCTCAATCCAGGTTCTGAACTTCTGGAGGGACGTCAGCCTTAGCCAAAACAGCAGCCGCAGCAGTATTTTCCTCTGGGATGACAATCTCAGTGGTCACTTCCTGAACAGATGATTGCTCAACATCATTTTGTGATTCTATCTGTATTTCTTCATCAACGTCTGCAAAGTCATCGATTTGCTGGTCAACATCATCAGTTGGGGCTGCCACTTGGCGGCTTGGTAGCTCGTTCTCCACCCATAGGGGGGAATCCTCGGCAACCCCCACCTTCGTCAGACAAGTCTCCCAGCAAGATGCCCAGATCTGGTCTTGAATGGCTGGCATTTGCTCCACATAGCTGGCCATCGTAGCGTCGAAACCTTTTTGGTAGCCATCTTCGAAAGCAGCTTTTTTGGTTTGCTCTATTTCAATCAAAGCATGGTTGAGGCTGTCTTCAGCAGCTCCAAGCTTGTCTTTTGCCTCAACGAAGTCTGCTTTGGCTTTGTCTCTTTCCCTCTCTAGTCTAGTGATCGTACGGAGCAGCCTGGTGTTGTTGTTCAGCAACGTGATCCTCTCATTATCAGCATCTTCAAACTTCTGGCCCAGTGTGACCATCTTTTGAATGAACTGGCAAAACACCGAACAGTAAGTAATGGGCATATCAATACATGAAAAGTGGTATACGAAATATACATAATAACTTGTATGGAAAGCTCAAATCACATTACCTTAATACCACTAACGAGTCCGGTGGAAACAAGCCGATCAGGTGCGGCCTCGGACTCCTTTTGCATATCAACCGGAAGCAGTAAACCTTGTGCAAGGGCGAGTGCTGTCTCCGAAGTGCTGGCGCTATCCCCAATATGAACAGGCCGATCACCTCTAATGAAATTGGGGGCCCAGCTTTGAGGAAGCACCTGAATGTTCGGTGAAGGAGGCTGCTGGACTGAAGTAGTGGCGTCTCCAGTTTCTTCACTCCTGGGACGTTTGTCCCGATGAGCATCGACAGCCTCAAGGGAACTATCGTGTTCCCGAGGAGAAGATGAGGATCATGTTGATCCCCCCCTATTACGACGAGATCGTGGGGGGGGGGGGGGGGGGGAGGGGGGCGCCAGTTGATGCCACCCTATTGGTAGCACCACGCCCTCGTGTGGAGACAGTGAGTAAAGTACTAAGATCAATTGGTTGACGAGTCATTGTACCTGATGTTGGGAGAGATTGAGAGTAGCCCGAGGAGGATGACTGACTGGTAATGCAACGAAGAATGGGCTATTGTTCAGGGACAACTGGCCTGCGTTCAGATCTTCTGAGTACTACCCGTGTTTGAGGAATGCCTTCAGGGATAGCAAACTCACCCGGCTGTCCAGCAAGGGTAACACCGGCTTGTAGTCTTGAATTACGTGCTCGGGGAGCAGTGGAGGTGGAAGCGGTACTGGTGCTTGGATGGGCGAACCTCCTGTCTATGACCCCTCTGTACGACGGGTCGTATCCTAGCAGCACTTCTGCGTTCCGTCCCCGACCAGCCGTGGAGGTACCAGGCTTGCCTGTATATTTCAGGACCTTGTTGATGTCCTCTGTTCGGACGTTGCTCGGAACGCGTCTGGGACGATGGTTAGCGTTTTCAGCTGCAAAATCAAAATTGAAACAACAAAATTAGACACATGAAGAAGCTACGAGAAAGCAGTAAACGAACAATTCCAGAGTTATAAAAATGAGGAGTATTACGTGGGTATCCCCATATGTGGGGGCAGTGGAGCCCCACCACTTGACCATCCTCTCCTAGTGGCTCAAAAGCTCCAGTAACGTATAGAAAATCGATCTCATGATCCCGAGCAGAATCTGGCAAGTTGAGCACGAGACGCTTTTCTGCCTTTCTTACTTTGAAATAGTAGGTGTTATATTCAGGGTTTAGTACAATACTGTACCACCACTGAATGTCCCAGATCCCTAACTGGGTCCCTAAAATCCTATTCAAGGCAACTACGCCCATTATCAGCCTAAAAACATTCGTTGATACTTGCATAGGAGTGAGACGGTACCAACTTAGGATTTGACGAAGAAGTGGATGAAGGGGAAATCGGACTCCACCTTCAACAATTGCCACTATTGGGATACACATTCGATCCCATGAACCTCCGTCTCTATCTGCACCCAGGGGCGCGAGTTCAAGACCAACATTTTTTGGAATATTATATTCCGTCCTAAATGCCGCCATGGCGGCAGGGGTTTCACATAATTTCCTAAATTTACTGGGTCTCAAGGGATTCTCACCATCCTCTGCCATAGATATATCCGATTTCAAAAGAAAAATCTGGAAAAAAGGGTACGATTGAAGCCCTAGGGAATGGGTGACTCAAGACAGGGAAATCCTAGTACGAGATGCAAGAAAGGAATAGGAATCTTACGATGTTTTGCAGCGGCAATAGAGTGCAACCGAAAGCTTTGAGGCAGTGGTTATGGCGGAAGCTTAGAGAGAGAAAGGCTGAAGGATTGAATTTTTGGGTGAAAAACCCAAAAGAGACCCTTTCAGGGGTTTAAGGGCAAGAGACGGAGACGAAACGTCTCCTCTCACGCCGTTATAGGATAAAGTAACGGAAAGCAGAGTCCATGCTGACGCCGTTTCATAGAACGTCAGTTCGAAATTAATGATAAGGCATACGATACGTGCCACGTAGAGTCATTACCCCGAAATGGTATAATGACAAAGGCGCCAAAAGGCAACAATGAAATTTTGAAATTTTGACTGCACGAGATCAGAAGAGTCTGATCTCAAATAGAATTTTGTTTCTAAAAGCTTCATATATTGCCCCCGAACAGTGGTAAATAGATGAAACTGGGGAGCAATTGTAGGGAGGTATTCCCGAGCAGATACATTTAATTGCCAGACACGTGATGTTTGGGAGCACGTGGCAAATATGACTGGACTTATCGCCGGGCAGTGTGGAGAACAGCGATGTGGACCAATGATATGAGGAGTCCTTGGTCCATGCAGTCTGTTCGGTTGATTAAAAGGCCAACGACATGAGAAGTCAGTGGTGTAAAACTAAACTGTTCGGCAGATAGAGATATTCTCATTACGTTTGGACCAAGTTACATGTGAAGTCATTGGTCTAGGTAGTCTGTTCGGCAACGAGATGGCTTAATCTTCTTTTGGACTCGCTTATCTTCATAGGAAAATTAATCGAGTGGCAAAATCATTTCTTATCTTCATAGGAAAATCTTTTCCTCCGCTTAATCTTCATAGGAAACTGAAAACTAGGCAACAAATTCAGAGCTGAAAGATAATGAGGAAATTAGAAGCCCTCTCCATGCATACTTTTATTCTTCTTTTGGACTCGCTTGCTACCCCTTTCTCAAGGTATGATCATATTCTGACACCCTTGCTTTAATTTTGAGCTAGATTGGCAATTACATGGAATTTAGTAATTTGCAGCCGTCTACTTTGTTCATCAATAAGCTTCTCATGAAGTATTTACTCGAATAAATCGATGAACCATTCACTACTAGCTAGGGACTTAAATAATATCCTCTGATGAGTAGTATGATGAAATCTTGGTGCGTGTTTGCGAGAACTTTTTTTTTTTGGTTTTGAAATTCCCCTCCTCATATGATTTTGAAAAATATTCTGGGAGGGGAAATCTTCATGATGGGATTCTCTGCAGACTGTGGTGCAGGGCAAGACCTATGTTGAACGGCTGCAATGATGTGTTTTGTGAAAAGTGGAGAGCTTTAGCATTCATTGGGCAGCACAACGGTCCTAAGCGCTCGGGACAATCACTCCTAAGCGCTCTGGAGTGAGCTGGCCCTGGGATTTTGGAAAATAGATTTGAGCGCTCGGGAGTGGTTACGAGCGCTTTACAGTGATTTTAGCACTTTATTTTGCCCTTTTAAAGTCTTCCGAGAAGCATGGTTCTAATCGGTCTAAGGCTTGTTTTAATCCAAATTATCATCGGGGAGCCTCAAAGCCACAAATCAAGGAAATTTGAGAAGTCAAAATTAGGGTGTCTACACAGCCCAACTGATGCCAGCTCACCAAAATCAGAACCCATTCACATGGCAGACAACACCAAAGAGCAACTTCCTCCATCAGCTTCACAGCAACTAGAACCACAACTGAGTAGCAATCTTCCCAGAACCAACCCTTTTGGTAGCAACAACTTCCACTCCAGAAACTTTTGCTTCGTCTAACTCCCACGAACTCTACTTCACTGCCACGCTATTTGCAATCCTTGCAATTAACCACAAACTTGGAGTGTGACTGTGTATCAAACTTATGCATAACAACTTTAGTAGACATCTTTTTGTGTAACAAACTTATGCAAACAACTTAGGCGTATCAAACTTGTCATTCAACTTCTGTTCCACTCACCTTCATTTACGATTTCAAAAACCGTTTTCCAAAACGGGCATGACAGACGTGCCTTGCACGTCGCGATGCACCTAGTAATATATATAAACGAAACTCCTCCCATAAGTTCGGATGAATTCCAATCATTGACCATATTACACTATTGTTTCAAAGCCGTTCTAAATTTTCTTTCTATCTTTTACCCTTAAAATTGTATAACTTAAAAAAATTAGAGTGAATAAAGATTAACTGTATTTCTTTATTTTGATATGGAAAAAATTAGTAACGTACTCAATGGTCGCTCTCCGGAGCTCTTCTCACGAAAAGTAGTCTTGTATTTTTTTTTTTTTTAAATGAACAACAAAGAAAGTAATATTTCTTTAATATTATGGATGTGTTCCTTCGGCCAAGACCACTTCGAACAGTGGCCTCTCTTCGGCCAAGATCACTTTGAACAGTTGCATCTTTTTCTTGACACCACCCTGAATATATAGTACTCACTTTAATGGCTATAAAAACACAAAAATGCTACACCCCTTACATTACTCCACATACTTTGGAAAAATTCGTGCCCTCTTGTTTCATTACTCCTCATATTGCTCTGAATTATTTTTCCTTTCGAGAGAGAGTTCAACATTCAATTTGGTTCGATAGATTTGTAGATTGTAGTGCTACTTTTACAAGGCGAGATCGTTGAATCCTTGGGGGTGGGCACTGGTAAACTCGTTTATAGCACACAGGCAAGGGTGAATTTCGCTTAAGACAACCACAAAGGAGACATTTCATTGAAGTCGAATCCAGGAGTTGACAGTAGTGACTATTGCCAAGGCCCCAGGTAATGACACCAAATTAAGGCCTAACCAGACCAAAACAAAATGGCAAGAAGCTAACCCGGCCGGATCAGCCACAGAACAAAGATAGGAGCAAAGACAATAACCAAAACCGATGCCCTACCCCAGAAAACAAAATCTCAATAACCTGGTCAACATCAGAAAACAAAGAACCTCAAAACGGTAGAATGTTACAGTGGAGGTTAGAAAGTTAGAGATTACAACAGGAGCCGAGCATCATAAACTTTTTCAAGAGGACTTGAACTCACAACCTCGCGGTATGAACTTTTTTAGGAGGACTCAAATTCACAACTTCTCGATCAGTCCAAAAAAAAGAGTGGCGAATCAAGCATGCTACGCATGCGGTTCTATAATATTAGAGTCACAAGAGAGTACTCAAACCAGGAAAGGGACATCATGAAGGCCCTCTTACGTACAAGACAAGAATCAAATCATTGAGAGCCGAGAGTTTACAATTTACATCAGGACAATAAATACAGCTCATGACATACATCAGCAAAATCTATCCAGCTAAGGCCCCATTCCGCTAAGGAAAATAAGCACTTACTTTTTAAATAATCAAGTATTTTTTGAATTAAAGATAATGTATTATGAGAGAATGACCTGCCTCGTAATGTATTTAAAAAATATGAACCTTAGCAGAATGGGACCTAATTTTCTATTTGATCGTTAACTTTTTTTCCTACCGTAAAACTTACTAAAATATCTATAAATGTGGTATATACACCTCACATTATACCAAAAAACATAATATTAGAGTTAATTTTCTATTCGTAATTGTAGAATCATTGATTTGTTTGTCTTTCGGCCAAGACAGTAGAATGTTAGTGGAGGTTAGAAATTTAGATAGTACAACAAGAGCTGAACTTTGTGAAAAATACTCGAACTCATGATCTCTCTATCTCGACGACAACAACAACAACAACAAAAGAGTGGTAAATCAAGCAAGATAAGCATGGCATTCTACAATATTAGAGTTACTGATAGTGTACTCAAACCATGAAAGGGACGGTCATGAAGGCCCTTTCACAATACTTACAAGTAACAAGTCATTTTCTAGCGACATCTCATACTATGCATCAGGACAATAAATACGCCTCATCTCGTGAGCTTTCATGCTCTGTCAGGCCACAACTATCTACATTTCCAAACTAGTTCTTTTGCTTTTGGATCTAGCCACCACCCTCCCTCCCTCAGCCCCTCAAACCAATGGATCCTTGTGTTCGACTCTTGCTGGTAACGTTTCCAGGACAACCGCAAATCAACCCCGGCCTCCAATTTGCCAAGCGCCTCCTCAAAATGGGGGTCGACGTCACTTACGCAACAGCCTTTTCCGCCCTCAATCGCATGACCAGAAGCACGACTACTCCACCAGGTTTGACGTTTTTCGGCTTCTCTGACGGCCACGACGGCGGGTGGGGAATGGACAATTTCGACCAGTACATGGAAGAGCTAAAGAGACACGGATCAGAGGCTGTAGCAAAACTCATCAAATCACAGGCTGAAACAGGCCAGCCTTTCTTCCATGTGGTTTATACCACATTTGTCCCTTGGGCAGGCAAGGTTGCACATGATCTTCACGTGCCGTCCACTTTCCTCTGGATTCAACCAGCCACCATCTTGGATATTTACTTTTATTACTTGAATAGTTGAATGGCTATGGGGATTCCATTGGGGACAACATGAATGACCCCTCATGGTCAGTTGAATTACCCGGATTACCACCAGTAACCGGCAGTGACCTTCCCTCTTTTTTGCTTGCTTCAAACACCTATAATTTTGCACTCAAGTTACTAAAAGAGCATTTTGATGTGCTTGATGCCCAAAACAATCCGAAAGTACTAGTAAACTCCTTCGACGCTTTGGAGTCTGGAGCCCTCAGAGCAATCGAGAAGCTAAACTTGGTTGCTATTGGACCGTTAATCCCGTCGGCTTTCTTGGATGGAAAGGATCCTTCAGACAATTCTTTTGGAGGAGATCTCTTCGAAGATTCGAAAACCTATATCAAATGGTTGGATTCAAAGCCTAGTGAATCTGTTATTTATGCAGCCTTTGGAAGCTATTCTCCAATAGCGAAGCAACAGATAGACGAGATAGCACACGGGCTGCTTGCTTGTGGAAGGCCGTTTTTGTGGGTGGTGAGAGCCACTGAAGACGAGAAGCTGAGTTCTAAAGAGAAATTGGAACAAGAAGGAATGATAGTTCCGTGGTGTTCTCAAGTGGAGGTTTTGTCACACCCATCGATTGGGTGTTTCCTGTCTCATTGCGGGTGGAATTCTTCTTTGGAGAGCTTGGTTTCCGGGGTTCCGGTTGTGGCTTTTCCGCAGTGGTCGGACCAAGTTACGAACGCAAAGCTGATTGAAGATGTTTGGAAGACTGGAACAAGAGTGAAATCGAATCTAGATCACTTAGTCGAGAGTGATGAGATTAAAAGGTGCATAGAAATGGTGATGGGCGGGGATGAAATGAGGACGAATGTTAAGAAGTGGAAGGAATTGGGAAGGGAAGCCGGTAAAGAAGGTGGATCATCGGATAAGAATCTCAAGATTTTTGTTGATGAGGCCAAGGCTAATAAAGTAGAATGAACTGGTCTATTTGATTGATAGGGGTTTGTGGTAGAATGATGCTTCCTTTTCGATTGGTTGGTTTGGATTTTCTCCCTCGTCACCACTGTCCTTGGGCAAGTGACATCTTGTTGTAATCCATCTTTGTTGTTTTCTTGAGAGGTTTTATGATGTTAATTTGTACGAGAAATAAGTGAAATATTCTTTCGCACTAGTTCCTATTTTAACCGATCATCTTAGCAAACGTACATGTGCAAAAATTGTACATTTCGAATAAGATTTCAGCATGCTGATGTGGTATTCAACCAATAAAGAATCAGTAATTTAGTAGAGATAGGAGTACCGTGACACACGACTTATCTATACACCACGTTCGGGTCATGTTAATCAAATTCACAAGCGGAGGAATTGCCTCGCTAGATATTGCAACTTCGAAAAAGCTATCAATCACAACTAGCTAACTGGCTCTTGGGCGATGTAAGAGAAACAATGAAACACACATCAAGCTAAAACACAATATATAAAAGAGTAAATTTTCGTGGCCGTCCCTCTAGTTCTACGGTTGTCTCAATTTCATTCATCTAGTTTTAATTGTCTCAATTTCGTCCCTATAGTTTGTTTTACGTTCCAAATTGGTAAAATCGTTAACACCGTTAATGAAACTAATAGAAAAAATGTGATTAAAAAATTAAGTGCTCCAATTTTCAATCCGGTTGAACCGGTGTAAAGATCTTATTTTTCTGATCATTTTATCTTAAATGGTCATAATGAATTTTTGGCTCTAAGGCCTTTCAATGAGCACCCTAAGAGAGCCCTGAAACTAAAGAACGAGTCTTCGGGTGCTTGTTAAAAGGCCTTAGAGCCAAAAATTCATTACGACCATCTAGGATAAAATGATCAAAAAAATAAAATCTTCGTACCGGTTCAATCGGATTGAAAATTGGAACACTTAATTTTTTAATCATATTTTTTCCGTTAGTTTTATTAACGGTGTTAACGATTTTTACCAATTTGGAACGTAAAACAAACTACAGAGACGAAATTAAGACAATTGAAACTAGATGGACGAAATTAAGACAACCGTAAAACTAGAGGGACGACTACGAAAATTTACCCAATATAAAAATAAAAAATAAAAATAGGGTAAAACTTGTGGTAGAGTATTTGGCAAGACAACTTGTCCTAACAATCCTGGAAAACTTGAAACGCATGACGAATCTAAAATCCTGATCTTCCTTTATTGATTGTTTTTTCCAGAGGCAGAGGAGGTGTTAGGTTGAAATCCAACGCAGCCAGTGACGGACAGAGAGGGTGAGGGCAGGGATACGTCATCCCCAACCTTTCGATTTTCTTGTAATCTCGTATATTTCTTATGTATATGAAGAACTGTAAATGAATACCATTGAGCTGTTCGAGACTCAACTCGGAAAAGACTCGTTTGAGTTTGATTTGTCCACTAAATAAACTGAATCTGAACCTTAATTTTAGGCTCGTTTCATAAATAAGCCAAACATGAATGTAGTAGTATTCAGCTCGATTAGACTCGCGAACCTGAAATATATGTATATCATGAGGATTTTATATAGTTATATAATGAAAATTTTAAAACTTGTACAAGTCTAAACGTTTCCAATTATTAAAAATTTACTCCCTCCGTCCCAATTGAATGGTCCTTTTTGGGAGTTTGTGCCATTTTTCAATTGATTATATTTTATAATTTATAATGTTCTATGTGATTTCGAAAACTTTTTATAAAAAACTAATCGAGATCTATCAAATAAGATCCATATTCGATATGAAATTCATTACAAATTTAAAGATATAGCAAGTTTTTTAGCCGATTAGATTAGAACGAGGGACAATTAAATCCGGATGGAGAGAGTACGTATATATATGCTTTTATCATTTTATAATTATTATATGAATGTGATGCCCCAAAAAAAAAAAAATATATGAACGTATTTATGTACATACTAAAAATATTATTTGTTACTTTAGACCTTTATGAGAGCATGAGAGCTTAAATATATGATATAATTGAGTCGTTAAGGCTCACGAACAAGCTCGAGTTCAACCCAAACCTAGGCAAGCTCAGTTCGAGTTCGGCTCGTCATAATTTTTATTGAGTTCGGCTCGAGCTCGAGTTTGCTAAAAAGCTTAATGAACAAATCTGAACGAGCTTGAGTTTACAATCTGATATCTTAACCAGAAAAAAAAAAGCGTGTGGGCACTTTAGAAATTATTACTCCCTCCGTCCCTTTTTAAGTGTTATGCTTCGTAACTCCAACTTATTAAAAAGACATCATCATTACACCGTCCACATCAATTTTTTTCTCCACTTTCCCTATTTACCCATCATCATTACACTTTTTACTCACTAACTTTTCAAAATAAAATCTACTTTTAGGGACAAAATAGACAATACACCAACTTTTACCCCCCTAACTTTACAAAATGGACACTTAATAAGGGACAGCCCAAAATGGAATACTGGACACAAAAAAAGGGGACGGAGGGAGTAATAAGTTTACTTTAACCCCTTCAATACTGAACTCTTTTAGCCAAATTTTATTTTAAAAAAGACTGAACTTTTCTGCGATAATTTACTCAACCTCAAATAATTACATTCGGCCTCCCCCTTCATCAAATTCATGTTTCCGCCACCAAACGCAACACCATCTCCGGCAATAATTTCTTTGCCTTAACCAGCTAAAGCCGAAGTTCTATTTGATGCCAATACCCTGCCTTGAAGAGAGCATAAGTACGAAGAATAAGTAGAAGAACAAGTGGAGTATAAGAACTCTGAACTAGGCATGGCATACACGCTACTCACAAACCCAGATCCCTGTCATTACGTTCATGAGAGAATCAGACCTAAGAAGCGTTTTTTCAAGCCAAAACTGGCCAGATTAAAACATGCGATTTTAACCAGAACTAGAATGTGCATGCACCCAAATGACTGACATCAACAAACACTAAAAGAAAGTTCACCCATGTCGCGTTTGGAAGCTATGCTTTTACAACGAAGCAACAAATTAAATGGTTACTTGTTCACTCAAACCTATTAGACTCGTATCTTTGCGCACAACAATATCTAATGTCAGTTACTGTCTTCCCTCCTTGTAGCGTTACTACCCAAAATTATCATATCCGCTCTCTTAACTACTGCATTTACAAAAAAAAATATCCCAAAAAAATTGCTATAGGTAAAACGATTTCTCAAGACATCGAACATTTTGACATCAAAATATATATCGAGAGCCACACACCCATGTGAGAGTATGTCTCATAATTTTACCACATTTAATATGTCTCATAATCTTACTTCATCAGAAAAAAAAAAAAAAAAACCCGAGTTATGTTATGGGATTACAAAATTAAGTACCACCATTCGTAACTGTCCGAATACTTTCGCACCAACTTAAAGAACTAAGAAGGTTCAGAAACTTATGCAAGGAAATGCTCATGGGCAGAGATATTTTTGTCAACGTAGATGGAAAAAATAACGAAAATATGGACTGATTTGACTCTTAGTATAGTAAGTTTCAGAGGGTCCGGTCTATGCACATGACAAGTTGATGTTGCATTACAATACAACATGTTATTGATACATGGTCGTATCAGTGAATTCTCGATATTTAATATTTTTATTCGTAAAAACCTGTTCTATAAAAGTTAGAAGAACCAATGTAAACTTTCCACTGTCTCCCTATCTTTTCCTGCTAGTTATGAAAGGATTCACTGCCCTCCTTCAGTATAAGATTGGTCAATGCCCTGATTTTGTGTTTCATCCAAGATGCAGAGCTTTAAACATCAACCACCTGATTTTTGCTGATGATCTCTTTGTTCTTTGTGGGGCTGAAGCAAAAACATTTCAATTGGTGGCAGATACGTTGAATGATTACCAATTATTCTCTGGTCTTGGCCCTAATTTGCAGAGAAGTACCATTTTTTTTCTCAGGAGTCGTTGACTTATCCAAAGCTTATCTCAGTACTTTATTAGCTATCCCTGTGGGAGCATTACCTGTGAAGTATTTGGGGGTACCTCTTATTTCTACAAGACTCAAAGCTGATGATTGTGCTCAGTTGAAAGAGAAGATCCTTAGCAGAATCTAGTCTTGGTCGCATTAAACCTCGTCTTACGGAGGCAGGGCTCAATTGGTCTAGTATGTTCTCTTCAGCATCCATTTGGTCTCGAATTTTTTTTCTTCCTCAATGAGTTTTGCGTGACAATGAGAGAATGTTGAGAGCCTTTCTTTGGTCTAGTCCTGAAAAGGTTGGGAGGTTTGGGATTTAGACTTCTCAAAGACTGGAATAGAGCTTCCAAGTTAAGACATTTATGGGCCCTGTGTTTAAAGGATGATATGTTATGGATAAAATGGATTCACACCTACATTATTAAAGATCAAAGCTTGTGGAGAGTTAAAATTCCTAATGAGGCTTCTTGGACCATTAGGAAGATTTTTAATCTTAGAGATCTAGCTCGACCTTAAATACTCCATTCCAGATGGATCCTCTACTTTTCTTTGGATTGATAAGTGGTATGCATTATGATCTTCATATCAAAAATTTGGTAATGCAGTGGCAGTCAACGGAGGGGGATTTTTGCTCACCAAAGTGTCTACCATTATACATCAAGATACTTTGAAATGGCCTAGACCTTGGAGTATGGCCACAAGGGAAATTGATGCACATACTCCCCCTACTTCGATCCCTAACATTGCTACTCCTGATTCGGTTAGGTGGATCTTAACTAAGGAAATTGATGCACATACTCCCCCTACTTTAATTCTGGTTGGCAGGCCTTGAGGGCTTCTTTTCCTAAGGTTCCATGGGCGAAAAGTGTTTGGTTTCCCCACCATGTACCTCGTTGGGCCTTCATAGAGTGGGTTGCTTTTATAGGCCATCTTTCTACAAAGGACAGATTACTTAGCTGGGGATGGAGATTGATGTTGATTGTGTCCTTTGCCTCGGTGCCATGGAGTCCCATGAACACCTATTTTTTGAATGTCCATTTTTGAAGGAGGGAAAATGGTCTTAAACAAGAATCAAATCGCAACAACCGTTTTGGGCTGTCTCGATCCCTATTAGAATCTACAAGCTCTCTTTGGCAGCTTCTATTTATTGGATTTGGCATGAAAGGAATACCAGAGTATACCAAGGTAAAGCTCTCCCTGCTCCTTTCTTGGGCTCTCACATTATTAGTGAAGTTTGGACATGCCTATGCTCTTGGAGAGGCCTCAAGTACTGATGGGAATCGTTTGCTGACTAATGTTTGGAGCTTAAACTCGATGATTTTAAATACCGAGCTCACTATTTTGTCTAGCTTCGTTATTTTCTATTAGTAGGTGCTTCGTTTCTCGTTGATTTCCTTGTTAAGGCGCCTTGTTGGTAGCCATTTCAGAGTTTGTATTGGAAAACTCTATATATTCTTTTTATTTGATCTATAGAGTGATTAATTTACCCCAAAAATTATGTAAACTTTCCAGAAGTATCTCGTGAACAAAAAATTTATATTCTAATAGACTCTGCACGAATGCAAACCATGGTTCCGCAGCTGAAAGTCCTTTAGTTATTTGGAAAAATAACACAAATTTTTTAAAATGAAACAAGTAAACCATAGGACAGAAGATGTAAACATTTACCCAAACTTTCTCACACAAGTCAAACCAAGAAAGCGTACTCAAACCATGAAAGGACGTCACGAAGGCCCTTTTAAAATACTCAAAAGTAACAACTCATTTTCTAGCGACAGCTCATAATATGCTTCAGGACAATAAATAAATACACCTCATCGCGTGGGCTTTCATACTCCGTCCGGCCACAGGTCAACTATCTAATACCCAAACTAGTTCTTCAGCTTTTGGATCTAGCCACCACCCTCCCTACCTCAGCACCCAAACCAATGGACTCCTGTGTTCGAATACTGCTTGTAACGCTTCCAGCGCAACCGCAAATCAATCCCGGCCTCCAATTTGCCAAGCGCCTCATCAAAATGGGCATTGACGTCACTTACGCAACAACGTTTTCCGCCGTCAATCGCATGACCAGAAGCACGACTACTCCACCAGGCTTGAACTTTTTCGGCTTCTCTGATGGCAGCTGGGGAATGGACAAACTCGACCAGTACATGGAAGAGCTAAAGGGACGCGGATCAGAGGCTGTAGCAAAACTCATCACATCTCAAGCTGAAGGAGGCCAGCCTTTCATGCATGTGGTTTACACCCCATTTGTCCATTGGGCAGGCCAGGTTGCACATGATCTTCGTGTGCCATCCACTTTCGTTTGGATTCAACCAGCCACCATCCTGGATATTTACTACTATTACTTGAATGGTTATGGGGATTCCATTAGGAATAACATGAATGACCCATCATGGTCAGTTGAATTACCAGGACTACCACCGGTAGCCGGCAGTGATCTTCCCTCTTATTTGTTGGCTTCAAACACCTATAATTTTGCACTTCAATCAGTAAAAGAGCATTTTGAGGTGCTTGATGCCCAAAACAATCCAAAAGTACTCGTAAACTCCTTCAATGCTTTGGAGTCTGGAGCCCTAAGAGCAATCGAGAAACTAAACTTGGTTGCTATTGGACCGTTAATCCCGTCGGCTTTCTTGGACGGAAATGATCCGTCAGACAATTCTTTTGGAGGAGATCTCTTTGACGATTCAAGAGAATATATCAAATGGTTGGATTCAGAGCCTAGCGACTCTGTTATTTATGCAGCCTTCGGAAGCTATTCTCCAATAGCCAAGCAACAGATGGAGGAGATAGCACACGGGCTGCTTGCTTGTGGAAGGCCATTTTTGTGGGTGGTAAGAGCCACTGAAGACGAGAAGCTGAGTTGTAAAGAGAAATTGGAACAACAAGGAATGATAGTGCCGTGGTGTTCTCAAGTGGAGGTTTTGTCACACCCATCAATTGGGTGTTTCTTATCTCATTGCGGGTGGAATTCTTCTATGGAGAGCTTGGTTTCCGGGGTTCCCGTTGTGGCTTTTCCGCAGTGGGCGGACCAAGTTACGAATGCAAAGCTTATTGAAGATGCATGGAAGACTGGAACAAGAGTGAAACCAAATCTAGATCACTTAGTCAAGAGTGATGAGATTAAAAGGTGCATAGAAATGGTGATGGGAGGGGACGAAATGAGGATGAATGCTAAGAAGTGGAAGGATTTGGCAAGGGAAGCTGGTAAAGAAGGTGGATCATCGGACAAGAATCTGAAGACTTTTGTTGATGAGATCAAGGCTAGTAAAGTTGAATGAACTGTTCTTTGAAACTGGTCTATTTGATTGATAGGGGTTGGTTCATAACTCATCTTCGTCGTTTTCTTGAGAGGTTGCATTATGTCAATTTGTATGAGCAATAAGTGAAGTATTCTTCCGCAGGTCCTCTCTTAACCCTTCTCTATTGTTCTTTCCTTCATCTTACCAAACATCTATTTGCAAAGATTGCACACTTGGAATAAGATTTCAGCATGCTGTCATGGTATCCGAACAACAAGAATTCATAGATAGGTCCGTGACACGTGACAAGCATTCGCATTGTAATAAGCAAATGGATGCGAATAAGCAAATTTAACAACAATGCTAAAAAAACACCCCACATTGTAATAACCAAAGTTACAAGTCTTTTAGTAAAGAACCAAATTCCATCCATTCCATAACCAAACTTAACAACTTTTACCAATAACCAAAACTCAATAACCAAACTCAACAATTAAACTTAAAACTCAAAAACTCAAAAACACTCCATATTAGAATCGTCTCATCGAGACGAATAATTTGGTGTGATCGAGTGCGTGATTAAAACTCGTTTACGATTGGACAAATATGCATTGTGTATTGTGGGGGTTTTTTTGGTTAGGGATACAAAAATAACCAATGTGGAGATAGAGGTTGTTAAGTTTGATTATGGACTACATGGATAATCAAATGCTGACGTGACACATTTTGATTATTGATTTTGATTAGTACCATTGCGGATGCTCTTATCCATGCGTCAAGTTCGGGTCATGTTAATTAAACACAAGCGAAAGAATTGCCTCATTATTTGCTCCAACATAGAAAAAGCTATTAAACACAACTGGCTGACTGGCTCTTGGGTGAACGGAGAGGAACACGGAAACACACACCAAACTAAAACTTGAAAAAGGTAAAACTTGTGGTATTTGGCAAGACAACTGGTCTTAACAATTCTAGAAAATTTCAATCACATGAATAATCTAAAAGACTAATCCTTCTTTGTTAATTTTTTATCACCTAAGTACATTCTAAAATTGCAATATTACATGCCTATATCAACCCTATTATAACACAATTCTAGTATCATTATGAAATATCATCACTAGCATTAGTGTAAGTTGCTTCAAATTGAAAAATCACACTTGATTGTACTATTCTATTTTCTAAGAAGATGAAACTCCAGAATGCACTTTTCATGGCAAGCAAAGAAGCATAAGCTTTCAGGAAACATTTTCCAGAGGCAGAGCAATTAGGTTGAAATCCAACGCAACCAGCGATGGACAGAGAGGGTGAGGGCTGGGATACGGCAACGCCAACCTTTTCGAGCCAAAATTGGCCCAATTAAAACGTGATTTTAATCAGAACTAGAAATTACATGCACCCAAATGACTAGCATCAACAAACATTGAAAGCAATTCTGTCTATGCCACTGTATGATTATAGTAATTGCATTTTGCTAGACCCATAGACAGTTGCAGAAATAAGAATCTCATACTTCCTTTGGCTTGTCTCTTTTACAAGTCCTGTATTCATGATATAAGCTATAACTGGGAAGAAAGGTAAAGAACTACTCCTATATTGGTCAAGGAATGCACCTACCTATTCTTGGGGCGGATTAGTTGAAACATCAAAGCCAGGAGGAATGAAAACCACATCATCCCAGGTCGACGAAGTATTGTCCTGCAATGTAAGAAGTTATTTTTGCAGAGCATTTCACGAATTTTCTAATTGATTGGCAAATAACTAGGGAGAAAAGACCATTTACAAGGGCAGGACCTGTTATCGAGTATATTCAAAGGGTAGATTGGGTAAAGAAAGTCTATGCCGTAATTGCTCCATGTGCCTGCTATCAAACTCCAACCAACATTCTCATTCTACAATGCTAGGTAACCCCAGCTTTTCAGTTACTCCAAGAGGACATGAAAAATAAAAATATCCATAGCAATAAAAGGACACGAAATATTTCCAAATTCATTTTCTAGACTCCACGGTCTCCACCTTCTCGGCAGTCAAACCAGGGCTTTGGTTTGTCTACTACAGACCACTATGTCGATTGCACCGGTGCAATCCACAGATTCTGGATTAGTTGGCCTACCCCGAGTTCCACCATGATGATCCAATCTGGTCACTTATGCAGATCATACATGACAAGTTTGTGGACAATCGGACAATGGGAGGTACATTATTTGCATTTGTCAAAAAATATATGGTCATTCAGTTCTTCAAAGACAAATGGGATGAAATCATGCACCTCCTGGATCAATCTGCCATTTTTCTCATGCATGATCTACACACAGGCACTTAATAAGAGATTGAATCATTGAAAAGGGACCCGGTGAAATCAAGGTCACGGACTAGCAGGTGAGGCTTGCAGAGAAACTTACTCCTTAAACAAGCTACAAGGAAGAACTACGGATAAAAGCTCCTCACCTTCATCCCTTGTATTATGTCCTCGAGTACAGCGACCTACAAGATTGGAAGGAGAGGGAAAAAATGTTTAGCGAAACTAAAGTTCTACCAAACCAAGGGGACCACAAAAGAGTTTACCTGAATATTGCCCTCTCTGAAGGCAGGATTCAATTGCTTCTGTTGGCGAGAAGCTCTCGATAACGAATTTTCCAGGTCCTCCTAGATAATTCATCAACAATTAAAGAATAGAAATGATCCAAAACATAAGCATAACATTATGTCAAGATGGCCATCTTCTTACTAACCTTCCTGAAAAAAACAGGCCGGTATTTCTTATCTTGGCTCCTCAGGATCAAGTTCTCTGACTGTACATCAAAGAAGGTTGGAAAGCTTCAAACCATAGGCCTACTACTTTGTCCACAAAATTACTCACAGTAAAAACATCGCACAATTAAAAATGAACTGGAGCCATATCATACTTTCGGACCAAAATACTCAACACAGCAATTCTCGATCCTGAACTCTTAGGCCTCATGCTAAGGGGCAGGTCACCCAAGAGGATCAAGTGTTTGTGGGAGAACTTTCAAAGTCGAGCGATTGACATGAAAAGAAACACAGGTGTGAGGAGATTATTAGAGGTTGGACCAGATGTGGTTCAGGCTAAGATATAGTCAAAGTTGAAACCCACTCAAGTTATTTAGAATTAGGTAATCAGTGTTCTAAAACAAGGAATTAATCGGTGATTAATCAATGGCGGGGCCTATCCGATTAGGTTCGACTAACGATTAATCGCCGATTACTAATTAATATGCACCGATTAATCGCTGATTAATCCGATTAATCACTCGAAGGTGGTTGACCACCCGACTAGTGCCTAGCGACTTTTAGAACATTGACCCTGATCACAAAAGACTTAAGCAAACAAAGTCTTAACTCTGAAGACTAGAAGGAAAACTTGTCTCATTGCACATGTTGAATGATGCCCCCTAAATGATTACCTAATATTAAACTTTCTAATTATCAGCTCCAATCATCGTAGCCTCGTAGGTTACTCTCTGCCATAATACTATCAACATGAACAAGTACAAGAAGGGCCTTTTTACATTCTTTTATCTTCGCTTGTCCAGCGAACCCGAGAGATTAAACATGTGCATAATCAGAAGATAAAGCTAATAAGGGTAAGTTTACGCCTTGTTCACTTCACTACTCTACCCAAAAAATCTTTCTCAACTCAATCATTACTCTCATTTCTCTCTTTGACTTTTCAATCATTACTCTCATTTCTCAATCTCCCTCTCCACTTTTCACCTCTCTCTCCAGTCATTATTCTCATTTCTCTCTCCACTCATTATCCAAAAATACTACTCAAATCACAAACCAAACGATGCATTAGTATCATCTTGCATGAATCTTAGGCCACCTTTACTATTATTCACTTCACTATAGTCTCGAATTGGAACATAAATATAAGTTCTCAGGATATACATTTCAATTATACAATTTGGTTACTTCCATAATTGAAACAAATGGAAATATATAGCCTCTCAGCATACTCTAGGCTGAAACTTTTTCCGTAAATGATAACAAAATGATAAACTCTATAGCGTCAGTGAACAAACACTACCACACAGTTTTTCAACAAAAATAGTGAAAAAACAGAAACCTTTTTCTCGCTGAGACATAGTAACTGTGATAAAATTATGTTTCTCTTTCTCCAGAAATTTTCGATTCATTATGTTGCAAATGCCTCGTCCCTTACAAACCATCAAACTGGATAGGTTCGTATATCATAACGCATGTACATGAAGTACACATAAGGCTATTTACTAGGCTTTTAATAGTTTTCGAAACAAAAAACTAATACAAGAGAACCTGAAAAACAGGCACCCCGGGGAAACTCTCATCCGCAAAACCAGCCTTTTGCCTCTCCTACATAGAAAAAACGAAACAAAAATCAAATAGAATATTATCATAACTCCAGCTGTAAAAATTACAGGTGAACAGTTCATCAGAAGCATGATTTCTGCAATCTGCATGGCCCATTGCAATAACAAACATCATTTCTTCTGGCTGAAGAGAATTATAATAGAGAGAGAAAGCAAAGAAGCTGGAAAGTTTATAATCTCAGGCATTCCATATTCCTAAATTATTCTGATTCAATCTTCCAAGAAAACTAGTGTCTGCCTATTTGTTTCAGACTTTCAGACAATATTTGTACATCCCTATCCATTCAAAATAAGTGAAAGGATATTGTACAACAAATAATAAAATTATCCAGATTAAGAAGAGAAAGAAGAAGCAAATAAAGGGCAGCAAGTTTAGCTTGGAGACACAACCTCTCTCTAGTGACACTCCTGATGTTATGGCATCTATATACCGCATTTAACAATTCAAAAAAGGAAACCACAAAGCTCAAACATTAAAGTAATCTCCAAAATCAATTCAAACACTCTCCTAAAGACTTTACCCAATGTGTACCAAAATCTTAAACTATCAATGCTTATTGCAGCTATACAAGAGCACCATCAGTACTTGCGCTAAGAGACTTTGCGTAGAAGTGCAAAATTAACTTATGTTTCCTAACTTCCACACAAGAAAACAAAAGCAGAAACTAACATTTCCAAATAACTGACCTTGAGAGCATTCGCGATTTGGGACAGCTCCGGTATCAACCTAAATGCCACACCTTCAAGTTTAAGCTGCAAAACCTGCAATACCAAAAACTAGTTAGACGACTCCTACAAGTGACTAGATCCAATGTTTACCAGTCAGTAATTCAGTAAATGAACGTATCACACCCATAAATCCAGAAACCCAACCAACCTCATATTATAACTTCTTCATATACAGGGCTATTTGATTGGCCAGAGTATACATGGCATTGTAATAAAAATACCAAGGGATTGCATTCTCAAAATCCCAACCCCTTCCCCATGTTCTATCTCCACCCTGCCTCTCTTGCTCTCTGTCTCTCTCTCAATAAATCCGAAAACAAGAAAAATTCTAGGAAATTAGATTTGGAAGAGAGGCTCAATTAGAGGTGTCAAACGGACCGGGCTGCACGAGCACAACACGACACATTTAAATGTGGCACAACACGACACGTAAATGTGGCATGGCACGACAGGGGCACAGCATGGTTCTAGACTAAATTCTTAGTTGGTACACAAATTTGCTTCCTGTCGGAACTCGGTTGGAGATAGGCCGGCACCGGCACGGCACAATATGATTTTACGATTATGTAAACTGGCCAGCACGGCACAATTTAAAAAGGGCACGACACATCACGGCACCATTAAGTAAACGGGCTGGCGCGGCACGGCACAACGAATCTAAATGGGCCGCCCGGCAAGGCACAGCCCGTTTGACACCTCTAGGCTCAATACATTTGTGGAGATCACTATTCCGACCAAAATTAAACATTGCCTAAATGGCTACTCACAAACCTTGTTCAGAGGCACAGCAACCACTTTCGAGCCTCTCCGCATCGCGGGGTCCATGGACTTCATCTGATCAAGAAGAGCCTCAGCATCTTTTTCCTTGAAACAAAACAACCCAATTGATTTCCCCGTACTCAAACCTGAAACCAGCACGAATTCCTCCGAGGCGTTGCCGAGGGCGTACACGTGGACCCCGGTCAACCGCTCTTCCACCGCCTCGTTCCCCAGTGCCAGGGCACTACCAGCACCGCGCCTTTCAGCGGCCGAAGCCGGGTTTTTCTGGGCCAGGATCGAAAACCCGGCTTCGATTGCGTGTTTGGCGTGCTGGTGGAGGTTGGAGAGGGTGGAATCGAGGTGGGTTTTGAGGAGAGAAGGGTTAGGGTTTAAAAAAGGGATGTTGAAGGGTTTGTGGTGGTGGTGGTGGTGGTGGCGGAGGAAGGCGGAGCATTGGGTTTGGAGGTGGGTTAGGGCTTGTCGGAGGAGTAGATTTGGGGATTGAGGGGAGGGGGACTCGTGGTGTTCGGGTTTCAAGAAATTCATTTTGGTATCGTTTTGGGGTTTTCTTTTCTGGGTTTTAGAGTTCAGAAAGAATGAGAACTGGACCCGAAACGGTGGCGTGAGTTTATGCAATCGCCCCTTTTGATTTATATTTGGGAATGGTCATTTGGCCAACTTTTGCAATGAGACTATCTCTAATCCTAAATGCAAAATTGTTGTTATCTCTGATGCGGTTCTGCGCCATCTTGAGAGTTGAGGAGAATCTAACGATCACTGGTGCCGAATTTTATTGTCAGTATAGGTAGAATTTTGATGCCCGTATTTAAGATTTAGACATTAATTATCTCTTTGCGTTTATTGAATAATCCTTTAGAGTTTCGGCTTTGGTTGTAACTCCTTATCTTTGTTTTTGGATGAAAATCTTAGTAAATGCCGGATGAAGTTTAATGTATGCAACTTGTGCTTCTGTTAAAAAAAATTAAAAAATGTGACCACCTCATAATTTCAAAGAAAATTACTTGCCCTCCATAGTTTTATCAAGCGATTTTATGGACACAATTTTAAAATACAACTCCGGATATAATTATATCAAGAATAGTTGGATGCATGTGCATCCACGATTCCACGTATATCTAACAATTTCCGGACACAATTCCTCTAGAGTTGTGTTCGAGTGGTGTTTTTTAGACTATCATTTTCATCGGTCTATAATTTTCGATACTATAATTTGCGGATTTCTTCTCAAGTTCAAAAATTTGGAGGGGTGTGTGTGTGTGTGTGTGTGTGTGTGTGTGGGGGGGGGGGGGGGGGGGGGGGGGGGGGTTGGGGAAGGAGCGGGCTGCTGGGCCCAATTTTTGGGCCCACTCCGAGCTCACTCCGATAATCGAAATCGTTCACTTAGTAGAACTCGTCGAGTAGAACAACCATGAAAAAAATCAGCTTAATTGGATATCATTAAGTGCCTGATCGGAACCTTTTTATGTTGAAGAGAATGGATCTGAAACACTGGATCAAATCCACTGTAACCCATGGACAGAGAGTTATATGTGCTCTGATCAGGCACTTAAAGATATCTAATTAAGCTGATTTTTTGCATGGTTGTTCTACTCGACGAGCTCTACAAAGTGAACGATTCCGATCATCGGAGCGAGACCAGAGTGGGCTCAGAATCGGGCACAGCAGCCCCCGCTTCCCCAAAAAATTTGGGGTTTTGGTAAAGCTTGTGGTCCTCAAGTACTCCGGCAAAACATTAACTTGATCGAACATCAATAAATACTATTAGTATGCGAATGAATCATGCTTTGGCTGGTAAAAAATTGAAGATGTCAGCTTATTTTTTGGTTTGCTGTCCATTAGGAAAAAAAGAAAATTCGACTTATCTATGCACTTTTTAATATTGAACCAAACTAATTTTTCCAAGATGTTCAGGATGGTTAATTTGCTGTACGATATTATAAGATGAAAGGTTTGAAATATTGTAAATTCCGGACAAGATTCATTATTGAGAGCAAGAGGTAGTATGAAGAGATCTCTCAGTAATTTCAGCTAAACCGCATTTTGGGACCTTGGGGATGGCAATCATCGGGGCGTTTCATTTAGGGTTCATTTCAGTTGTATCCTCGATACTTATCCTAGTTTTTTTACTTCGTCCTTCAATTTTTAATCGCGTATATTTCGTCTTTGAACAACTATATACTTTGAACCTTTTAGCCCCAACAATTGACGAATACCGGCTCTCATGATGTGCAAGGGAGTTCAACTAGTAAAATCTGTACGAAATCGGAAATATTTCAGTAACACAATTTAGGAACTCGTGTGTTCAAATTTCTTCATGACATCTTCATCACAATAAACTTTTCACACGCTTTACAGCTTTAACAATCACCCGGGGACAGTTTTCATCTATCATTTGGAAGTAAGCGACGCAGTAAAAGTAACTAAATACTTGGGGAGTGAAACTATAGCGTGCAGAGACGATAAGAATTTACGGGAAGGGTTGGTCTAGGGTCACGTCCCGAGCACATTCTGATTCGTGCGTAATTGTTTGAGATTCTTTGTAAGTGATAGGTGGTATCACCATTGCACTCACTGTTCGACTGAAAGGATCCCGTTATGAATATATATCATGTATCTTTCTGTAATATGTCAAAAATAACATCAGTATTTTCTGTCTCTGTTTTCTATCACCCATGAAGGAAATTCTCCCCAGTTTTCTGTGCTTAGAAGTTAGAAGATATCACTTGGCTTTTAGAAGTTGTTATTTGGGTTCTATCTTGAATATTTTTGCAGGAATACAATGGCATACAAAAACTCTGAAGGCGTTCCATCCTATTTCCTGCGATTACAGAACTTTACAATGATAAATTGATCAATTTGCATCTATAAATGCGATGCTAGTACGGTCATTTGAATTAGCAATTAAATTTTCATTCTCAAGTTCAAAATCTTTTCATGTCACAGTATTATTCACATGATCATATTACGGCCTGTACATGTTTTTGTATCTTTCCTATCATCTTCTTCCCTAGAAAGGGCCTTGCTCTCCCTGATTAAGATCACAGATATCACATTCTGGCCAGTGACCAAACTACTTTTCAGTTATCTGCCAAGTAGGCCTGTCAATGGGCCAGATCCGATCCGGATCCGATAAGACTCAAATCCGATCCGAAAAATCCGGATCCGATCCGAAAATCCGAATCCGATCCGAAAACTTTTTTACTTCAAAAATTTTAGCAAAAAACAAAATTATATTTTTCAAAAAAATACAATTTTTTTTCAAAAAAAAATATTTTCCGAAATTTTTTTTTAAAAACATTAAAATAAAAAGTAAAAAATAAAAATACAACTTCTTAAACATTTTTTTTTCAAAATAAAAAATTTACTGTTTTTTAAAAAAAATTAAAAAAATAAAGTTCGAATTCGGATCGATAACGGATTTAATCCGATCCGATTCGTATTTAGATTACCGGATTCGAATTATCGGATCGACGTTATCGGATTTGGATCCGGATCGAATCCGGTCCATTGACAGGCTTACTGCCAAGACTCCCTTCACCCATCGTCTATGGTCTACTTCCATCAAACTTTTAGAAATCAGTTCTATTTCTTCTGACAATATCTGTTATTACTTCTTTTATCCACTATAATCCATACCTAGAGAGGTTTGAGATGACATGATCTTAATTAGAACTTCACGCGCTTTTGCTGTTTCCTGCCTGCCTGTTATATACAATCGAAAATATGAGTTTAATTAGAAGTTCAACACTGATGCAATGTCTTCCTTCTGAAAGAATGTCACAAGGCTGTGGCTGGATATTCGATTTGCGAGTGAATTGTGGAGGGAAAAGAAAAAGTCTGGAAACACAACCAACTATATCCAAACTGTTCCTATTTTTACGTCTTCATCAAAACTTTCTCCCACAAATCTAAGATTCAAACACAGTCCAATAGCATTTGTCGCAACACATGGCAATAAACTCTCACACGTGCCGATCAAAAAAAATAAACTTTCACATGTTTCTATACACTTTCCGTGGTTTCTAACACAGCTTTCGAAACTTGGCCATAGCCCAATAGACAGTGGTAAACATTTTACATGCTGTTGTATCATTGCGAATTCTAGAATGGAATGCTAGCACCGAAACAAAACATAGGTTTGCCCAAAAAGAGGTTTATTAGACGTCAAACTCTATGTGCACTCTAGGCAGGTCGCAATAAGTTGTTGGTCAAAAGTTCAGACTAATCGCATTTCATTACCATCTTGCCCGTCGACACCACACAAAGCATAAGATATACAATATCTTGGGGGCCGGCGTGCTGTTGACTGTTGTTATCTATACTACTTCTTTTAAATGTACGAAAATGTTTCCTACACTTTATCTTCCAAAAATACCCTTTCAAAACACCTAGAATAACTAACCCTCAGCCTTTAAACAAAAACTAAGGTCATCCACAGTGATATAATCAAAAAAGGATAATCAAAAGTTGACACATCAGCTTTTGATTATTCACTTAAGAGGTTTCTAAGCTTAACAATGTTAAGCTTCATTATGGTCACTTCTAGTCAATAATCAAAATATGGGGTCCACTACAATTTCACTCTCTATCCCCCTCCATTTTCCGTCATTCACTTCCCTCCATTTACGTTTTTTATGGGTTAAAATATATCGATTCCCTCTCTTAATTTTGGGGAAAAAAACCGGTGACTTCCTTCCCTCCTATTATGAATTTTTTTTTTGGTGGTGGTGGTGGTGGTGGTGTGTGTGTGTGTGGGGGGGGGGGGGGGGGGTTAAACAGGAAAGAAGAGTGAAACACCTTAATCCGGCGACGATGAGTTGAATTATAGATGATCGAAAGATATGAGTTTCACTTCTGAAGGAAAAGAAAGAGAAATAGTTTGTGGGTGAAGTGAAGAGGACATAGAGTAGGCGAAGAAACTTAGCTACATAAAATTTTTATTCTTCAATTTTATTTTTTTTACCAAAAAAAAAAAAAGTAGGCGAAGAAGAGAAAAAGAAAATACCAGTTGAAACACGTGTGTATACAAATTTTGAAATTAGTTAACTTATGTGATGTATGATTCACAAATTTTGATTATTGAAAAAGGTTGCTAGTTTTGGTTATCCAAAGCCTAAAATTTGATTATTTCTAAGAATGTTGCTAAGTTTGATTATACCATTGTGAGCGATCTTTTACAACAACATTGTTAACTTTAAAAACAATTGGCATTTAATTATACCACTGTGGATGGCCTAACCCTGCCAAATTCCGTTCAAAGCTTCAACTGTTGCAATGTTTCCAAACGACACTAAAATGACAAACGAAGCAACTCCCATCTCACGCGCAGTCGCGCCTCCAAATCCCAAACCCATAGCACAACGGTTACATCAGTCACCAAATGCAACATTAAATGCACTGGCTTCTCCAAAGGGACTTCTACGGATGACCCTCTCCCGACGTTGCACACCGCACAATGGCAGCACACAGCGGCTCCTTTGGTGCGCGCAATCTCTTCCGGCCAGTGTTCTACCAATTTGAAATGGTAAGTATTCCTAAAACGTGTTAATCTAATGCTGGGTTTTGGATATTGTGGGTCATGTGGCTCACGCCAAATAGTTATTGCACTGTGTTTGATGAATTGCTGCTATGGCCATTGATTATAATCCAAACAAGTTTGCAAAGAGAAATCAATCAAAGAGAAAGAGGACCTAACAGTAGATGTTATAGGTTAATTTGTTTCGGTGGACACCAAGTCATCTATCTGACTTTGCAAATCCATCAAAGACTATGTGTGCCCATATAAGTCTTGTTTGCCTTTTGAGTTGAGAGCTTTATTGAGTAACCAATTTGACATGCAAAATTTGATTGGATTATTATAAACCTTTAATTTGTAGGAGGACATAAGAGATTTTGTGTTTTGCTTGCGTTTTTCCCTTGAATTCTACACTTAAAATTTTCCAACAGTTCGTAGCATTTTTGGACACTAAATCCATAGACTGTTTTGAATTGAATAAAAATCGAAGTCGAAAAACAGAAAGTTCGGCAAAAAAACAAAAAGTTAGTCCATAAAGGTGTAAACGGATCTCTGACTTTGGGGTTCCCCTTCATGTCGTCCTCAAACTTAACATTGGTAGGTTGGACGTAGAAGTGTTGAACTTGATGAAACCACGCTAAAATGCTTAGCTTTCATTTAAGGAAGATTGTTCATTGTAACCAAGCATTTGGAATGCATTAAGGAGTTCGTGAAACTTAAAGATTAAGGATGCGATTTATCTCGTGAAAATGAACAAAGATATATCAGTGGGCAAATATCTGCTTTGCATCTGCAGCGCCTTCGTCATCACTATGGAAACCATGGAACCACGATTTTCTGATTCAACGTCACTTCAAATTGGTATGATATCCATATTCTCCAAAACAACCGGAAAAGTTTGAATATGGTCATGGAACTGATACTTTTTCACTGTGAACAAGAAGATCAAGTAGATGATTTCGGTGATGATGACTTGGCAACTGATTGTTCAAACCAGTACATGGGGATGAATTTTGGATGCTAATAATGATGAGTTGGAAGTGGAGAACGATATAGATAATAGAAATCAAGTTTTTGGAGATGAACCGATGAACTCGTGATTGGCGAGACAAGTCCCTCAATTGAGAATATGGCTTTTTGGTTTGGTGGCTGAGAATGGAGTGAATGGGGGGTGGATAACCATGGAAAATCAAATTCCAATACAAAGCAGTTAGAGGAACTGGGGGACCCCATTGATTACCCAAAATTGTGTTGGGCTGGGTTCAAGCAAATAATTCAATTGCAGATTTATAAATTAAATGGTGGTATCCATAAATCGTGTTATTGGTTAGAGGTACAGATGTTGCAACCAAAGTGGGTAAGATTCTGAGCATTGGGTATGAGGATAGAGACTATATTTAGGGCAACAAATTCGATGCTTAAAATCCAATACGCTCTGGCAATCCATTCCACTAGAAGCAATTTAAGTTATATTTTCTGCTGAGTGTTAATGGTCTCTGTCTGAATCGTTTTGGAAAGAATTTGTTTAATGCAAATGTAAGAGCAGTGGCTGTAGAGAAACTAGCGTGGATTGGAATTACCCATTCAAAAGTACTTAAAGTAGAGTTCGTTTTTCCGGCTTGAAGGTGTCAAAGACAAAGGATTCCATCGAGACATATCTTACAAAATTGAAACTTTACCAGCAGGTGCCTTAAAGGTGTCAAAAACATGAGGATCAGAGGTTTTAGTGTTGAGACATGTCACTTATTGGACAAGGTTCAGGAGAAATTGGTATTATGCCATCACTTATGGTAGCTATTTGAAGTTAATGTATCTGCCTTTTCAATAAGTTGGGAGGATCATAGTGGATCTAGAAGAGGGGTTGCTGGTTTGCCGCCTTGGTTCAAGTCGCATGATTCATTAAAGAATTAGCTAGCAAGTTAGTTTGGTTGCGTAAGGAAAATAAATGCGCAAATGGTTATATTCCCATATATTTTCCTTCCCCTTGATATATTTCCAGATCCATACTTCTGTTTCACTATAGACAAGCATTGGTGTGTGAATATGTACACTATGCCTATATGATGGGGTAAGTGGTGTGTGTATTTTTTAGGTATGAAATATTTTCCCTATGGCAAGAAGAATAATTACTCAAATTTGTTTTTGGCTTTTGAATTGTTAACATTTAGTTATGAATGGCATATTTGTACGGTGATTATACTTATGAAGACAACGCGAATAATTTTAGATGGTACCATGTTGGAATGGAAGCCATACCTGTAGGTTTATTGAATTCAAATTGACACTTTTTAAGTAAATATCTTAGAACAACTTCGTCACAATTATCAGAATTTAAAGCTCATAAAAAAAAAAAATTCCTTTTGACTGCTCCACGTGCAAAGCACGTGCACATTACTAGTAAATTGAAATAGGCTAACAGCTGTTAATGCGTTTGAAAAATTTTAGGCCTCTATTCTTGCCTCCGAGAGGTCTCCAAGGGAGGAGAAGGTGACCAATAGCCACCATAGTCAAATCTGTGGGGCCCAGATTGATGGTGATAAATGATAATTGATGAGAGTTCCCAGTTCTTCTCAAACTCCGTGTAGTCCCTTTCAACAGCTACAACATCTTGAAAACTAGACAAAAAGTGGATAGGAATTCTGCAAATTGTTCCCTTCAGTCATCATCCCTATTGTAAAATATGAAAAGAAGTTTTATTGAATTCGATATCACTATACAATGAGCTCTTCTATTTATAGAGGAGAGAGAGCCTAATTAAGGAAGGAAATCATACCAATTAACTATGAAAGAAAATCATCATAGTTAAAATCAAATCTCAATCTTAATATCACGATATATATGATCATGATATTATTTATTATATCCATTTATTCTAACATCCCCCCTCAAACTCAAGTATGTCTACCAACTTGAGTTTGAAAAAGCGCAGAGAAACAAGAAGTAATCAAGTCAGGCCAAGTGAAACCAGGAGCAGACAAGCCAAGCCAAGCCAAGAAATCAGGAGTAGCGCTAGGAAGAAAACCAGGAGAAACCAAGAAAATCCGAAAAACAAAGAAGCCAGTAATTGAAAAGCCACGAGCGTTGGTGGAGAAGAGGCATGGTGGGTGCAGGCAACTGAAAAGCGTGAAAGAGATTGGCAAAGTAATTAACTAAGTGCCCGGCGGACGTCAGTAAGGCTTAGGTAGCCCGCCATGAACGAATATCTACAGGGCCTAGATCTTATAGCTCTAATATCATGTAAAATATGAAGAGAAGTTTTATTGAATTCGATATCACTATACAATGAGCTCTTCTATTTATAGAGAAGAGAGGGCCTAATTAAGGAAGGAAATCATACCAATTAACTATGAAAGAAAATCATCATAGTTAAAATCAAATCTCAATCTTAATATCACCATATGATCACAATATTATTTGCTATATCCATTTATTCTAACACCTATTATGATCTAGACAGCTGCAGAATTTCAACAAATTGGAAGCAAATGTTTTAGATAGTCGTACATGTTTGACTAATTAAGCGGGCAAGAACAAAGTGACCGGCACCTGAGCCCGCGAGCCCATTGCCAAGTCTACCCCTCCACGCTGATTAGAACTTCTGGAAGTCTCAATATGTGATAGAAATCTGATTGTACGCATTCTATTTATCTCGAGCTCCCAACTTACACATGTGATAAGCCGTGTACCTATATAAATACTCCTCCACACGATGAAAATTTAATGCTTTCATCTTTCTAAGCAGCACATGCAACTCCTAGATTGTATTCAGAAACAAGCCATGGCATCCTTAACAAAAAGGGTTCCCAATTTCCAAGTAGTTCCTTGCATAATCATTTTTGTCTGTGTTATCATCCTTCCGTTTGTCTCTTCATCTCGTTTTGCTGTGGCTCACGTTTCTACTGCAACTAAAACAAATGCAGAAGGAAGTGAAACATTCGCTCTCCTGACGTGGAAAGCTAGCCTTGACAATCACAGCCAATCTCTCCTTTCATCATGGAATGAAAGTAGTCATTGCACTTGGGTTGGAATTGGTTGCAACGAGGACACTAAAGTAACCAATTTGAACCTCACGAGTATAGGTTTGAGAGGTACGCTTTCGAGTCTTAACTTCTCTTTGTTCTCTCATCTAGTTAAACTTGATCTGTCCAACAACTTAATCTATGGGACCATTCCCTCGCAGATTGGCAACCTGTCGAGACTCACCTCCCTTAACATGTCCCTCAATCTTCTTTCGGGAACAATTCCTTCAGAAATAGGATTGCTAAGCTCTCTCAGTTCTCTGTCTTTGTGGTCTAACAACCTCACGGGTTCAATACCTCCAACTATAGGAAATTTGGATAACTTAATCGAGTTATACCTTTATGAGAACAAACTTTCTGGATCCATCCCTCAAGAAGTTGCGACGCTTAGGTCTCTCTCTAATCTTTCACTATCGCGGAACAACCTTACTGGTTCAATTCCTGCATCTTTAGGGAACTTGGGCAATCTTACAATTTTGTACCTTCATAACAACAAACTTTCTGGATCCATCCCTCAAGAAGTAGGAATGCTAGGATCTCTCATTGATCTTGGGTTGTCAGCAAATAATCTCACAGGGTCAATCCCTGCTTCAATAGGGAACATGGAAAACCTCAACAGATTGTCGCTTCATACAAACTCTCTCTCTGGATCTATCCCTCTAGAACTAGACAACCTTAGAAATCTACGAGTGCTTGACATAAGCTCTAACAAGATCACAGGTCATCTTTCGCCGAATACGTGCATTCATGGATCACTCATGAGACTGCTTACAGCAAAAAACTACTTAACAGGTTGTATCCCGAATATCTTGAGAAATTGCATTGAGTTGCGTCGTGTTAGGTTAGATCAAAACCAACTGACGGGGCATATATTAGAAGCTTTTGAGACACTCCCAAACCTTGAATATCTGGATTTGAGTTATAATAAATTCCATGGTGAGCTTTGGCAGAACTGGGAACAGTTTCCCAATTTGAGTAGCCTAAAGATCTCCAACAATGACCTCTTTGGAAATTTACCACCTGGGATTGGAAGTGCAACTCGGTTACAGTTACTTGATCTCTCTTCAAATCATCTACTTGGTGAGGTCCCAAAGAATTTGGGAAAGTTGGTTTTATTGTTCAATCTTTCTTTTAGCAATAACAAACTTTCTAGCGATATTCCACCAGAAATTGGAAGCCTGTCTAGTCTTCAGCATCTTGACTTGTCCGGAAACAATCTTAGTGGACCAATTCGAGGGGAATTGGGTGGTTGTGTGAATCTTCTGAACTTGAACTTAAGCAGAAATCTTCTCACGGAGACTATTCCTTATGAATTAGGAAAATTGCACTTTCTTCAAAATCTTGATCTTGGAAACAACTTATTAACAGGTGAGATACCACCAAGGATCGGGACCCTGGAAAGCTTAGAGACACTAAACCTCTCCCACAACTTGTTGTCCGGTTCTATTCCCTCCTCTTTCAAGGGATTGTCAAGCTTAATATCTGTTGACATATCCTACAATCACTTGGAAGGTCCTCTTCCCAACACAAAAGCATTTGAAGATGCTCCATTTCAAGCATACAGAAATAACAATCAATTGTGTGGCAATAAACCTAGTTTGATGCCATGCTCACTGAAGCAAAACAAAGGAGATAAAGGGAGAAATCATAAAAAAACTGTGATTCAGGTTGTAATTCCTATCCTGGGCATTTTATTTTTTATTGTTGCTATGATTTTTCTTGTTCATCGCAACAAAATGGGAGACAATGAAATTGAGCCAAATAGAGCAACTAATAAGGATATGTTTGAGATTTGGAGCTGCGATGGAAAATTGGTTCATGAAAGTATCATTGAAGCAACAGAGGATTTCAATAACAAGTATTGCATTGTAGTAGGAGGACAAGGGGCTGTTTATAGGGTTGAGCTCCCAAGTGGTCAGGTTGTCGCAGTAAAGAAGTTTCATCCTTCGCAAGATGGAGAGTTGACTGAACTATGGAGTTTTACGAGTGAGATTCGTGCCTTGACAGAGATACGACATCGGCATATCATAAGGCTTTATGGTTATTGTTCACATCCACGACACTCATATTTGGTGTACGAGTTCTTGGAAGGGGGGAGCTTGGACAAGAAACTCAGTTGTGAGGAAGAAGCATTAAGTTTGGATTGGGATAAGAGGATGAATGTTCTTAAAGGTTTGGCAGATGCTTTGTCATATATGCACCACGGTTGTTCACCCCCAGTCATTCATCGTGATATATCAAGCAAGAATGTCTTGCTAGACTTAGAAGATGTTGCTCATCTCTTTGACTTTGGGACTGCTAGACTTCTTAACCTGCACTCATCAAATTGGACTTCCTTTGTAGGCACCTACGGATATGCTGCACCAGGTACTTGCACATTTCAACTTAGCTATCAGTATTAGTGTCATTTTTTAAAAATCTACTAGTAATTCCTAAGCCGCCTCTACAATTTCTTGATCGTTTGTCTTTCCTGTTTGTTGTACCCCTCATTTATTTGAGTAGAACTTGCTTACACAATAGAGGTGAATGAGAAGTTAGACGTCTATAGCTTTGGAGTTTTAACATTAGAAGTTATAATGGGAAGGCATCCAGGGGATCTCATCTCATCTCTTTCTTCATCATCTTTGGATTCACCACCACCATCTTCTTATGGTATGCTATTGAAGGACGTATTGGATAAACGACTCCCACTACCAAGGAATGAGGACGGGGAAGCAGTGGTTCTTGCCGTAAAGCTAGCACTCGCATGTTTGGAGCCCATCCCACGGTGCCGACCAAGTATGGAACAAGTTTCTGCGGCTCTATCAAAACAGAAGCCACACTTGCAGAGCCCGTTCCATATGATCACCTTAGGACAACTACTAATTGATAACAATTGTCCAAATTCCTAAGTGCTCCTGTTGTCCCTTCTGTTTGGGTTTTGGCTCTCCATTTGTTTATTGTGCAATGTATGGAGTTTCCTAGCTGGAATTGGTTCCAAGGTTTTGTATTTTTGTTTGGGTAAGTTAAGGATTTTATTGAACAAACTTGATCATACAAGAGGTAGGGGCATACCTCAGAAAAGTACAATTAAAGCACCTAATTAACCAACAACCCAAAATACTAGGGCATAAGATTTTCTATTAGTTTCATAACCATTGTTACTTTTTCTAGCAATCTAAACTTTGTGAATTACTTTAAATGATTATACTTCTGTTTAAGTATTTGCATTCAATTTGGGCGTGGTGTTCAGGTTTACGAAGAGAGAGAGAGAGAGAGAGAGAGGCAGAGTCAAGTTTTGACGGGTTATTTGTGTTTACAATGCGGTGTTCAGCGCGAAATGTGCCGTTTCACTCGAGTTATGAAGTTCTTATTTTTGTGTGTGTACAATTCAATTGCGCAGACTAAGGCTGGATTTCGTATCCTCCCCTATACAATAATCCTTGTTCGATCGATGGTAGACACACAATACTCCTCTCTTGTACTCTCTAGCGAATTGTTCCGATCCCTCCAAGCATTTCAATTCAGTCCAAATTTAATTGGTTTCCACCATGACTGTGTCCCTAAAAGATACTTTAGAAGCCACATTCTTCCTGACGACGCTGGTGAACGCAAGAAAATAATTCTCTCTTTTTCTTTGTCATTGATTAACCCAGCCCGTATTGGTAATTATTCAGTTGTGGCAGTGCCCCAACCCTTCCTCCTCTGCGCAGTTGGGTCGAGAGGCCGACCCCAATCCACATTCCACACCAATCACAAGCACAAGCACAAAACAAAAATAAGCACAAACAAGAAAAGAGTAACACCGAATATACGTGGTTCGGCCAAGCAACCGGCCGGCCTACAACCCACGGGAAGGGGGGTTTCACTATATTGAGAAATTACACTGGTGAGATTTTCTACAATCACCCACAATCTCCTCTCAATACAATGAACTCTCTCTCTCTCTCTCTCTCTCTCTCTCTCTCTCTCTCTCTCTCTCTCTCTCTCTCTCTCTGCCTTGTAGCCAACAATGAACACTCTACCCTAGTGTTTACAAAGGAGAACAATGCTGGGCCTAACCAGCCATTACCAAAACAGGCCCACTGGGGTGGACCCCACCTCCTCCATTCCGAGTGGGTAATCACCAACCAAGCATGAGATAAACCACACACCCCTTGCATAGGATGCACCCCCTCCCAAAGGTATCCACGCTCACCAACCGGAACGCATCCATCTCCAACCGAGATGTCCCCAAATTGCAACGGAGTCCATTTCTATCCGCGCTCCACCATTGCTCAAGCACCCACACCCCCTCACCAGGTGCTTCGCAAGACTCACCGCCTCGCCGTCCGCGGTGTGTCTTTCCCTCCTCCCGTGTCGACAACCCCGAAGAGATCACCACCACTCACCAAATCAACAACAAAAGAGACTCTTTTCTTCTTTTTTGGAGTTCCCATTCAAGACTACCCCAAGGTATTTGGATGCCCAAGGCTTATTCTACGAATAGTGCCCTAAACGCTTGTCAATTTTTATGAAAAATAAAAATAAATAGTCATAATACGAGAAAGCCAAAACTATAATATTAAATCTCCTTGACTAATACATGTATATATATTCCAAATTTTGAAATTTCCTTTCAAAACAATTTTAATTTTAATTCTGATACATGCCGTCAATGTGTTGTTTTCACATGCAACCACTCTATGAGCAAGTGGAAGAGGTTGAGTTGAGGGCTTTATAAGTGAGCACTTTGCCAATTGAGCCTTTGCTCTGTCGATATGGGACAAACAAGTTGCAAAGCAAAACCTCCCACCTATAGTTTCACATCGCTAGTTGAAGGAAACAATGAAGGCAAAAAATCTTTTATAAATAGAAAGTCCTACTACCTTAGTACCAATGCTCTAGAGACTGGACTTGCTTCTAAAACTTGGACTGGGCATTTGCAAAGAGTCCTACCCAACCCAAATAGTAAATAAAATTGGGGTGCCCCAAAATTGGGCATTTTAGGAATGCCCAAGGCCCAAAAATTGAGCACTCCTAGTATGAATACTGATCAACATGATGGGATTGAACAAAAAATCAATATTTTTTGTGTGTGATGTTCACTTGTGCCACCAATCACTTTGATGTTAAACGGTGATCATCTATATTAGTGTTATATAAACATCACATGCATTTAACGCATGACCAACCAAAATTCAAGAGTCTATCAGCTCGTTTGTTTTTCTTTCAGTGCATTTCAGGTGAATTTCAAGCTGACTTTCCACTTGGATACATACATGATCTCAATTATCTATCATTTCTAAACTTAAAACATTCTGAAATGACAAGGCAGTGGAAAAAAAAAAAAAAGAGTTTTCGAAAATATGCACTTGCGGAGTCGCATGTAACATGCATGAGTATCATTTGTGCAGCGAACTGAAAAATGGAGTTGAGGATGCCAAGTATGGTGGTGGAGGGGACCCATGGCCAGGAGGCAAATTTTGGGGAAACCGAGGCCGTGGACTCCTTGGCAGTGGATACGGTGAAGGGAAAGTGGTATACAGCACAGGGGATGATGGAGGTGGGGATTGGTCGTGCTACGACAAGCAGAGCCGGCTCTAGGCATAGGTCCACCAGTAGACCGCCTGGAGCCTCCCGTTTTGGGCCCAATTATTGGGCTCCAAAATAGAGAAATAGGTTATATATTATGTGTTTCAATGAAAGGAGTGTAGCTGGGTGGTAAGATATATGCCCTTTAGCCTAGAGAACGCGTGTTCAATCCATAGGGATTTCATTTTTTTGAGCTGATTTACTGAAGTTGTACGAAAAACTGTACAAATTGAAGGCGGTGTAACTCGAACTCGCGAACTAGGACTCCCAAATCACGCTCAAAGCATGCTTGCCACCAAGCTACATGGTTATCTTGCTTCTCATATTGGACAACATATTTATATATAAAAAGATGAGAGGCACCATTTTCATATCTCGCCTGGGACCTTCAAAATCTCAGGGCCAGGCCTGACGACAAGTAGATATTACGATATATATTAAGATTGGGGATCCACGCGGCCGTTGATGTTGCGGTTTATTTCATCTTTCTTCGGTTGCTTTAGATTTGGTTTGTTCGTCCGTTTTGCACTGGTTCGTTCTGGTGGTGGGTGGGTGAGTATTCGTTTCCTGTATGCCTGTTACATACAATGGAAAATTAAGAGTTTAGAAGTTCATGCCACTGCAATGTCTTCCTTCGAAAAGAATCTCGTAAGGCTGTGGCTGGATGTTGGATTTCCGAGTCCAAGCTGTTCAACACAGTCCAATAGTATTTGTCGCAACATACGCATGGCAATAAACTTCCACATGTTTCTATACACTTTCCGTGGTTTCCAGCACAGCTTTCGAAACTTGACCACAGCCCAATAGACAGTGGTGAATATTTTACATGCTATTGTATCATTGCGAATTCTAGAATGGAACGCTAGCACCAAAAAACAACAAAGATTGATGCTAGGCCGGCTCATAATATGTATAGCAGGTAGGGGGGAGCCAAGGTTACGACTCCAGCATTCGAATGCAAGCAACCGAAAGATGCTAGGCCGGCTCATTCTCAATCAAGTTGCTTTGCCCTCTAGGGGAGGGAGAAAATTACATATCGCTTCGCATTTTAAGCAAGGGAATTGTGCTAGCCCCATGCCAGCATTTGACCGACCCGCCTATTCATGCATCCGTAGAGAGTACAAAGGCACCTATGTTCTTCTAGCTTAAGAGGTTTATTCAGAGCCGGCTCTGACTTTATAGAGGCTTAAAGCGGAAATCAAAAGAAGGCCCTTTGTTGAAATCGAACAAAATGTAAGTAGGTAAATTACCCTTCCAAGAGCAAAAACTATCAATAAGAGCCCATTCTCGATTCTCAAATAAGTACTTAAAAAATAAGGACTTATTTTCAAGTTTTAAAATAATAGGCTTAAAAAAAAGTTTAATTTTTTTTTTGCAGGGTTTGATAGATTATCAAATAAGATCCATATTGCATATTTTTTTTTATTTTAGTAAGCCTATTATTTTTAAGTTTGAAAATTACAAATCAGTACTTTTTTAAAGGGGAAAAACGGAACACACTAAGAATAACCCTAAAACAATAACCAAACATTCCAAGATTTCAAACTCGTCACTTATACATCACTAATCGTAAAATTTAAAAAAAAAAAAAAGACCATTACAAGATTTTAAAATTATCATCTAAATATCAATCTCCTTTTAGTTTTAGCATATTCTAAATATCAATCTAAAGCATCATCTAAATTACACGATGTACGCATTTTTTTTTTTTTTGGTATTACAAAAGATACCTAGGGGTACTATATGAGGGGCCCTTAAAATTCGCACTTTTAGGGGGCCTAAATCAACCGTATCGCTTGTTTTAGCTCAGGGTCGGCTTTAGGTTTATTAGATCACAAACTGTATGTGCACTCTAGGCAAGTCGCAATAAGTCGCTGGTTGAAAGTTTAGACTAATATCATTTCAATACCATCTTAAGCATATACAAGATATACAAATACACATTGCAATAGGCTAATAGCTGTTAAAAGAGAATGGCTACAATAAACACCCCACAAAAATATGCAATTGTATTTTGAGTCACAAAATCTCATAATTGATTACTAAAAAAATTCGTATGTTGAACCACAAAAATATTCATATATAGCACCACAAAAGTTCGTAAATAACACCACAAAATCTCATATATTGGAGCTGCCATTTTTGACTTTGCGATGTCTTCTTGGACCAAAAATTCGTTTACAACACCAAAATAATTCATATACAACACCACACATATTCATATACAACATCATAAAAATTCATATATGAACAACCATAAAATCTCATATATTGGGCCATAAAAACAAGCCACAAAATTCATAAATGTGTACCATACACACTTTCGTAAGATGAGCCAAAAAACTCATAAAAATCAACCACAAAATTAGTATGTGGTGGTGTGTATTGGAATCTTTTCCGCTGTTAAAAGCATTTGAAAAAGGAAATTAATTTTCACGCTCCACTTTTGTCCGCAGACCGCTAGCTCTACATTTAACATAAAGTTACTAGTAAACTTTATGTACAAAGTAGAGTGTCTGCGTACAAAAGTGGAGTACTAAAATCAGTATCCTTTGGAAATTTTCAGCCTCTATTCTTGCCTCCCAAAGGTCTCCAAGGGAGGATAAGGTGATTAATAGTCACCATAGTCAAATCTATGCAGACCCAGATAAAGAAGAATGATTTTTACACTCTCTTTTTAGCTATTCACACTCTTTTTTTGTCTTTATCCACATGAATTTACAATATTGTCCTTGAATTTATGAAGAATTGTATTAAAAAGGGCAAAATAATAAATTCAAATAATAAAGACAAAAAAAAGGAACGTGAATGGCTAAAAACAAAAAATGGTAATAATTGACCGGAAGTTCCCAGTTCTTCTCAAACCCCGTGCAGTCCCTTTCAAGTTTCACTATAAATTCCCAATTCCTAGACAACTGTCAACTATATGGTTAGAAAAATGAATCTCTCCCAGTGCATTCCTTTTCCTATTCTACTGATTTCAACTTTTGATCTTTATGAATAACGAAATTTTCTTCTCAGTTCAATTAAAAAATGAATTGTTGTGGTCAAGTTAAAGCGATTCCATGTGTTCTTGGCACCGCATGTCATTTGATATCAATCAATCTTGGCGACTTCTGCAAATTTTCACGTCAGTCATCCTCTTTATGATCGAGACAACTGCAGAATTTCAACAAATTGGAAGCACATGTTTTACATATTAGTACATGTTTGACTAAGTGATGCAGGGTGTCTTATGAAATACGGAACGACAATCGCGCAACAAAGATAGAAACAAACTCTAAAGTAGAAAATGTTCTCTCTAGACTCTTTTTCTCATTCAATAATAATAATAAAAATGCTTAGCCTGAAGGCTTTCAACTTATTAAATAGGTAGAAAATCCTAACCTTAATCGATTCACCCGAAAAGGGAGCCGATTCAATTAACAACGGAAAATTAGCAAAAATGAAAAATTCAGAATAATGGCAAAACCCAAAAATATAGAAAATTCTAAGAGTTATAGAATAAGAATGGACTAAATTGGGTTTTCTTTGCCCGAGTAATAAGAAAGTCAAATCTTTGCTAAAACGGAAAATTTGGCCTTTCGGAAGCCGAAAAAGCGACAAACACCCGAAAAATGCCATAGGCCATGGCAAAGCCATGGGTCTCGTTTCGGATCAAACAAAAGTGGGCCCAATGCGTAACTCTACAGTTGCATATTTACAGCTTTGCCACTCTAGGCTTGAAATGCCTTAAGTGTACCTCTTTTATCACTACAAGAAAAATGAAAATTAGTGACGAAAAAGTGGCGACGAAATTTAATTTTGTCACTAAATGAGTATATTTGGTGACGAAAAAATAAATTCGTCACTATTTTGATAACTTTCGTGACGAAATAATTTCGTCACCGATTATGCTTGTTTAGTGACGAAAAAAATATTTTCGTCACTAAAGGTACACATTTGGCGATAAAATACATTTTTCGTCGCCGAAAGCTTAAAAAAGGTGACAAAATTATTTTTCGTCGCCAAAGATAATCATTTGGTGACAAAAAATATATTTCGTCGCCAAATGTGAGCAATTTAGTAACGAAATATTTTTTTCGTCACCAAATGCTTAACTTTGGTGACGAAAAATAATTTCGTCACCATTTTAATGCTTTCAGTGACAAAAAATATATTTCGCTGTCAAATGGGTACCTTTCGTGACGAAATTTATGAATTACGCTTTGTCACTAAATGTATTTCGGACATAACTCTTTACTAAAATCTCCGATTGAGATAATTCAAATTGGGTTTGAACAATAACTCAATTGCCTACAACTTTCATGTTTATCAAAATTGCTAATTTTAATATTTAAAGGTCCAAAATTACGTTCGAAATATATTTTCATGTTAAACATATGTGTTATATATTAGATATTTCAAATATTTACTGAAAAGTGTGTGTAGTGCAGTTGGTTGGAACTTGCGCGAAAAACTCAAGGGACTCGGGTTCGAAACCCAGCAGGAGCAACAAAGATGGATTTCTTTTCCCATATGAAAACACTTTCGCAACGAAAAATTTCGTCACCGATTTTTTATATTAGTGACAAAAAATTTCGTCACCAATGTGACCCATCGGTGACGAATTTTTTCGTCGTCAAAAAGCACAATAAGTGAGGAAAAAAATTTTGTCACCAATTATTCACTTTTTGGTGACGAAATATTTCGTCATCAAAAGGCACTATAGGTGACGAAAAATAGATTTCGTCACCAGGTAGGAATCCTCGACAACCTTTAGTTGACAAATTTTTTTTCGTCACCTATATTATTTGTGACGAAAAACATGCAATTTGTGACGATTTTCATTCGTCACCCAATTGAATTTTTCTTGTAGTGTATGGCATCTGCATCATCCCCCTTCTAGAAAGAAATTCGCCCTCGAATTTACAAGATCATCACACGAACTATCACCCGGAATGGAATCAAATGCTTGACATTAAACACATCGACTGTACGAACATGACTGGGATGCTTGAAACGGTGGGCATTCGGATTACTCTAGCTTCTCAATAATTTCAACAGGTCCAACCTTTCGGGCCGCAAGCTTGTTGTACTCATGAGCAGTGTAATAATCTTTAGTGATAACTGCATAAACAAAATCACCAACCTCAAACTCCACCAGCTGATATTTCTTGTCTGTGGCCTCCTTATACTTGGTTGTGCTGTTTTGCAAATGCAGTCAAGGGCGGAGCTACTAAGGGACATGGGGGGTTTAGTGACCCACTCACTTTGATTTTCCACCAGAACATTTGACAGTTTGCAACCAAATTTTGTTATTTTGACCCCAACAAAAATCTCTAAATTGCCCCAACTTGTTTTAAATGCATATAAATTTCAAGCGTTCTCTTCTCTTCGAGAGTTGATAGTGCTAGAAATGAGAGTATCATGCATTATATATTTTACAAACATAACAAGTTCTTTGGGGCCAATTATGAGGCAAAAATGAATTCTTTGTGTATATCGATCTTATAATTAACCTCTTAATTTAGCTACTTTTGAACTTGTGCGCAGAAAAAATATAGTTGCATATGAATCTAATTTTTAACCCCACTAATCAAAATTTATGGCTCCACCAGCGCAGTATCCTTGTGAATTTGCTACAGGTTAGAAATAAAATCCTCAGCCTTGCCGTTGGCCCACTTCAGATTAGGAACAAGAGCCAAATCAACCAATGTGCGCAGGTTAAAACCATAGACAACTTGGAATAGAGAGATCGAACCAAGTGCTACGATTCACAAAATGAAAACAAACTCAGCCTGACACAGTATTTCATCCCAACTCTTGAAATGACCTTCAACTAAACTTCGAAATAGATTGCCCAAAGAACGGTTTACCACTTCGGTTTGGCCATCTGTTTGAGGGTGGTAAATTGTACTGCAATCCAGCTTGGTGTTTGCCAAGAGGGGCGGAGCTGGTATGTGGGGAGAGGTGGCACGTGCCACCCCCTGTTTCAAAAATTCTTAAAAAAAAAAAAATTCTCAGAAAGGTTTTAATAAAAAAATGCGAAAGATTAACATAATGTTTACTTTGCCTGAGTGGTTCAGTGCAGTGACTTAGGGTGGTGTTAAAAGAGAATGTCTACAATAGACACCCCACAAAATATATGCAATTGTATTTTGAGCCACAAAATCTCATAATTGATTATCAAAAAAATTCATATGTTGAACCTCAAAAATTCATAAACAGCACCACAAAATCTCATATATTTGAGCTGCCATTTTTTACTTTGCGACGTCTTTTTGGACCAAAAAATCCTTTACAACACCAAAATAATTCATATACAACACCACACAAATTCATACACAAAGTCATAAAAATTCATATATAAAAAACCATAAAATCTCATATATAGGGCCATAAAAATTCATAAAAGCAAGCCACAAAATTCATAAAGGTGTACCGTACAAACTTTCGTAAGATGAGCCACAAAAACTCATAAAAATCAGCCACAAAATTTGTATGTTGTGGTGTGTATTGGAATCTTTTCCGCTATTAAAAGAATTTGAAAAATGAAATTAACTTTTTCGCTCCATTTTTATAAGCAGTGCTCCACTTTTAACGTGAAGTTACTAATAACTTAATTCATGTACAAAGTGGAGTGCCTGCGTACAAGAATTGAGCACCAAAATTAGCATCTTTTGGAAAATTTTGGGCCTCTATTCTCGCCTCCCAGAGGTCTCCAAGGGAGGAGAAGGTGACCAATAGTCACCATAGTCAAATCTATGTGGACCCAGATTAAGGAAAATAATTTTTTCACTCCCCTTTTAGTCATTCACATTCTTTGTTTGTCTTTATCCACATGAATTCACAAAATTGTCCTTAAATGTGTAAAGAATTGTATTGAAAAAAAAGTAAAAATAGTAAATTCAAATGGATAAAGGCAAAAAAAAGAGTGTAAATTACTAAAAGACAAAAAAAAATGGTGATAATTGACTGGAAGTTCCAGTTCTTCTCAAACCCATGTAGTCCCTTTCAAGTTTCAACAGCTACTACAAATTGAAAACTAGACAACGATATGGTTAGAAAAATGAATCTCTCCCAGTGCTTTCCTTTTCCTATTATACTGATTTCAACGTTTGATCTTTTTGATTAACGAAATTTTCTTCGCAGTTCAATAAAAAAATGCATTGTTGTCATGATCAAGTTAAAGCGATTCCATGTTTCTTGGCAGCGCATGTCATTTAATATCAATCAATTTTGGTGACTTCTGCAAATTTATCACTTCAGTCATAGTCCTTGAGATCTAGACAACTGCAAAATTTCAACAAATTGGAAGCACATGTTTTAGATATTAGTACATGTTTGACTAAGTGATGCAGGGCATCTTATGAACTCCGGAACAATCGCGCAACAAAGATAGAAACAAACTCTAAAGTAGAGAACTCTAAACTCTTTTTCATTTAATAATAATAAAAAAATGCTTAGCCCGAAGGCTTTCAACTTATTAAATAGATAGAAAACTCTAACCCTAATTGATTCGCCCGAAAAAGAAGTTGAATCAATTAACAATGAAAAATTACCATAAATGAAAAATTCAGGATAATGGCAAAACTCGAAAATATAGAAAATTCTAAGCTTCTCGAATAAGATTGGACTAAATAGGATTTTCCTTACCCAAGTAATAAGCAAGTCAAATCTTTCCTGAAACGGAAAATTTGGCCTTTCGGGAGCCGAAACAGCGACAAACACCCGAAAAATGCCACCGTTGGGTTGTTTCTATCGAACAAGGATGGGCCCAAAGTGTAATTCCACAAATGCATATTTACAGCTTTGCCACTCTTGGCTTGAAATGCCTTACGCTGTGTTTGGTTCACAATTTTGGATTGAAAATTTTGAGTAAAATATAAAAACATGTGATTGGATGAGTTATTTCAAAAATATGTGGGACCCCCCTACTGAGACTGACAGAAAAGGAAAAAAGAAAAGCTGATGGATAAAAGGCAAGTTGGACAAAAGTCTCCCGTTTCCCTCTCTCTCTCTCTCTCTCTCTCTCTCTCTCTCTCTTCAATTACTCCCTCTCTCCAGAACCAGTATTGCTATGTGCACCGACCAGAGTGTAGAGAATTCGTACCGATTGGCCGCACTGAGCATTCTCCGGCCACCGGACAGCCGATCCGAGCCGTCAAAAAATTCTATAAAAAAAAACCGAATGGGCTCTCCCAAGAATCAATGCCATCCAAGGTGTGTAGGGTATTTGATCCGAGCACCTATTTTTCGTGTATATACACATATATACATATATACACGAAAAATGGGTGCTCCGATCAAGTACCCTATATACCTCAGATGTCGTTGATTCTTGCATAAGCCCACTTGGTTTTCTTTTTTGAATTTTTGGACGGCTCGGATCGGCCGTCCGGTGCCGGAGAAGACCCGGCAGTACACATATCATTTTCGACCACGATTCATCTCTCTCTCTCGAAAATTCTTTCCAAACCTACAATAGTCAGATTTTAAAGTCAAAAGGTAGTCTTTCGGCACCTTGGAAGTTACTTTTTGACTCCACATTTAAATGGCATTAAAAATAACTTTTTGAAACAAAAACTCCAAATGTGCTTCCGAACACAGTGTTAAGTATCCCTCTTCTATGGCATCTCCATCATCCCCCTTCTAGAAAGAAATTCGCCCTCGAATTTACATTATCATCACACGAACTATCACCCGGAATGGAATTAAGTGCTTGACATTAAACACATCAGTTGTATGAACATGAGTGGGAAGCTTCAAATGGTAAGCATTCGGATTAATCATCTCAATAATTTCAACAGGACCAACCTTTCGGACCGCAAGCTTATTGTACTCATGAGCAGTGTAACAATCTTTAGTGAGAACTACATACACAAAATCACCAACCTCAAACTCCACCTACGTACCCACATTTCTTGTCCACGGCCTCCTTATACTTGGTCATGCCAGTTTGCAAACGCAGCATAGTATCCTTGTGAATTTTCTACAGGTTAGCAATAAAATCCTCAGCCTTGCCGTTGGCCCGCTTAAGATTAGGAACAAGAGCCAAATCAACCGATGTGCGCGGGTTAAAACCATAGACAACTTGGAATAGAGAGAACCCAGTGCTATGATTCACTGAATGATTGATCGAATACAAACTCAGCCTGACACAGTTCTTCATCTCAACTCTTGAGATGACCTTCAACTAAACTGCGAAGCAGATTGCCCAAAGAACGGTTTACCACACCTTGGTGTGGCCATCCACTTGAGGGTGGTAAACTGTATTGAAATCCAGCTTGGTGTTTGCCAACCTCCAGAAGCAGCACCAAAAGCGATTTAGGAAACGAGTATCACGGTCAGAAACAATGGATGTTTGCAGCCCATGCAAACAATAAACCTCCGCAAAATATAACTGTGCCACCTTGACACCATCCGTAGTCTTTTTACAAGCAATGAAGTGGGCCATTTTGGAGAACCGATCAACCATCACATAAACAGAATCATTGCCGCATTGGATATGCGGTAAGCCTAACACAAAATCCATACTGACATCGGTCCAAGGGTGAGATGGAATGGGCAATGGCATGTATTAACCTGCAATTGTAGCTGTACCCTTAGACACTTGGCAAAAATGACAGCCACGCAGCCACAAACTTGTAAAGATATCACTGCAAAGTCGGCCAAAAGTATGACCCGACACCAACGCATACATCTTATCACGGCCTAAATGCCCCTCATCATGCAGTTCCTTAATAATTTACGAATGAAGATTAAAATCCGGAACACACAACTCATTCCCATTTGCAAAGATGTGCATCTTTCAAATATGGCTACTAAGCATTAATAATCCATTAATCCTCATCATGGTTACTATGAAATGAAAATGATTTTCGCCACGTTTATCATTTTGGACTTCTTTTTTGATCAAGTACAATTTTGTTAACCCACCTAAAAAATAGGTGAACTATATCCACATCCTCATTAGTTCTTGCTGTACGATATACATGGACCATGCTTGATACTTACTGTCCCAATAACAAGAAAAAGGTACACTTTTTCTTTTTTATAACCAAATGTTCAGGCCAGCTAGTGCGTACTTCAACTAATACTGAGGGCTTGAAGATAATAACCGGGCATAACCCCCGAGTGATTCGAACATGCGACCTCATGAACAAGTACTTATTGTTTTCTTATGCCTACTTTGCAGACCTTTGGGTGGCTGGGGGGCTCAAGAGCTATCCATAGCCTTGAAATCGGGCCGGGGGGGGGGGGGGGGGGGGGGGGGGGGCGGCTCAAAAGCTATCCATAGTCTTGAAATCCCAAACCCTGCCCTTCGTGGAGCTCAAAACTAGGCCACCATGGATGGGGGACATGAACTTTACCAATTGTGCTAACTTGACAGTTCTTTGCCAACCCCTTGAGGTCGAGAATACAGTACACTTGGTGGTACGGAATTGACAACTTTGATTGTTGTGTGAGAATACCTTAGATCCCAAAAATATGGGCCGGGTATTGAGAGGTGGCAGATTGTTGTTCACAATCCACTAGATATGGTCCTAGAAATTGTACCCCCGGCCTCTGAATATTAGCCTCCATTCATGTTAGGGGATTTTAGCTTCTTAGATTTGGGACCATTAATTTCTCATTATCAACAATTTTTTAGTAAGAAATTTCATCAGAATGCTACTCTCAGGCATCATTCTTTGAGAGGTCTCCGACGACGGCAGAAGTCGTCGATGATAACCTTTTGCTGCCGGCCGTAGGGAGATGACTTTGGTTGTTTGCCACGGTGTTGAAATTGTGGAAAAAGTCAAATAACACACCCCTTTGCACCATAATGTACGCCACATGCTTATGTGGCTGGCCTGGCGGCGTATAATTGAACAATGTAGAAGGGCATCTAGTTCGCTGCCCAATTATTCAGAGCCTCTTAAGAATGTTGTGCATTTTTGTTCTGCAAAGTGTTGTGTTAGCATACCTTTAAAATTGCTTCTCTTTGAGAAAGAGGGGCGTGGGCTGAACGGCTAAACTAACCAAACAGCTCGAGCTCTGCTCAACTTTTGGCTTGTTCAAACTCGTTTAAAAATATATAATCCAAGCTCAACCACATTTTTTTGCTTGTTTATGAATTCAAGCCAGGCTTTAGTATATGAGTGTTTGGCTCAATAGGCTCGTGAACGAAGGAATTATTCCGTAAATGTTACACATATATGGGGTAGACTAATCGATATCCCAAAATATGAGATCGGAGTCGGTCATTTATATATTATATATTTTTACCAGTTTTACAGTATTATTGCATCTAGATAGGAAACCTCCTATATGTGAGATGAAAATTTGGAACTTAATCATGAGCTTGAGTTCAAGCTTGAAAAGCTCAAAATTTCACGAGCTTCAACTCATGCTTGATAGCTCGAGATTGATTTGCTTATTCCACGAGCCAAGCCAAGCTTATTACAAACACAAAACTTCAAATATGAACCAAGCTTAAAAAATTAGTTTCAAAAAATTTCAAGCACCAGATCAGGCTTGGCTCATTTGGCTCGATTACAACCCCTAGGCATAGGGCGTGGGTTTTGATTTTAGAGGGTTGAATGGTGTGGGACCTACTCAAACAAAGAATTTGAAAAAATACCAACCCCAGAGAATCAAATGCTGAAGGTATTCACCCATTTTCCAAGCTTTATCTTCGATTCTTCCTCCTTTCATCACTAAGACATAAATACTCTTGAATATACTAGCACATTGTCTTTGCATATACTTTAGGAAAAAAGTTTCAACTTTTTTTTCGCTCTATTTGCGAATTTGATTTGTGAAGGAAAACAAAAATTGAAGCAATATTGTAAGATTTGAATACGTATGATCCGAGTAAAATTTGATGTTCCATATCTTTTCCTTCACAAACTCAGGCAAGAATTCAAAATGGACCTGATCATTTTTTCCATGTTCCACCAATCTTCCACGTACCATATTGTGAAATTTTCTTCTCATTCTTCTTCTTTGGAGTACTAGAATAAAACTTTTTGGAATATTCTATTACAAATTTTTTCCATATGCAAAGTTTATATATTGGATTGGAGGAAAATAAAGATGAATGTGAATACATTTTTAAAAAAGTTGGAAGTTGATATAGTATAATTCCACTTCTGTTTTCTTCTCTCCACAAGTTGAACTAAAATTAAAACTAGACCAAATATTTCATATTACTCCATGTTGATTATTTTCATTTCTGTCCTTTTATAGATATATATGAGGGGACATATATAATTGGTTCCAGCAGCATTTCTCCAACCAAATGGCTGTTCACGATTATGACTTCTCTTACGAGAGTAAATTCGCGACAACAATACCAGCTACTACATTTGCAATCCATTTAGTTGAAGAAGCCAACTCAAAATACCAGAAGAAGTGGAGATCTATGCAGGGTGAAGACCAGAAAAGATGACCTATTTATGCCTGCACGCTGAAACTAGATGCTTTCCCGGCAAGAAAGCAAAAAGTACTGGTAAAATTGACCTTATTTGCATAAATATACGTATATATAGCCTTGTATATATGTGTTATGTTACTAGCTTATGTCCGAGTCTTTGCTAAGTGGAACCTTTGATTTGGAGGCTTCTAATACCCCAGTTGGCCTCAGCTTAGCAAAGCGGGCCATAGCCCGACTCTTGAAAGTAGGCTAGATTGATATTGGCGGGAAAAAACAATAGAAAGTACAAGAATTGATGTCAGAACCATTCATAAGATGCCGTTATGAGTCTCATCCATGAAATAGAAATTCCTACCCATTCCTTACAGTTTCTTGCAAAAATAGAAGAAAATTGGGAGAAAAAATTTAAGTAATTATTTTTATTGAATAGGCGGGAAATAAGTTCATTAAAATGCGGTTATGTACAATTTATATTTCAAATTCATTCATTTTTCCCGCAATCTCGACAATGAACATAATTATGTACATTGGATCGACTATTGAAACTTTCCTAAAACATTTCATGATCAATATGATGTTTGTGAGCAATTGAGGATTCGATGAGAAAGAGGATGGAGCAAGATAGGAGAGGAAGCCGTGCATCATTTGGAAGGTGCAATGGTGGAGACGAAAGCCGAAGGGGTAATTCAACAAAAGAAGAAGTCTAGAACCCAAAGCAAATGCATGGGAGAAATTAACCATGGCTAAGCTTCTAAAACAGTACAAATTCATTGATATTTGGAATCCAAATTCTTTCAGAGTCCACCCTACAAATAACTCAATATTTCAGTTATATGTTGGTGGAGGGCACCCAGGAGGTAGATTTGGTTTGTTTGGGACCAAATTAGAGATCACAATTAATTTTTTAATTCAGTGTCAACAAATTTTAGAAATTATGCGTGGAAGTAATTTTTTTTATCTGAAAATTGCACATCTTTTCTATAGGATCGAGACCAACAATTTGGAGCGAAATTAAGGAGTACATACAAAAAGTTAAGAGGCCAAATTTTCAAAACTGATCTAGGACCCTGAAAAACTCAGGATCGGGTTTGGTTGGACGCTACAACTACACGTGATTAAGATTAGACCGTCCAGCTAGAACTCTAGTGCTGCAGATCAACATGATATTTTCACTAACAAAACTTCTTTGTTTAATGGCGTAGCTGACACCAAATTAGAGATCTCAATTAGTTCTTTAATTCGGTGTCAAAATGTTCTAGAAATTAAGCATGGAAATATTTTATTTTTTTAATCCGAAAGTACGTCTTTTCTATAGGATCGAGAACAACAAGTTGGAACAAAAAGAATATATACAAAAAGTTAAGAGGCCACATTTTCAAAACTCATCTAGGGCCCAGAAAACTCAAGACTTGGTCTGGGTGGACGCTACGACTGCACGCGTGATTAAGATCAGACCGTCCAGGTAGCACTCTAGTGTTGCAGCTCTAGTGCTCTTTCACACCAACAGCCAAAGACTTCCCTTTCCATGATACCATGGCCCATATGTCGAAATTACCACTGAAATAATTTCTATTCACATCCATGCACTTTTTCTCTCTAGGTCTATAAATAGGCATCAAAACGGTACTTAAATCTCATTCAATATACCCATCGTACTCATCTAGCACCGAGCAAAATGGGTTCCAAAACAATAGTTTTCTTAGGCCTTTTGGTGGCTATTGTTCTTCTCATTACGTCGGAGGTAACAGCAAGAGATTTGGTTGAGACTTACAAGGAAACTAGTGAGTCTATATTTGAAATTGAATTTACTCTTCACATTTGATAAAGGCTTGGTTGGATGGGATATTATTATATCACTGTAATATTTAGTCTTATATCCACTTGCAGTAGGTTCTTATTATACATGGTTATTTTTGTTTTTCGGTGTTTGATTGTGGTGTTTTGATTGGCATATTGCCTTCCTTTTGTTTTGGTTCTCAAGTGACGTATGCCGGTGTGCCCGTGATTCCTTTCATCTTTGTTTCCTTTCCAAAGATTAATAAAAAAAAATTATCAATAAAAAAAAAATTGATACATGATTATTTCTAGGGGTGAGCATGGACTAGATTGGTTCGGCTTTATAATAAACCAAAAATAAAACCACTACATACAGATTATGAATTTGGAGAACCAAACCAATCTACAAAAGGTATAGAACCAAACCAATTCAAACCATTAGACTATGGTTCGGTTTCGGTTTCGAACTACGGTTTACTTGAAATTGAAATATCATATTCGTAAACTATTTAAAATACTCAAAATTATGGAGATAAATTAAGAATCCATTTTCATTTATAGAAACATAGGAAAATTTAGAAATTAATTGAGCCGTGGAATCACTTATCACTAAATGGAGTATTACATTATACCATGTGCTTTTGGTGTATCAAAATTATACGATGATATATAAAAGTTTATGCGAAATAATTTTGATAGTAAATAAATACTCAATAGGACAGTAGATTGAATAGATTATTAATTTAGAAAATTAGTTGACTATATATATATATATATATATATATATATATATATATATAAGTACACGCGCGCGCACGCACGGTTTGGAACTTGAAATCACTAACATAAATCCACAAACCAAACCATTTAACGTGGTTTCTAATTTTTTTAAACCGAAACCAAACCAAACTACTAAAAAACCAAACCAAATCATTGATTGGTTTGGACTGAATTCACGGTTTGACGGATTTTTTGCTCACCCCTAATTATTTCTATTATTTTTGAAAATGACAAATGCCAAGCAGTGAAAGAAAATTAATTTTTGAATATGCAATTGCGGAAGTCGCATGTAACATGCATGAATATCATTTGTGCAGATGCTGAACAAATAAATGGAGTTGAGAATGCTGGTGGTGGAGGGCACCCAGGAGGCAAATTTGGAGGAAACCAAGGCCGTGCACACGGAGGAGGCCCTGACGGGGGGTACGGTGGAGGCCATGGCGATCGATACGGCAAAACTTGGGACAATGGAGGTGGGGATTGGGGGCCATGCTGCAGGTAGATATTAAGATATATATGGAGAAGGAAATCGTGGTGGCTGTGGAGGCGACTGTGGTTATGGGATTATGGGGTATTCTAGGAAAATCAAAGCCTTTCAATAGTAATCATTGTGTCATAGTAAAAGGTTTAATTCTGAAAATGGACAAACAAATTGAAAGTGAGAAATTATGAATTAGTATTTGGAAGCAACCTCTCTCTGATCTTACCTTCAAACAGATCTCGAACCTGAGATCTGTTGGTTCAAAGAGGAGGTTTTTTTTTTTTTTTTGGTACGTCGTAATTTGGCTACAAGAGGAGTTGGTAGTCAATTAGTATTCATAGTAGAAAAGTAAAAGGGCATCCCATTTGTAAAGGTGAGCATCTCTTTCAAATATGGCAACTAAGCATTAATGAAATGAAAATGATTTTCGCCCCATTTATCATTTTGGATTTCTTTTCTGATCGAGTATGATTTTGTTCACCCATTTAAAAAGTAGGTGAACTATGTCCACATTCTCATTGGTTCTTACTCAAAGCCGGCTCTGACCTCATACTATTTTATCCCTTATTATAGTCCAACAAAAGATGCTCTATATTTAATTTTCACTTAAAGCTCCCGAAAAGTTAGGGTCGGCTCTGTTCTTACTGTATAGTGTACATGGACCATACTTGATACTTACTGTCCCAATAAAGAAGAAATGGTACTCTCTTTCTTTTTTATAATCAGATGTCCGGGCCATCTGGCGCACCCTTCAATTAATTTTGAAGCTCTGAAAGTAACAATCGGATAAAACCCGCAGTTGCCCCAAGGCTTGGGATGGTTGGCCTCAACACAAGATTCAAACATGCATGCGACCTCATGGAACAAGCATTTATTGTTTTCTCATGCCTACTTTGTCAAAGCGGTAGACTAGCTGGTAAAGAATTGACAACTTTGGTTGTTGTGTGAGATCACCTTAGATCCCAAAAATATGGGCCGGGTAATGAGAGGTGGCAGATTGTTGTTCACAATCCAGTAGATGCATGGTCCTAGAAATTATACCCACGGCCTCTGAATATTAGCCTCCATTCATGGTTAGGGGATTTGAGCTTCTTAACATCATTCTTTGAGAGGTTTTCGACTTCGGCAGAAAATCATCGATGATGAGCTCGTGGCTGGAGGCCGTAGATAGATGACTCCCGTTCCATCTGTCGTTTTTTATTGGAACGGGAGTGGAACCTTAAAAGCAGACTTAGACCAAGTCCGTGGCGAGTGTGGAAACGCCAATAAGGACCAAAGTTCAGTAAACCTGGAGGTAAACAAGAGTCCTTCTATAGGAACCAACGGATGTTGCATCGAACAACATGCAGGGTCCACTCCGGGTCCAGTATAAATAATTTGAGTCGTTCAATAATTTTAAAATATTTTTTTGAGTGAGCTTGTGGTGAATCAACTCAATAAAATAAGTGCAAGTGTTCGATCTAATCTTCCAATTTTTCATTCAAATTATAGAATCCAATCAGCAAGATGCTGACTCGTGAACAATTTGATACCGGAATTTACAGATGGAAAGGAAGAAAAGTAAAAAGGATAAAAGGGATAAACGCTCACCACCCAAGTTCGGAAATCAATAGGATACAGATTGACACTACCCGAGTATTTAACGAGGGATAAAATACGTAGGGATCGCTCACCATTGTTCAAAGGAATCCACCTAATAGATACATAAAAGAAAAGAAAGTGATATACTTCTCACGAGCCAAAGGTTATACTTCACTTAAACACACAAAACTACTCATTTCATTTATAGCATCATAATTTATAGGCCACTAGACCCTCTAAAAATAGGAAAGGACACTCACATTTACTGGCCAAAACTTAATGAAACAAAACTTTGACTACTAAAATCTAGCAAGACTCTCAATAAAAATATGTGAGTACAAATAACTACGAAGAGTCCTAAATATTTTGGCTAGAAACCAAAAAGACACTTTGACTTGAAAACAAACACTAAAAAATATTAAGGGAAAATTTTAAAAAAATCCCTGAACTTTCTGACAACTCGCAAAAAAACACCTGAACTTTCACTATTAACAAAAAAACACCTGAACTTTCTGACAACTCGCAAAAAAACACCTGAACTTTCACTATTAACAAAAAAACACCTAAACTTAGCATTCCGTAAACAATTAGACCCCTGCCGTCCAATTCCGTTAGTTTGTAATGGATGGAGCTAACGGAAGGCGTTAACTTTTTTTTTTTTTACTTTTTACATTCAAAAATTACTTTTAACTCTTTCTTTTTTTATTGGTAAATAAATATGCAATAAAGTTCTTTTTTTTTCTTACTATTTATCAAAAATTACTTTAACTCTATTTTTTACTATTTACAAAAATAACCTTAACCACCATCTTTTTTGTTACTTTCAAATTTTACCTTTCCTCTTCTCTCTCTCCCTCTCCCTCTTTTTTTTTTAGAACTTTAACCCCACTCCACCAATCAACTGCCAAAGCTCTAGCTCTAATTTCAGAAATTCAAAATTGCATTTAACCTCCTTTTTTTCAGTATTCTTGTTTTTTTATATTTTTTACTTCCAAAATTACTTTTAACTCTTTATTTTTAGTAGTAAATAAATATGAAATAAAGTTTTTTTTTCTTAATAAAATACTTTTAACTCTTTATTTTTAGTAGTAAATAAATATGAAATAAAAGTAATTTTTGAATGCAAAAATTAAAAAAAAAAAAAGTTAACGCCTTCCGTTAGCTCCATCCGTTACAAACTAACGGAATTGGACAGCATGGGTCTAATTGTTAACGGAATGCTAAGTTTAGGTATTTTTTTGTTAATAGTGAAAGTTCAGGTGTTTTTTTGCGAGTTGTCAGAAAGTTCAGGTGTTTTTTTGTTAATAGTGAAAGTTCAAATGTTTTTTTGCAAGGTGTCAAAAAGTTCAGGGGGTTTTTTGAAATTTTCCCAAATATTAATAACGAAAACACATGTTATCCATAACAGGAAAAGTTATATCCGGATGAGCCGGTAACTCGACTTTGTCCTGAAAACCAATAGAGGAACTCCACGTCATCCAAATAATAGAAGTTGCAGCAGCATCAATAAAGAGCATTAACCCGTTCCAGAAATCTTTTTAAAAAATAAGCAGTTTATTTTACATTTTTAAACTCAAAAATAATATAAATGAAAAATAATTTTTCAATTTTTTTTGCATCGTATAAAAGATCTCATCGAGATCTTTCAAACAAGATCCATATTGCATATTTTTAGATTTCAATAAGCGTATAATTTTTAAGCTTGAAATTGCCTTATTAAAAAATAAGAATTATTTTTTAGTTCTAAAACGTGTTCTTTCCTTCACTCCCTCTTTCAACAATGTGGATGGGTCCCACCCTAACCCTTTGAGATACGGAGTAACTATTTTTACCCCTCTCAATTTACCTGAAAAACTCCGAATATTGGAAATAGCAAAATCAACACAAAAAAATCCCAATTCAATTTACTTTGAACCTAGCGAAAATCAAATATTAAACCAAAACTGTTCTTTGTACTAAAAACTCATTTTATTTGTTGTGAATGGCGTGGAATATAGGCGGAGAAGAACTAACACGGTTGGAGGCGAAGAGGAGCCGTGTTGATTTTTAACAACGAAACCCATCCCATCCATTAACAAATAAATACAAAAAAATCCGGCTAAGTACTGCTAAAGGTTTTTTTGGAATTTTTGTATTTTGTCTTTATTCAAATTTTTTTTCGCGTTTGTTCGTTTTGAGACAAATATTTTACCCTTAATGATTCGTCTCGACGAGAGGAATCGAAAGTAATTTTTTTTTTTTACTTTTATCCTAATATTTTTTATAATATCGAAGATAAAGTAATTTTTTGTACTTTATCTTGAATATTTTCAAAAGTATTTGGGTAAAAATCATATTTTTTTACTTTTTTGATACCTCTCGTCGAAACGTATCAATAGGGGTAAAATATTTGTTGTAAAACAAGCAAATGCTAAGAAAAAAAGAAGAAGAAGGACAAAACAAAAAAAGCCTCGAAACTCTTAGCGGAACTTAGCCGAATTTTGTTGTTTTTATTTGTTAAAAAAGCCTCCATCTTGTGTTTTTTTTTTTTTTTCACTCGGTACATCTATTCCTTTTTTTTTAATATGTTATAACTCAAATGGGTAGGGTGGGACCCATCCACATTGTCGAAAGAGAGTAAAGGAAAGAACACATTAAAAGCATTTAATACTCATGCTGCAGCTTTGTTATTTGGATGACGTGGAGTACCTCCATTGGTTTTCCGGACAAGATTGAGTTACCGGCTCATCCGAATATAACTTTTTTTTCTATCCGTATAATTGCCATGTATAATGCCCACGTAACGTCACCGAGGATATTTCCCAGGTTTCCCCCCTACTATTTCCAAAAGTCTCTCCCCATTAGTCTTTCCCAGGTCTTTCCATTAGTCTTCCGATTAGTGTTTAATCCCCTTTAGTCGCTTGACTGGGAAAAAAAGACAAATCTAAATGAAGGACTTGGAAAAACTCCAACCCGTCAAAAGGGTTGAGTGTTAATTCTACGGCTATCATTTTGTTTTGTAGACTTTATTCCATGTTTATTGGCTGCACATGCCCGTTGATATTGACCAATTTTGGCGACTTCTGCAAATTATTATCATCAGTCATCCTCCTTAGGGTCCAGACAACTGCAGATCATTTCCACAAATTGGAGGTACATGTTGGGTAAGTGGGGAAAAACAAAGTGACCGGGACCCCTCCATGTGTGTTAACTTTTGGAAGCTAATGTGTGATGGAAATCTCATTGTACGCGTTCAATTGATCTAAAGCTTGTAACTTACATAAGCCATTAATTCCAATAAATTTGTGCAACAACTGCTACTCCCAGCTTAAAGTAAGATCAGAAAACAAGCCATGGCATCCTTACCAAAGAGGGTTCCCAATTTCCATGTAGCTCCTTCCAGACTCATATTTGTCTTTGTTATCATCCTTCCATTTGTCTCTTCATCTTATTTTGCTGTTGCTCATGCTTCTCCTGCAACTAAAACAGTTGCAGAAGAAAGTGAAGCAGTCGCTCTCTTGATGTGGAAAGCTAGCCTTGACAATCAAAGCCAATCTCTCCTTTCATCATGGAACGAAAGTGGGCATTGCACTTGGGTTGGAATTGGTTGCAACGAGGACACTAAAGTAACCGATTTAAACCTCGAGGGTATTGGTTTGAGAGGTACGCTTTCTAGTCTTAACTTCCTTTTGTTCCCTCATCTAGTTAAACTTGATCTGTCCAACAACTTCATATACGGGACCATTCCCCCACAGATCGGCAGCCTTTCGAGACTCACCTTTCTTAACTTCTCTTCCAATCATCTTTCGGGAACAATTCCTTCAGAAGCAGGATTGCTCAGTGCTCTTAGTTGTCTCTCTTTGTCGTCTAACAACCTCATGGGTTCAATACCTCTAGCTATAGGAAATTTGGATAACTTAACCGAATTATACCTTTTTGACAACAAACTTTCTGGATCTATCCCTCAAGAAGTTGGGATGCTTAGGTCTCTCTCTAATCTTTCACTATCGTGGAACAACCTTAGTGGGTCAATTCCTGCGTCTGTAGGGAACTTGGGAAATCTTAAAATTTTGTACCTTCACCACAACAAACTTTCCGGTTCAATTCCTCAAGAAGTAGGAATTCTAAGATCTCTCATTGATCTTGCATTGTCGACGAATAATCTCACAGGGTCAATTCCTGCTTCAATAGGGAACCTAAAAAACCTCACAAGATTGTCTCTTTATGCGAACTCTTTCTCTGGCTCAATCCCTCTAGAACTAGACAACCTTAGATATCTACAAGTGCTTGACGTAAGCTACAACAAGGTCACAGGTCGCCTATCGCCGAACTTGTGTATTCATGGATCACTCATGAGATTGCTTGCAGCAAACAACTACTTAATAGGTCATATCCCGAATAGCTTGAGAAATTGTAGGGAGTTGCAACGTGTTAGGTTTGATCGAAACCAACTGATGGGGCAAATATCAGAAGTTTTTGAGGCACTCCCAAACTTGGTATATCTGGATCTCAGTTATAATAAATTCTATGGTGAACTATGGCAAAAATGGGAGCAGTTTCCTAATTTGACTAGCCTAAAGATCTCCAATAATATCCTTTCTGGAAACATTCCACTTGGAATTGGAAGCGCAACTCAGTTACGTTTACTTGACCTCTCTTCAAATCATCTAGTCGGTGAGATCCCGAAGACTTTTGAAAAGTTGGTTTTATTGTTCAAACTTAATCTTAGCAATAACCAACTTTCAAGCGACATTCCACCAGAAATTGGAAGTCTGTCTAGTCTTCAGCATCTTGACTTGTCCGGAAACAATCTAAGTGGACCTATTCAAGGGAAGCTGGGTGAGTGTGTGAATTTTCTGAACTTGAAATTGAGCAGGAATCGGCTCAGGGGGGCGATTCCTTATGAATTAGAAAAATTGCACTTTCTTCAAAATCTTGATCTTGGAAATAATTTATTAACAAGTGAGATACCACCAGGGATCGGGAACTTAAAAAGCTTAGAGACACTAAATCTCTCTCACAACTTGTTGTCCGGCTCTATCCCCTCCTCTTTCAATGAGATGTCAAGTTTAACGTCCGTTGACATATCTTACAATCACTTGGAGGGTCCTCTGCCCAACATAAAAGCATTTGAAGATGCTCCATTTCAATCATACCGAAATAATGATAGATTATGTGGCAACAAAACTAGTTTGATGCCATGCTCACGGAAGAAGAGCAACATCGATAAAGGGAGAAATTACAAAAAAATTGTTATTCTAGTCGCAGTTCCTATCATGGCCATTTCATTTTTGATTGTTGCTATGATTTTTTTGGTTCATCACCCCAAAATGGGAGACAATGAAATGGAGCCAAATAGAGCAACTATTAAGGATATGTTTGAGATTTGGAGCTTCGATGGAAAATGGGTGCATGAAAACATCATCCAAGCGACGGAGGATTTCAGTGACAAGCATTGCATTGCAGTAGGTGGATATGGCGTTGTTTATAGAGCTGAACTGCCAAGTGGTCAAGTTGTCGCTGTAAAAAAGTTTCATCCTTCGCAAGATGGCGAGTTGGCTAATTTGCAAAGTTTTACGAGTGAGATTCGTGCATTGACAGAGATACGACATCGGCATATCATAAGGCTTTTGGGTTACTGTTCACATCCACAACATTCATTTTTGGTTTACGAGTTCTTAGAAGGGGGGAGCTTGGACAAGAAACTAAGCGGTGAGGAAGAAGCTCTAAGTTTGGATTGGGGTAAGAGGATGAATGTCATTAAAAGTTTGGCAGATGCTTTGTCATATATGCACCATGGTTGTTCACCCCCGGTCATTCATCGCGATATATCAAGCAAGAATGTTCTGCTAGACTTGGAAGACATCGCTCATCTCTCTGATTTTGGAACTGCTAGACTTCTAAACTTGCACTCATCAAATTGGACTTCCTTTGCAGGCACGTTGGGATATGCTGCTCCAGGTACTTGCATAGTTCATCCTAGCTACCAATATTAGTGTCGTGTTTTTCTTTTGAATATGCTAATTCCTAAGCCCTCTTTACCATTTCTTAGTAGTTTTTTTTTTCCTGTTCTTTGTACTCCTTATTCCTTTGGGCAGAACTTGCTTACACATTGGAGGTGAATGAGAAGTTAGACGTCTATAGCTTTGGAGTTTTAACACTTGAAGTTATAATGGGGAGGCATCCAGGGGACCTCATCTCTTCTCTTTCTTCATCATCGTTGGACTCACCACCACCATCTTCTTATGGTATTTTGTTGAAGGATATATTGGATAAACGACTCCCACTACCAAGGAATCACTTGGCGGAAGCAGTGGTTCTTGCTGTAAAGCTAGCACTTGCATGCTTGCAGCCGAGTCCGCGGTGCCGACCAACCATGCAACAAGTTTCTGTGGCTCTAACAAAGCAGAAGTCACACATGCAGAACCCGTTCCTCATGATCACATTAGAACAACTACTAATTGATATCAATTGTCCAAGTGCCTAAGTGTTCGTGTTGTACCTTCCCCAGTTTGGGTTTTGGACACTCGAGGCACCGATGCAGAGAGCGAAAGAACTGAGATTGTGATCAGTAGGCCTAAGTGGTATTCTTGTTCGAATCATACGCATACAATTTACTCTGGTAAATGTAGCAGTTTGGAAAGAAAGTATTGTTGGTTGTGTTTTACACCAGATTCAACTAAAAAGTGACATCATCTTTTATAATTTAAGTTTTTACTTTCGATGCTTTGTATTGTTGAAGCCTGAAAGGTGTGTTTGCACGTGGAATTAGTTCAACATTCAAACACACTTGTTATACATCCTAGTGTCACGTGAGCCGCGTGCTCATTGTTTTTTAGTTATCGGTTATTGTTGTGATGGTTATTCCTGTATTTGTGGTAGGATAGTAATCAAAATAGATGAATAACGAAAGCAACGATTGTGAGATCGCGATTCGTAAAGATGTGCTTCTTTGAAATATGACGACGATTAGGCTTCACTTATCAGTTTAGAACGACTGAGATGGCCTCCATTCGTTTCAAGCTGAGCTTCAGTATCTTTCTTCTACATTGTCCTTACACTTGTCTAACAAACTCAAGTCTTCTGATGACTTCTCTAACATTTCTCTAACTTCTCTAACATTTCTCTAAGTGACAAAGTAGTTGTTCTGCGACAGTTTATTTGTTGGAATTTTGTAAAAACAAGTTACTATTAAGAAGCTTTGGGTGTTTTGTTTAGGTTTTTCTCTGACTCTTAATTTCTTGCTGTTTTGGTTGGCATCTTGTCATCCTTCTTCGGTCTTGTGTGGCGTTTTGTCAGTATGTTCTTGTTCTGTTTAATCTTTGTAATTCTTTATAAAGATTAATAAAATTCTTTTTGCTTGGCAAAAAAAAACTGTATTACCTAAATTTTAATGCCGTTGAGGAACAAATTTACACTTGCATCTTGATCTTGTAATTGTGAAAACTTTTTATTCAACCCAAAATTAATTAACGATGAGTGGAGAGGTTCCCTCATAATATTAATTGATCATTTATTCCACTCTCAAAAAATGTGGAGCTATACAGGTATTTCCTTAACATGGCCCTCACGTGTAGCCTCTTTTCGTGCAGCCTTTTTGTTAGTCTATGGATTGTAAATTGAGAATTTTCTAAATGTGGAGGTGACATAGGTCCTGCTCTAATAGCATGTGTGGAAACTTTATATCCAACCAAAAATTAGTTAGCAACATTATATTAAATAATCGCACATTCCACTTTCCAGCAACATGCATGAGACCACATATTACCTTAACAGCAAATTCAACACGAATCTTTTTGTTTCTTTGCCAAATTGAATACTCTATTTGGACTTGGAGGACTGGTCCTCCCCCTATGTCGTTTTTGATTACACATGAGTGGAAGAGTTGAGTTTTGTTCATCCTCCACTTAAGAGGGTGAACATTACTCTTCTTTATATTAGTTGAAATGATGTGGGTTCCACTACAAAGTGATGTCATGCTTACCAAAAAGTGTATTGCATGATAAGCATGTCATCATTTTGTGGTGAGATCTATACCATTTCAACCAATAAGAGAGAGAGTAATGTTCACTCTCTTTTAAGAAATGTGAACAAAATTGCACTCAGGGTGGAACCTTAAAAACCGACATATCAGGAGGTAAACAAACTATATTGATAAGAATATCCTAAACTATTTTTTTTTTATCGGCAAAAGTAACAATTTAAATTTTTTTAAAAACTTAACAACATATCCGGTCTAAACTTTGTCGGTACTAAGATACTGGTATATTGTTAACTCATGTTATTACACAAACAGAAATGATTCGTGCACATACTGCTGTGCACAGCAGCCTTTTTCTCCCGCTCCGGGTTGTACAAAGATGATCGGAGCCGTTCATTTTGTTCAAAATATGTCGTTTAAGGTCTCTGTAAAAAATGAGTTTCGTTCAATATCGTTAGAGGCATTAACAAAACACCCAAAATCACTTCAGAATTTAGCCTAAAATTCTGAAGTGATTTTGGGTGTTTTGTTAACGCCTCTAACGATATCGAACGAAGCTCATTTTTTACAGAGACCTTAAACGACATATTTTGAACAAAATGAACGACTCCGATCATCTTTGTACAACCCGGAGCGGGAGAAAAAGGCTGCTGTGCACAGCTGCTGTGCACAGTAGTCTGTGCACGTAGCACAGCTCTTAGGCAATTTTGTTTTCATGGGGAACAGGGACGCTACGACTAGGGCTGCAAACGAGCCGAGCCGAGTTTCAACATGTTCGGGCTCGGCTCGCTTTAATTTACCTTGGCTCGAGCTCGGCTCGAGCTCGTGACGAGCTGCAGAACTCGAGCTCGAGCTCGGCTCGATAAGTATTTACAGAGCTCGAGCTCGGCTCGTTCTGCTCGTTTATGAAACAAATGTATATAAATATATATATAAATAAATATAAATATGTAAAAAAAAATATATATATATATATATATATTTAAATAAATAAATATATATAATATAATTGAGCTCGCGAGCCAATTCGAGCCGAGTTTCGACTAGCTCGAGCTCGGCTCGTTTACGAAACGAGCCCAGGACTCGAGCTCGAGCTCGTTCTTTTGTGTCTCGAACCGAGCCGAGTCGAGCCGTTGTCGAGCCGAGCTCCGAGCCGCTCGCGAGCGGCTCGGATCGTTTGCAGCCCTAGCTACGACTACACATTCGTGAGGCACCGCCGCTAGCCGCCCCTCCTCTGTCTATCTCTCACTCCCCCTCCCTTCCTTTCAGCTTCTTCCATTTTCAGATCTACTTTACCGCTTCTTTTTCTTTCGTTTTTTTTCTTATTCAAAATCCATCGGCAGAAACATGGAGATGGTTGGCGATGATGGACGGTGCTAGCATTTTGGGATCTCAGTGCCCATTTTCCCCTGGTCGTTTTTGGAGGCCGAAGTAGCGTGCTTCACAGCAACCACTGCTAGGGTTACAGTTGTCCGACGAGGTCGACGTTCTGGTATTACTCATCTTTTCCTTTGTCCTCTCTCTCTCCACTCTATTTTTTTGACCCCCTTCCCTGTGCGTTTTGGGCATTTTCTTCCACGATCTTATTCGCCTTTGATCCCGTTCACGGCTGTGCCTCCTTGTTTCCGTGCTTCTCCGGTTAGTTTTTTGCTGGGTAACTAATTTTGGCCTAACAGCATAGGGTCGGTGGGGGTGGTTAGTTTTTTGCTGGGTAACTAATTTTGGCCTAACAGCATAGGGTCGGTGGGGGTGTGGATGGCGTGGTCGGCATGGCTCCTGCCGCGTTTCTGCTGTTGGGCGGCACGGTATTCGCCTAATGGCAAGGTTGAGCTTCTGCGGCTGGTCGGCTTGTTGGATCCCGTGCTGCTTCGCCACTAGTGCGGCCAGTGGTGGCATGGTGTGGGTGGTTGTGGTCATGATCAGTCTGTTTCTGGGGTTGATGGTGATCTATGGCTATGATTGAAGCTGCTCAAAATGCTAGGTTAAGTTTTGGGTTTTCTTTTGGGCTGGGCTGTATTGTTAGATTTGGGCATTTTAGGCTTTTTTTTTTGCTAATTTTTGTGCATTATTGTATTATGTGGGTTTTTAGGCCATTGGGTGTTCTTGGGCTTTTTTGTATTAGGAGTATTTGGGTTTTGTTTCTAACAGGCTGATCAGACCATCCAGATAGGTGAGGAGCCAGCCCCTCCTCGCTCTGGTGCTGCAGCTCTAGCGCACACTGGAATGCAAACACCTCAATTAATTAATTTTCCTGGCTGGAGATGACTCCTCTTTCACACTAACAGCCAAAGACTTAAAAGACCTTTCATTTTCCATGCAATAAAGTTCATGTAATAGACAGCCAATTACATGTATACCATGACCCAATGAAGGTCAGATGTGACTCTAAGCTCATCTGATTTTACCTCTTCGCTTGCAAATGCAAGATTTGGAGTTCGAGTCTATAAATATTGAAAGACGTTGGACCCCCTCAAGTAAATAATTGCGAAATCCATGTAAGAATTTCCGGCCTATTTTGGGTTATATCAAAAGAGCATCGATAAGATCGAATACGAGGCTTATTTCTGAAGGAAAGTTGAATGTTTTGTAAACGTTCTACCGATATCGGGTTGAGCTAATATTTTACAGACAACCTAATAAACAACATATTTTAAACAAATTAATGAACGACTTGGATCATATTTGTGGGACCTGATACGGGTCCCAAAAGCATACGTACACGGTGTATGTACGCATATATGTATGTACTCATAGCAAGGTTGTCTATGATTAATCTTACAGCTGGAAGCCGGGTCCATGTAGTGGTTTTGTGGCAAATGGCAGCACCCCGTATATAACCACACATATATACAAACACTTACACGTTACACACACTCTCGCTCGATCACAATAGGGGTGAGTGTGTTTAAGTGTTTGTGTATATGCGTGTGGTGATAGCATTATTGACAATTGTGTTTGATCTTTGAGCGCCCCGTACGGTACACAAGCCAGTACCAATGGTTGTGTGAGCTCATTTTGTGATTCTACACAAATAATTTCAGCCATTTAATAATTTTAAAATAGTAATTTTTTTGGTGGTCTCACATAAAATGACCTTAATTGAATAAGTGTAATTTATTAATCCAATTTTATAATTTTTCAATCATATAAGAACATGAATAATGAATGAATTTTGAAAAAAAGCTATACAATTGTATACCCAATATAACATAGATCTGAACCACATATATTGTACGGATTATGAAGAAAAGCATTCAGTTAAAAATTTATCTTAATTAGGCATCGATAGATATCAAAACAGAAAGATTATGAACTGTTTTGATATCCATCGATGCCTAATTAAGATAAATTTTTAATTGAATGCTCTTCTTTATAAGCCCTACAATATCTGTGGTTCAAATCTAGGGTATATTGGACACACAATTGTGTGGCATTTTTTTCAAAAGTAATTCATGATTCATGCATGATGCTAAATTATGAATAAAAAAATTGAAAAATTAGATTAATTAATTATAATTATCCGATTGAGATTATTTTAAACGAGACCACTAAAATAACTATTTCAAAATTATTTAACGGCTCGGATCATTTATATAAGACCTCAAAATGAGCCCCACACAACCATTGTTACGGTATGGGAGAAAAAGGATACGGGTTAAGCTTGCTTACATTACTTGGGCCCCCCAAAACATTGTAGTTTTGGGGCACTGCCATTTGCAGCCACAAAACCTCATTACAGGACCCGGCTTTCGAACTGGAACAGCCAACCACATATATTATTACCGAAAAAGCTACGGACACCAACCACATGGGCACCAATTCTGTGCCGACACCACCCAGGACCCACTCCGGATCCCGTACGAAAAATTCGAGCCGTTTAATAATTTAGAGAGAAAAAAAAACCGAGTAGGCGTGTGAAAAATCAGCTCAATCCGATATACATAAGTGCTCGATCTAATCTTTCTATTTTTCATTCAGATTACATATCAGGCTCGGACCTTCCATGCGGAATCCGGAGTGGGCCCCGCTTGTCTTTTGGTGCGGAATCGGTCCCCATGTGGTCGGTGGCCGTAGATGGGTTGTATCATTACTCATATGTCCAAACCACTGAATTATTAGTTTCTATTCACATCCAGGCGCTTCTTCTCTCGTAACTCTTTGGGTCTATAAATAGGCATCAAGATTGTACTTAATTAATCTCATTCAAACTTTGTGCAATTTGAAAGAGTAGTCATATCTAGTACTGAGCCGAAATGGGTTCCAAAACAATAGTACTTTTCTTAGGCCTTTTGTTGGCTACTCTTGTTTTCATTACGTCTGAGGTAACCGCAAGGGATTTGGTTGAGACTTCCAAGAAAGCTACGAGTAAGTCTATATTTCAAAGTGAATTTACTCTTCGATCACATTTGATTAAGCTAGGCATATGGTTAGATGAATATTGTTATTACACTGTCATCTTTATTTTCTTCATGTGTCGAAGATAACATAAGTATATTAGTTTTTTGAAGATGAACTTGCATGTAACATGCCTTAATATCATTTGTGCAGCTGCTGAACAGAAGACAAATGGAGTTGAGGATGCCAAGAATGGTAGTGAAGTGTACCCAGGAAGCGGATTTGGAGGAAACCGAGGCAGTGGAAATGGAGGAGGCCCTAACGTTGAAGGCCGCAAATTTTGGGATTTTGGAGGTGGGGATTGTTGTCAATAAACCTGATTTGCAGGCTGTTGAATGAGTTGGAAAAGTAGGTAAACAATGTGCGGTTTGTATCTGTATCAACCTAAACGGTGCTTTTAGTGTATCAATTGTGGGAGTAGAGTGAGTAAGGGAGAGACAGTGAATAATTTGTGAGTGAGATTTCAGTTGTAATACATTGTGTGTTTAGCTTTTGCGATAAAAATTGTTGGCTGTGCGTGTGAAATCGTGGTGGCCGTTGAGTTGAGGCGGAGGTGGTTATGGAGGATGGAACGTCTAAAGCCGAATTATTGTATATGTGGAATGGGTGGCTATATTTAAGAACTGGAGTAATATTAATCCTCGTCATGGTTATTATGCGATGAGAAATGATTTACACACTCCCGATCCCTTTTATCTTTTTGACTTCTTTAATTTTTCAGAGCGTAATTTTGTGCACTCACCTTCAAAATGGGAGAACAATACCCACTTTCTTGTTGGTTCTTTTTTTTTTAAAAAAGCGATGCAAACATTTTATTAGAGGAAAAAAAGAAAATTCCAACCAAAAGTTGGAAAATACACCCAAAGGGCCGAAACCCAAACAAACCTAAGGGCCAAAAGCCCAGAAAATACAATGAAGCACAAACACCCATGGAGCCAAAAAAAACCCAAATAAATCAATACAGCCCAGCCCAAAAGAAAACCAAAACCTACCCAAGATCACTGTCCACCCCCACTGCCGGCCAACAAACTCCACCAACCACCGAACCACCATTGGCCACCCGACCGAGCTGCAACCTGCACCCAAATCACACAAACAACCACAGCAGATCAGACCACCACCCACCGCTGCCCAATGAGAGAACTTTCTCATTGGTTCTTAGTATACATGGACTATACTTGATACTTAACCATAGTTAGTTCTGGAACAGAAAAGAACATAAGAAAAGGAAAGAAGCATACTCCACTTAATAATTTTGTTCACCCTCCTATGACAATGTATTCCGTATGAGTTTTTCCCCCTCATACTCCACTTAATAATTTTAAGACTTTTTTTTGCTCGACGAAAGTTATTTTTGTTAGTATAGTTACAAAAAACACCTTAGAGGAGTTGAACTACTAATGTTATTATTCCTAGCACCTAAGTAGATGTTATTATACTAGAGTTGAACTACCTAACAGTAGATGTTAGAGGACCCCTTGATGCCGTTGAGCCAAATACCCGTCTTTCATCTTTCATGACTATGTTATTATATTCAAGCAAAAAACACAAACAAAAAAAAAAAGAACTCAATAACATCTACTGTTAGGTAGTTATTCTTAAATTTTTTTTGGTCAAACGGAATAGATTAAAATTATGCTAAGTGAATAAGTTCAAGTTGCAACAACAACATTACATAAAATAGCTAGCAAAACAAAGCCTATCATAGGTTCTAATTAAGATGGCCACACCAAGGGCATTCATTCTTGGTAGTAATAGAACTATATTCAATACATGTAAAAAATGAATCCATTATGTTATTTTAGCAAAGTAATGACTTTCTCAGAAATAAATAAATAAATAAGGATTTCAAGTCTTGGTACTGTGATGTTTATCTTTCGTAAGTTTAATTATTTTCTCCACCAAAATAGACTGTAAATCAGATTTATTTCTTTTTGCAGAGCTAACTATTGTTTCACTAGCACAATATATGATTGAAAGTGTAAAGTTGTAACCAGAACCAATAAAAAAGTGGATGTTGTTCACCTGCGTACTCCTCCTTTTCTTGTTCTTATTCATGTGAAATTGTCAAATTATACTTATAAAATGCAAAAAGTAAATTAAGAAGGAAGAATAATTTGATAATTTCAAGTAAATAAAAACGTTGCAAAAGAATAATAAAGGGGTGCAAAATCATTTTGGTTTTGGAATTAGTATATCCAATAATGCTACGGTTCCAGAAACATCCCTGAATGGGACGTGGTACCGAACCTCATTTGGGTGGGTCCGACAATCATTATAACTTGAAAAATGTTAGAATACATAAAATGTATTTATGAAAAGGAAGATGAAATTAAGGGTAATGAACAACGACTCAGATCGATTCACATCACTATGGATCTGAGGCGCCGTTCATTGCCTTTTCATATTCCATTTCATTGATACTTTTCATGTGCCATTCTAAACCCCTTTTAACCCCTCTAATATCAAACCCTACACCCTCTCTTTCCCAAACGTCACTTCTGCCCTTAAGCTCATCATGAAATCCTAAAATACCCAACTAACATTCTTCCTAAGCAGTACAATCTCACCAAATTCCTCAAAATTAACGTCAATTTGTTCAACTTAAAAAAGCTAGGGAAAACACAAATCAACAATCATTGAAAGAATTCAAGAATTCTTTGCCCTAAATCATGAAACAAGCTCCATAGACTTCCTATTAGGTCACTCCTCCAACCATTATTGTAAGACAAGCAAGTTTAACCGTGAAGTTCCAACGAGTTTTGGCAACTCTCGCGGCTTCAAAATGCCTTGCACAAAATAGGGTCAACGGATCGAATAATTAATTTATATAAATGGAGTTCTCCGGATGATCTATTATTGTTCACTCTACATTCACCAAATAATGTGAAACTCAATCGTGACCATCCATCCAGACGTCTATGGGATTCTCTACTGGAGCTTGGCAGCAACCTGGCTATGGTGGCATCAATTCATTTCAAGTTGAGCTTCAATATTGATCCTTAATTTCTTCTTCTTTCTTCTAAATTGTCCATGCTCTTTTTTTTAAACCAACTTGGGTCCTCAAACAATTCTCTAAGTCACTAATTAAGTAGTTGTTCTGCGCCAGATTATTTGTTAAAATTTTGCATGATTGCATGTTAAAAAAATTAATTATCAAAAATCTGAATTACCTAAATATTTTTTAATATGCACCTGAGAAACAACTGTAACAATTATTGTTCTTGATCTTAGTTGTAAATTCAACAAGAATCTTTTTGTTTCTTTGGCAATCGAATTGTCTATTTGGAAGACTCGTCCTCTCCTTATGTCGTTTTTGATTGGTACAGGAGGGGTCGCCTTAAAAAGCGACTTAGACGACAAATTAGTCAAGTCTTCCCATGACAATTAGCCAGTGGTGAGTGTCATAGAATGGCAAAATGGGCCCAAAGTTTCAAGAAAACAAACTGTCCTTGGTTCTACTTTTTCATATTTTATTTTCGAGAGTTATTTTTTAATTGGAACTAGTTTGAAAAGAATAGGTGGTGGATCCCTTTTAAATGACTATTTGGAAATTGTGCATAAAGAGTACACAACAATAATTAATTCTTGGTCCAACAAGTTAACTGTCGGATTTTTTTTTTCTTCTAATGCATATTATGTTAGACCACTGGTTTGAGAGAGTCAAGGGAGACTCACTTATCTTTGAGATGAGGCATCCAATCACATGTTTTTACATTTTAACTCAAAAATTTCATATACTCCAAAAGCAGTGGCGCCTCTGGGAAATTGTGAGCAATGGGTCATTCAAAAGGTTAGGTCCCGTTCATTTTGGAATTTTGAATTTGGATTTATAGGAAATGAGCATAGAGAGAAATAGAGAAATGATTAAAAGTATGGGTAATAATTCGGGAGAGATAGAGAGATAAATGAAAATAATGATTGAAAAAATTAAGGATAATGATTATTGTATTTTGCCTCTCAATAACTAAACAAGAGTGCTACACACATAATGGTTGTGTAAAACACAACACACAATCAATCTCTATCTGTCCATTGTTGTAATAAACGGCCAGGATTCGCTCAATTTTTTCCTCGAAAAAGTTAAACTTTTCGCTAAAAGAGTTTTTTTAATATCTGGATTTTTAGACCCACAGGCATAGTTGTCAATCCCGTACCGTACCGGCTGGTACGTACCAGATTTGAGGAAAACTAGTACCCTAATACCGGTCCTTACCGCTTGGTACCGGCCGTTTCGGGAAATACCGGCTGAGACAAGCTTACCGGAAATCCCGTCCGGTATTATTCGGCATCCTCGAAAAAATTAACAAAAAAACCAAAGGGATAGGAAAAAAAAAAAAACGTTGCCTTTCAGAATTTTAGCAAAACGTGGGCTTAATTATAGTACGTGCACGAGGCTCAAATCCCAGATTTGCACCCCTCCTGTGTGCGAATAACCCGTGACGCGCACTCGATTAATTGATTTCCAAATCAGTTTTTTCAAATTATCTTTAGCCACGGCCCATTTTCCTGAGCGCGCGAGACCTCTTTTTGGGTCCTCATTCACAAGCCCACTAGTGTGCAAAGTCATTTAAGATGGAAAAGAGTTTTCTAACTAGGCAATGTGGGACAAGAGGCAAACACATAGGTATTTTATAATGAATTGCATGGTATGGGGGATTTTTTTGAATTATAATTATATATAATTATTATATATATTGTAGTTGCGGTAAATTTGAAATGGTACCCGATATTTGACCGGTACCGATACATACCGTACCAGTAGGAAAACTAGTACCCTGGCCGATACGGTATTCAGAACATTGCCCACGTGTTTTTGGGCTTGTATTGTTATATTTGGGCATTTTAGGCCCACTGTTTTTGGGCTTGGCCAATTGGCTGTAGTGTCCAACTTTTTGTTGGATTTTCCTTCCTCATTTTTCTTAATAAAATATTACTTTTGCAATAAAAAAAAGAAGGCAATTTTATAAATCTTTAAAAGGAAAGACCGATCTTAAAATTGTTACAAAGATTAAAAGAACCTTAAAAAAGACGCATGACAATTAAGAGGAAGCATCCTAACTATGTTGGCACCCAAACTCTATATATTGATACCTGCTATAGTACTTTTACTCAAAGGAGAGTAAAAATTGGAGTAAAACTCGATTTGGTGCAAGTTTGAGTCAAGCGTACGTCAGAGTAATTAATTAGTTTCAAGAAATTCGTACTCAAAATTTGGTTCCAAACCAATAATGGTGTCATGGAAAATGTGGACGCTATATATGACTACACATACGTGATTAACTAAGATCAAACCATCTAGTTCAAGAAAACAAGAGGTAAATTAACAAACTTGATTGATATTAAGCATATACACCATGATTAGGTATCCTATTATAAACTGTATTGGTATTAATTAAGATGAGAAACTTATATATATATATTCCAGGTATAGGAGGGTCTTGGTATCCCCTCCGGTCTGTTTTCAATTTTTTGGCCACTTTTGAGTACACATTGATGATCGGTTTCATTCATTTTGTAGAGTTCGGCGAGAACATTAATCTTGCCAAAAATTATGGTGTCTCAGGAAGCTATTATTATAGTATTGGTATATTCTTAACCCTTAGTAGCCAAGATTGGTGTCTCGGGAAGCTTGGACTCTGTGACCATGCATACGTGATTAAGGCTGCGTTCGTTTAAATTTATCTTAAAATAAGTTGGTTTGTCATTATTTAAATTTTTTTCGTATTTCTTAATTTTGCGTCAAACTTTTGTGAATTATTGTTTCATCTCAACGAAAGGAATCGGAAAAGTATTTTTTTTTTCCTTTTATCCAAATATTTTGAGAAATAATCACTTTTTGACTTATTTTGCCAAAATGTGGTTAAAATACATGGGTAAAAATAATTTTTTATTTCTAGAGATGATCACTCCTATTTCATAGAACGTAAAAGCCAAAGACTTGATATGAAAGACCTTTCTTCATTTTCCATGCAATAAAGTCCATGTAATGCCAATGACGACATATACCATGACGCAATGAAGTCCATGTAAGAATTTGCGTCCTATTTGGGGTACCTCGAAAGACCATTATTTTTTCCATGATTGATCCGAAACAGCCAACTATATATGTCATGCTCTTGGTCTCTTTAACTTTTTAGATCTTAAACAGCCAACCAAACCAATGAATTAATTTCTTTGGGGTTCGTTCATCTTGGCCTGCCTGGTCACCTCTTGAGCCTCTGATTCGGTTATGGTTCACGCCTAGGTTCTTTACTTGACCTGCACAAGAAAGCACGACTAAAAGACTCCTCATGACGCCGAGCAAAAAAAAAGAATCCTCATGACTTGCTCTTTAGAATTAAAGTGCAGTAGGTGAAGGAAAGTACTAGGGTTTTAGGTGGAGAATATAATGTACCTCTTAGGATTGCGCGCATCCTTTCCTTTAAATAGAGACTCCTAACTTGCTCTTTAAGTACGTGCGCGTACATCTCACACTCGATAAGCTCTTCGATTGACATCACGACTAACACACCTGAAAAGGTTGTTATCGGATAGGAGTATGAGCTGTCACTCATGCGCACACGTGCTTGGCTCATGCCCTAAGCACCCTTAGTGACGTCACCAGTACTGATGATGCGGATATGGCGGTTAGGGTCATGGATGTGAGCTGGCATGCTAGGGCTCATGCTGAACCTAACAGTCTAAACCCTAGTCCGTTGAGAGTTGCCTTTAGTATGGCTTGACAGATGGACCTCCCATGTCCGAACACCAATATTGCCGAATCAATTAAGCATCCAAACGTAAGAGTACTATAGTATCCGGCCCGACTTGCTGAGACAGAATTGAGGGTCTAGGCCTGGCCTTGTGCCGAGCGTATTGAACCTAGATCGAACCATCATATATATTTGGCCTATTACAATTTTTATTCACATCTATGCACTTGTTCTCTTTAGGTCTATAAACAGGCATCAAAATTGTACTTAAATCTCATTCAATCTTTTTGTAATGTGAAAGAGTAGTCACTAGTAATCAATAGTATGGAGCGACAAGGGTTCCAATACAACAGTTTCCCTAGGATTTTTGTTGGTTACTGTTCTTCTCATTTACATCGAATCGAAGGTAACAGAAAGGGATTTGGTTGAGACTTCCAAGCTAGTAAACTAGTGAGTTTATATATGAAATTGAGTTTACTCTTCACATTTGATGAAGGCATGGTTGGATGAATAATATTATTCCACTGTCCTCTTTAGTCTTATATCCACTTCAAGTATGTTCTTATTTGATAGACGGTGATTTCTATTTTAACGGGTCTACTTGATAGTAGACGGTGGGATTGATCAGTTGTAGACATTAGATGAGGTGCGCGCACGTAAACTGGTTCTGACATATAGAGTCATCAAAAGTAAGAAAAAAATGTGTGGAAATGAACTATGAGTGAACATATTGTTTATTGGCATGCAGTGACCAAGTCCTCAAGTCGCACATCTACCTAATAAAACACAAGGATGTGGGCCTCCACACAAACACAAGTTGAAAGAAGGGCTGAGATTCATTTGATTCCAAAAGCTGACAGTGCAATCTTCCCAAGAAATTAAAGTGCCCATGTTCTTTACATGTATTACAAAGCTGCCATCAAATTACGTTTTTTTTTTTGTTTGTGCTTTCAAATTTTGAAACCCACTACGACATTTCATCTCTCTCTCTCTCTCTCTCTCTCTCTCTCTCTCTCTCATGCCACGACGTTGCTCCCCCCGCCAAGAACTGGACTTTCGTTTCCGTTGACTTCCAACTCCCTTCCCCTCCTCTGCAACCTGCCGGGGCTTCGTCTCACCACCATGCCGACTCCAACCTGAATACATTGAGGTTTGATTTTTCAATTTTGTCGCTAACTATTGTTATGGAAGTGTTCTTTTTCAGAATTTGAATTTTGAAAAAAAAGGGCACATACATATATTCAGCATTTCAAATCTAGAGAAAAAAAATTTCTCAACGTTTATTCCATTCAGAAAAGGGCTTTCCTATCTGGCATCGAGCTTTAGATTGGGGGTGAGTTTGATTTGGTTCTTTTTCAACTAATATCGGGCATCGAGCTAAAGAAGGGAAATGATCTTGGGTGTGTTTTGTATGATTTGGGGTGATTGTCGAGTATAACCTACTGGAAATTAAAATATTGGGGCAGTACAAAATAGGACATTATTTGCTAATTACACACTAATAAATCGATTTAGTGTTTGAGCCACTAGCTAGCAAGTGCAGGCAAGGGCAAACACTAGTCGACTAACAAGGCTGGATTTTATATCCTGCGCTATACAATATAATCCTTTTTCGATGGTAGACACAAGACTCATTTTGTATTCTGTAAGGTCCAAGCGATCTAGGATTTTTCATATTCTTTTAGCTATTAATTTGTTCCCTCCAAGCATTTCGATTTGGTTGAGACTCTCGATGAATACATCTCTAAGTTTTATACATCTATGAAACTTTCAAAACTTGGAACAACATAACAGATTGAATCGTTAATGGAAAATCAAAAATATCCCAACTGAGGCCCGTGTTACACACAGTGGCCTTAAAATAGGTTTGCTGCCTCTAGAATGATGCTTGAGGTTTCAACCGGTATCTGTCTCCCAGGATACAATGGTTTACATATATAGTTTGGCACCAAGGATTTAAAATTACATAACGGTTTTGGCTTCTTGATGCCTTCACACCCCGATATACCGGAGGGAGAGAAATCGCATGCGTATCGGCCAGTTCCCGTTACGTAACGGTCTGTTTCCGATTCACTGTTACGGGTGATTTTGGCACTTCAAAATTTTTTTCCCTCAAAAATGATTTTTAAAAATTCACGACCGTGACAACCGAGTCGCATTAGGTATCTTTCGATACTCCCCATACTGTTACGCCTCAAACGTTATTATTATGTGCCCCGTTATTTAAAACCTTTGTCCACGCATACCACTCGGTGGAACTGCCCAGCAAAAACAACCATGTTCGCACTCTTTCAGAAGAAAAAACTAGCAGAAACACAACGATAAGAACAGAGAATTGAAGTTATGGAATTTGTAGAGTGGTTTCGGTCTGTTTTCCAACGGGCTTGTAGTGTAGCGCAATGGTAACACGTGTTCCTCCCTTGAGGGAGATCAAGGTTTGAACTCCGACGTGGGCATTTGTGGGTTTAGGACTATAGACAGCCTCTCAACCTTATATAGACTAACTCAATAATCCGGCCTCCTACCCCCGTTGGCACATGAAGTATGGCAAAAAAATAATAATAATAAATCCCCAAATTCATGACAGTTTGACGTGGATAGTTATGATCGAAAGGTTTGGATGCCCAAGGCCATGCCACTGGTCCATAGCATGAGAAAATATTGCTTGCTCATATAGTCTTTTCCACCTTCCCTTTCTATGGATACAAACACTAACGCACGCGGTGGAAAATCACTAGGCGATGCTTTAGCATCACTGAATAATTACTCAACCACAACATTTAGCTATAGGTTCTCTCTCTTCATTATTGGTTCCCAAAATATCATCTGGCACTGTGGCAATAGACCAACGTACAGCTGTTAAAGGCAATTGGATAATTAATTAAGCTGATTAGATAAAGGTCACCGACAGCCACAATAGTCAAGTCTATGCGGGTCCAGATTAAAGATGCCATGGTCATTGTCTGCTGCACCTACCATCCTACTATTAAAGTGACAAGTCTAGCTACCCCATGCACGACAAGCAGACATTGAGAACTGATTAGAACTTTTGTTGGAAGGCTTAATATATGGTGGAAATTCCATTTCATTGTACGCATGCATTCAATTTATCTCAAAATTAAGCTCTGGATTTAATTACATATGTGATGAATATTTAACCGTGTTCCTATAAATACTCACTCCTCAATATGATGAAAATTTAATGTTCAAGCCGATCCGGGACTTGTGATGTTTTGAACTCGACTCGTTTACGTACCAAACGAGTCTAAAAATCGAGTTCGAGTTCGGCTAGTTTGTAAACGAGTCGAACCTGATTCGGTTTGAGGGAGGTTTTTGAGATAATGCGAATGGAGAAATAGATAGAGAAATAAGAGTAATAATTGGAGAGAAAATTTACTATGGACTATGCGCAAAGAGAACGGTTGGGTTTATTGACAATAATTTACAAAAAAAAAAAAAAATTTGACATACATTAAAAAAGGATTATTTTTTTGAAATAAAGACAACAAGAATCATGAGGATTAGTAAGCCAAAATGGCAACATAAACGACTTATAAGAAAAAAATTACTTAACCTCACTAACTACAACTAATGCTGTTGGCGTTCATTGAGAAAAGAAAGTGAAGACTGTAGTAAGCTCCCCGTCCAAACTAAAGGTGACAAATCATGTTCCTATAAATACTCCTCCTCCATACGATGAGAATTTAATGCTTTCATCCTTCCTTGCAACCACTGCTACTACTCCTAGCTAGCTTGTCCTAAGAAACCAGCCATGGCATCCTTACCCAAAAGGGTAATTCCCAATTTCCAAAGAGTTCATTCCATATTCATGTTTGTCTTTGTTATCAATATCCTTCCATTGGTCTCCTCATCTGATTCCGCTATTGCTCGTGCTTCTCCTGCAACTCAAACAGTTGTTGCAAAAGAAAGTGAAGTAGTCGCTCTCTTGACTTGGAAAGCTTGCCTTGACAATCAAAGCCAATTTTTACTTTCATCATGGAATGAAAGTAGTCATTGCACTTGGGTCGGAATTGGTTGCAACGAGGCCAGTAAAGTAACCAATTTAAACCTTGAAGGTATTGGTTTGAGAGGTACGCTTTCTAGTCTTAACTTCACGTTGTTACCTCATCTAGTTCAGCTTGATTTGTCCAACAACTTAATACATGGGACCATTCCCTCACAAATTGGCAGCCTTTCGAGACTCACCTCTCTTAACATGTCCATCAATCATCTTTCGGGAACAATTCCTTCAGAAATTGAGATGCTAAGATCTCTCATTGACCTTGATTTCTCAATGAATAATCTCATGGGGTCCATCCCTACTTCTTTAGAGAACCTGAAAAATCTCACAACGTTGTACCTTCATGAGAACTCTCTCTCTGGATCTATCCCTCAAGAAGTAGGAATGCTGAGAACCCTCATTGATCTTGCTTTGTACACCAATAATCTCACGGGGTCCATCCCCGCTTCAATAGGGAACTTGAGAAACCTCACAAAATTGAACCTTTACCAAAACTCTCTCTCTGGACCTATTCCTCAGGAAGTAGGAATGCTAAGATCTCTCATTGATCTTGATGTGTCAATGAATAATCTCACGGGGTCCATTCCCACATCGATAAAGAACTTGGGAAACCTCAGAGTATTGTACCTTTACAAGAACTATCTCTCTGGATCTATCCCTCGAGAAGTAGGAATGCTGAGAGCCCTCATTGATCTTGGTTTGTACACCAATAATCTCACGGGGTCCATCCCTGCTTCAATAGGGAACTTGAGAAACCTCACAAAATTGTACCTTTACCAAAACTCTCTCTCTGGACCTATCCCTCAGGAAGTAGGAATGCTAAGATCTCTCATTGATCTTGACGCGTCAATGAATAATCTCACGGGGTCCATTCCCGCATCGATAAAGAACCTGGGAAACCTCAGAGTATTGTACCTTTACAAGAACTATCTCTCTGGATCTATCCCTCGAGAAGTAGGAATGTTGAGAACCCTCATTGATATTGCTTTGTACACCAATAATCTCACAGGGTCCATCCCCGCTTCTATAGGGAACTTGAGAAATCTCACAAAATTGTACCTTTACCAAAACTCTCTCTCTGGACCTATCCCTCAGGAAGTAGGAATGCTAAGATCTCTCATTATTCTTGCTTTGTACACCAATAATCTCACGGGTTCTATCCCCGCTTCAATAGGAAACTTGAGAAACCTCACAAGATTGTACCTTTACAAAAACTCTCTCTCTGGATCTATCCCTCGAGAAGTAGGAATGCTGAGAGCCCTCATTGATCTTAGTTTGTACACCAATAATCTCACGGGGTCCATCCCTGCTTCAATAGGGAACTTGAGAAACCTCACAAAATTGTACCTTTACCAAAACTCTCTCTGTGGACCTATTCCTCAGGAAGTAGGAATGCTAAGATCTCTCATTGATCTTGATGTGTCAATGAATAATCTCACGGGGTCCATTCCCGCATCGATAAAGAACTTGGGAAACCTCAGAGTATTGTACCTTTACAAGAACTATCTCTCTGGATCTATCCCTCGAGAAGTAGGAATGCTGAGAGCCCTCATTGATCTTGGTTTGTACACCAATAATCTCACGGGGTCCATCCCTGCTTCAATAGGGAACTTGAGAAACCTCACAAAATTGTACCTTTACCAAAACTCTCTCTCTGGACCTATCCCTCAGGAAGTAGGAATGCTAAGATCTCTTATTGGTGTTGACTTATCAACGAATAATCTCACGGGGTCCATCCCCACATCAATAAGGAACTTGGGAAACCTTAAACTATTGTACCTTTACAAGAACTCTATCTCTGGATCTATCCCTCAAGAAGTAGGAATGCTAGGGTCTCTCAAGTATCTTGACTTGTCAAGGAATAAGCTCACGGGGTCCATTCCCGCTCCAATTGGGGACTTGAAAAATCTCACAACATTGATCTTTTTTGAGAACTATCTCTCTGGATATATCCCTCAAGAAATAGTCAATCTTCGATATCTAGAGACTCTTGATATAAGCTCCAACAAGCTCATAGGTCATTTACCGCCATATATGTGCGTTCATGGATCACTTATAAGACTGCTTGCATCAAACAACTACTTAACAGGTCGTATCCCGAACGGTTTGAGAAATTGTAGTGAGTTACGTCGTGTTAGGTTTGATCGAAACCAACTGACAGGCCATATATCAGAAGTTTTTGAGGCATTCCCTAACTTGGTGTATCTTGATCTTAGTTATAATCAATTCTATGGTGAGATTTGGCAGAAGTGGGAACAGCTTCCTAATTTGACTAGCCTAAAGATCTCCAACAATGACCTTTCTGGAAACATTCCACCTGGCATTGGAAGTGCAACTCAGTTACGTTTACTCACCTCTCTTCAAATTATCTAGTTGGTGCGGTCCCGAAGAATTTGGGAAAGTTGACTTTGTTGTTCAATCTTACTCTTAGCAATAACAAACTTTCACTCGATATTCCAGCAGAAATTGCCAAACTGTCTAGTCTTCAGCATCTAGACTTGTCTGGAAACAATCTTAGTGGACGTATCCAAAGGAATCTAGGTGAGTGTGTGAATCTTCTGAACTTGAACTTGAGCAGAAATCTTCTCAGGGAGACTATTCCTTATGAATTAGGAAAGTTGCACTTTCTTCAAAATCTCGATCTTGGAAATAATTTATTAACAGGAGAGATACCACCAGGGATCGGAAACTTGAAAACCTTAGAGACACTAAACCTCTCCCATAACTTGTTGTTCGGTTCTATCCCCTCATCTTTTAACGGGATGTCAAGTTTAACATCTGTTGACATATCTTACAATCATTTGGAGGGCCCTTTGCCCAACACAAAAGCATTTGAAGATGCTCCATTTCAAGCATATCAAAATAATGACAAATTGTGTGGCAATAAAACTAGCTTGATGCCATGCTCAATAAATCGGAGCGATGGAGGTAAAGGAAGAAATCACAACAAAGTTGTGCTTCAAGTTTTAGTTCCTACGCTGGGCATTTTATCTTTTATTGTTGCTATGATTTTCCTGGTTCATCGCAACATAATGAAAGACAATGAAATCCAGCCAAATAGAGCAACTAAGAAAGATTTGTTTGAGATATGGAGCTTTGATGGAAAATTGGTGCATGAAAACATCATCCAAGCGACGGAGGATTTCAATGACAAGCATTGCATTGCAGTAGGTGGATATGGCATTGTTTATAGAGCTGAGCTGCCATGTGGTCAAGTTATAGCTGTAAAAAAGTTTCTTCCTTTGCATGATGGCGAGTTGGCTAATCTGAGAAGTTTTACAAGTGAGATTCGTGCATTGACAGAGATACGACATCGGCATATCATAAGGCTTTTGGGTTACTGTTCACATCCACGACACTCATTTTTGGTTTACGAGTTCTTGGAAGGGGGGAGTTTGGACAAGAAACTAAGCTGTGAGGAAGAAGCACTAAGTTTGGATTGGGGTAAGAGGATGAATGTTATTAAAGGTTTGGCAAATGCTTTGTCATATATGCACCATGGGTGTTCACCCCCGATCATTCATCGAGATATATCAAGCAAGAATGTTCTTCTAGACTTAGAAGATGTCGCTCATCTCTCTGATTTCGGAACTGCTAGACTCCTAAACCTGCACTCATCAAATTGGACTTCCTTTGTAGGCACCTTGGGATATGCTGCTCCAGGTACTTGCTCAGTTCGTCTTAGCTACCAATATTAGTGTCGTGTTTTTCTTTTGAATATGCTAATTAATTCCTAAGGCACCTTTACAATTTCTTAGTAGTTTTTCCCCCTGTTCTTTGTACCTCTCATTTATTTGAGCAGAACTTGCTTACACAATGGAGGTGAATGAGAAGTTAGACGTCTATAGCTTTGGAGTTTTAACACTTGAAGTTATAATGGGGAGGCATCCAGGGGATCTCATCTCTTCTCTTTCTTCATCAACTCTGGATTCCTTGCCACCGTCTTCTTATGGTATTTTCGTGAAGAATGTATTGGATAAAAGGCTCCCACTGCCAAGGAATCAAGCGGAGGAAGAAGTGGTTCTTGCTGTGAAGCTAGCACTTGCATGCTTGCGCCCCAACCCGCGGTGCCGACCAACTATGCACCAAGTTTCTACGGCTCTATTGACACAGAAGTTAGGCCTGCAGAGCCCGTTCGTCATGATCACATTAGGACAACTACTTGATGACAATTGTCCAAATGCCTAAGTATTCATGTCGTCCCCTCATTGCTTGGGCTTTGCTTCTCCATTTTTCTACTGTGTGAGGAATATGTAATCTAAGGTTTTGCATTATATTTATATTATAGTTTTTTTTTTCTAGCAATTGAAACTTTGCGAGTTAATTTTGATTACTATATGTACTTTTAAGTTTTGGCATTCAAAATGAATGAACATAGCCATTCCAATCACAAAATCATTCTCAAGTGACGTGGTGGAAGTGATGGGATTTCGTATGGCAGTGACCCGTTTGCAGAATTTTGGAAGGAATATTGTTATCTTGGAAGGTGATGCTCAGAAGATCATTCGTACGCTGCGAGGATGGAGCTCGATCAGGGCTGAATTGGATGTCATCATTCATGGTACTTAAGCTTTATCTTCTACTCTAAACTCTTGTTCTTTTAATTTTATTCCTCGCACGTGTAATAAGGTGGCTCATTTGATAGTCATGTATGCTCTATCTCTTGTTTCTCCACTTACTTGGAATGGGGACTTTCCAACCTAGGCTCAGTTGGAAGCGTCTTTGGATATTTCTACTATTACGTAATGCGATGTTCAGCCAACAATGCGGGTTTACATTGCGGGTTCAAAGTTTGCAGTTCCTGATTCAGCCCTCTAACTTTATCCCAGCCTCGTGCTGCCGCTTGTGTCGCGTGGATTTTTGGAATTTTTACACTTGAAGTTATAATGTCCCCTCTTTGCTTGGGATTGGGTTCTCCATTTTTCTACTGAGCGAGGTATGGAATTTCCTAACATTGGCTCTAAGGTTGTGTATCGTATTCATAATACAGTTGCTTTTTTCTAGCTTGGGATTGAGTTCTCCACTTTCACCTACTGTGATTATCGCCATGTGCGGATATCCCCCACATGATTTAAAACTGACCACATAACATATTTGTAGTTTTGAAAATGTGCGGATAGACCTCCAGCCGTCATATTTTTCATCTATATTAACGGACACAACATTAAAAGACTGATATTCCCTCATCATGTCCTTTGATTCTTTTTCTTTTTTAAATCTAACTACACCCTCCTCTATACCAAAAATTGAATCCAAACCGTTGATATTGTAAAATTTGACGACTACATCTATGCCAAAATTCAAATCAATCAAAAAATAAAAAGCTCATGGTCGAATCGATTTTGTTATAAAATTAAATTTTCAAATTTGAATTTACTAAAAATTAGATCACTGGGTTATTAATGCCTGATTGAGATGATTTTTTACAGAGATGCTCTGTTATTTATTTAATACATTATGAACAACTCAGATTACATTCTAGAGACGTATGAGATACACCTCCGTTAATATGAATGAAAAACATAACGGTAGGGGGTCTATCCGTATATTTTCAAAACCACACGTAGGTTATGTGATCAGTTTAAAACAATGAGGGGGTATAGGCACATTGACGATAACCACAGGAGGTAAAAGTGGACTTTGTCCTATTAATTTAGATGATTATACGTATTTTTAAGTACTGGCATTCAAAATGAATGAACAGAGCCACGAAAATATTAACAGAAATGATACTGGTACAGATCGATATAAATCTGTACCAGTGCGTACAAACGCTTTTTTGGGCATGTTTTGGGTAAAAAAAAAATGATCGGAGCCGCTCATTTTGTTTAAAATACTTTGTTTATGGTCCTTGAAAAAAATAAACTCAATTCGCTACCGGTAAAGACGTTTACAAAACATTCAACTTTGCTTTAGAATTTAGGCCTAAAATCTGTAACAAAGTTGGATGTTTTGTAAATGCCCTTACCGATATTAGATTGAGCTTATTTTTTGCAAAGATCATAAACAGAGTATTCTAAACAAAATGAGCGTTTTGGATCATTTTTTTGAGACCCAAAAGAGGCCCAAAAAGTCATTTGTACTCGCTGGTACAGATTTAAAATCTGTACCAATAGCACCACTCAAATATTAACTCGTACACCTGGCGCCAACTCTAGGCCAATTCACTAGACGACATCCTCCCCGCAATCCTTGTAGAGTTCAAATTTGGGCGCAGTGTTCAGGTTTTACGGGGAGAGAGAGAGTCAAATTTTGGCAAGGTATTTGGGTTTACAATGCGGTTTTAAACCAACAATGCAGGTTTAGTTTCCGGGTTCAACTTTTGCAGTTCCTGATTTAGCCCTCTAACTTTATCCCAGCCTCGTGTGGGTGGATAGCTCCACCACCCGGTACTCCTGAGATGAGTGGTCGGAGAGTGATCAGTAGTAGCGTACCTTGGAGTGGTCGGTCGGTAGGAGTGTACCAAGACTTGTGCGTGGTGTTAAGGTTTATTATAGTGAGATTTATAACGGAATGGTGAATGAACATAATTACAGTGCCTGAGTTTTTTGGTTCGGGGGTATGCCCTTTACTTCCTATTTTGTGGTTGGTTCAAAAAAATGTTAACTACCCAAAAAAAAAACATAAATACAGTGGAATAGAAAAGATCCCGAGCATGGTGCCTCTCAACCGTCTACAATTTGATGATCCCTCGGCACCCCCTCTCTCTCAGCCATCTTTTTTGAAATTTTCTTGGATATTTAAAAAAAAAATGTTAGATAAATGTCATAATTTTTTGCTTTTGCAATTCTATGTTGCTATTGGCATTAGATCAAGCATGAGGAACAGGGCTTTTGGTCTCAAGTGAATATTGGTGCTGAATCTGTTGATGCATATGCTGATTATGTTGGTGCATCTTATACCAATATTCCCAGGGATTCTCAGCTCTCAAAGGAATATATATATTTTCAGATGGATGCTGCAACTGAAACTGCTGCTGTTAAGGGATGCCGGATGATCTCAGTTGAGCCAATCATTTTTGGTTGCTGCCATTTTGCTTTGGCTGTGGTGATATCTCAACTTATGGATGGTCAATCATTTGGAAAGCTATCGGCAACGTATCATTTCGTGTGAGTTTTGTTTTCTTTATCAATCGATTAAAAGAAATAAAAAAATGTTGGCTAGTTTAAAAGCTGTGGTTAAAGCCTTGATTTGCTTTATGATATTATTCAAGTCTATTTTCAAGAATGGGTTACCAGCATTCCAATGATTTTATATGGTTCCCCAAAAAATAAAATGAGATGTCGAACAAAGACAGAAACAAGTTCGGTCTTGGGTGTTGATTGCTACCCACGTTCTGATACCAATTGTTATGGCCATGGGAGGGGATCAAACCAAAGCCAAAACACACACACATACACACACAGACACGAGCATAGAAAATTACGTAGTTCTCCAATATTGGGTACTCCACGGAATAAACCGGAGCAATCACACTCCGTGTATGGATGTTATTTTTTTCCAAGTCTTCCCATTAGTCTCTCCCCTTAGTCTTTGTCCCCTTAGTCTTTCCATTGGTCTATCCCCTTAGTCTTTCCATTAGTCTTTCCTGGCCAGGTCTTCCCATTAGTCTTCCGATTAGTCTTTCCTCTTAAGTTTTCCCAATTTAATAGGAAACGATTGGTAGATTGCAATAGATAGAATCCTCTATCTCGGTGGATGTCCATCGCTTGATTGGGAAAAAAATTAAAGGACAAAATCTGAATGAAGGATGTGGAAAAACTCCAACCCTTCAAGAGGGTTGAGTGTGAATTCTACGGCAATCATTTTGTTTTGTAGATTTTTCTATGGTGTCACAGTAATATGTTATATCATGGTTGGAAGACTCTGTTTCGTATTCCTTGTTAGACTTTAAAGTTCGAAAAAGACTAAGGAAAGTTAAGCTTGTTTGGAACATGGGAAAAAGAAAGGAAAAGATAAATAAAAAAAAAAAGGAAAGGAAAGGAAAGTGTGAAGGAAAATTATTCCTTGTCTTGTTTCCTCTCAAATCGGACATGGGAAAAAAAACTCTCTTCCGTTCTTTTCTTTTCCATAGGTTCCAAACAAACTCCGTCCGTGTGCTTTCCTTCCTTCTATCTTCTCTCTTAAGAGCATCTCCAACAACCTAATTGTCACGTTATTCATTATTTTTTGTAACGCCTTCTTATGATTAACGGTATGCCTAGCTTCTCATTGTGAAAATCATGGGATATGGTATGTGACGATACCTTAGCCTTCCCCGTGATATATGTCCTCCATTTATTGCTCTATGTTGTCTGTAGGTCAATTGTCGACATATGATTGCCTTCTATCAGAAGTTAAGGAGAGACCAAATTTGATTTTGGTTTGTTGCTGTCACCGCATGTCCTGCGATCGATTAGGCTAGATTTGGATGATCCAAAATGGTTTTCTCAGATGCTATGTACCATACATGGGGTGAAAGAAATGCTACAACTATTCACCACACAAGAAGAAAAGGTGTCTGGATTCATTTCAAGCTGAGCTTCAATATTGATCTTCTTTCCTTTAACGGACTTGGGTCTTCTTAATTAACGAACTTGGTTGTCTAATGACTTCTCCAACATAACATTTCTCTAAGTCGCTAAAGTACGTAGTTGTGCTGCGACAGTTAGTTTATTTGTGGGAATTTTGTATGAGTATTTGTTAAAAAAAAGTTAATTATTGAAAATCTGCATTACCTAAATTTTTAATGCACTTGAGATAGAAACAACTGTAACAGTTATTGTTGTTGATCTTAATTAGTTGTAAATTCAACAAGAATAATCTTTTTCATTTCTTTGCCAATCGATGGAATTGTCTATTTAGAAGCAGACTAGTCCTCTCTGCTCCCTATGTCGTTTTCGATTGGTACAGGAAGGGGTAGCCTTAAAAAGACTAAGTCAAGTCGTCCCATGACAATTACCCTTTTATCCTTATTTTTAAAGGGTTATTACATGTGTGATGTGTCTCTATGTAGTACGTATTTGTTCAAAAGAAAAAAGGAAAAAGATTGGCCTGGGCCTTATTTGGGAGAGGAGTTGACTGGAGAATGATTTTTATTTATTTATTTTGTGAACTTAAAATTATGTGAGCTTTTATTTTTTCTTTTTTTAATTAGAAGAGGTTTATATATATAATGAGAGTGTAATTTTTGTTGTCTAATAAAAGTTTATTTTATGATGATCGAATTGCAAGGCAGGGAAAAAAATCCGATTTATAACTATATGTAATAGCAATAGCACTAAATCTGAAACAGTATTCGATATTTGTCCGGTACCGGTACATACCGTTTCAATAAGAAAACTTGTACTTTAGCTAATACGGTGTTCAGAACCTTGGTACTGGTATCTATGTTCTTAACCCTTGTTATTAGCCAATATTAAATTGATTTAATTGTGTTGCTTTCCCTTGGAAAGTGCATTTGAGAACCGGTGTCATGATAAATGATTAGGAGAGCTAGCGGGAATGCTGGCTATGGGTCCCCTTCCTCGCGCAAATCAGAGCACACACAGTATTCACTGGAAGGTAATTAAAAAGATGAAAGAAGGAAAATGATAAAGCCTGTTGCAGGTGTACATGCTCAATAGAACCCACAATCAGCCAACTCTATTGTGGTGCCTCATGATGATTGTACAGCCAGCCAGCCTCTGAAGACGCTCAAAGAACACTTGAAGACTGACATCGTCAGTTACGAACATTTCTGTCCCAGAAGCCATCGATCTCATGAGCGTTGCTATACGTAGCTGATGCGTGGGTTCCACTTAGGCTCAATTTGGATGACTGAAATCTTTAGTAGGAATAGAAATGTGATTACTAAAAATCAAATTCCAAGGAATTTTATTGAGTGGGTATATGAATATGATTACTTCGAATGATATTCCTAGAAATACAATACCTGATGTAATCTTATTACAGTATTTGGATTAATTCAGTAATCTTATGCAGGAATCAATTTGTTTGAAAATTTATCAAAATCAATATTTTTTTTTTATTGATTGAGCCAAGAATCTAAGATTCCCTATGGAGCAATCAGATTTCCACTCAATCTGCTAATGTGATTCCTAGTCGATTGTGTCATTTGAAATCAAAATTTTATTCATGTCTCTTCCAAACATGAGAATCCTAAGAGTATGGTATCACATTCCTATTCTTGTTCTTTCAAAACGTCAAAATCATGGAAGTATGGTGACACAATCTCATTGATCTCCTCAAGATTCCTGCCATCCAATGTAGTGGTGGAAGTTGGAATGGGTATGTCCCCCTTCTCTAGCAGTCTTAGCTACTTGGTGGTTTGGCAACAGGTTTCGAAATTTGGAACCGCACATTTGGGAGGTGACTTTCTTTGCTACTTTGTGGTCTTTGTGGCTTGCGAGGAATGACCTTATGTTCAACAATGTAACAAGGTCTGCGAGTGATCGAGGTAGGGGATCTAGTCAAAACAAGGATTGCTATGTGGATGAAAGCTAAGTTCGACATCAAGATGTACTCGGTGGAGGAGTTTAAGAGCTTTTTAGGTCGAATTTGTAAACTAAAGATCTAAGTTTGGCCTTGTGGTGTTGTAACATCCAACTTTCGGTTCGATGCCTCCCTTTTGTTTTTCCCCCTTTTCCCTCTCAATGTACCCCGTTTCAAGTTTTATAAAATCGTTTCCGTTTGCCGAGCAAAAAAAATAAAAAATTCCTACCATCCAAATTGAGCCTTAGCTAATTAAAAAGAATCTTGCCTGCTCAAAATGTCATGAAAATCAAAAAACTATTCAGTACCGCAACGAGGAATCAGTTTCCAGTACAATGTTTTCGCCATGAAGCCCTTGATGCTAAAAGAGGAGGTAATAGAGCAGGCCCGCCGTATTGCCAAAGCCATGTTTTTACTTGCATAGTGTCAAACCACCCCCCCCCCCCCCCCCCCCCCCCCCCCAAAAAAAAAAAAAAAAGCAATGTAACAGTTCAGTGCCATTTTGGCACAATGTCAAATTTCGACCATTAGATTAAACTCATCTCATGTTTCAAAACAAATGAAACGGCTTGGATGAAGTGGAAGAAATTAAATGGCATTGCCATTTTCGGCATAATAAATGGCAATGGGTGGACCTAGATTTTGCCAAATAATTTTGCCGAATTATGCCAATGGCAAGGGAAATGGCAACGAGGCGGACTCGCTGTTACAAGGAAAAGAAATCCCTATGGCGACATCGTGAATCAAGAATCACATATTAATATGTGAGTTGTCGTGTGCACGCGCGAATTTATAAGCAATATTCATGCACCTATATATAATAATATGAATAACGGGATGATATGGCCTCCTTATCGTAAAGAAGGTAACAAAGGTTCACTTATGTTATGCATTGGGTGATAGGACAAAGTATCGTGGGCTAACAAACAGGTCATAATTAACCAAAATAGTGAAAGTTCGGAAATCTACAATAATTTTATTGGAACATCACGACAAATTATTGGATATAATTGAAATGTTTACAAAAATTAATATAATTTCACGAAATCTAATGGGGGCCGTGCCTCCGCAGGACCCCACCTACATCCGTCCCTGCCTTGATGCCGTTAGGCCAAATGCCTGTCTTTCATCTTTCATGAATATGTCATTAACATAATCCAATCCAATTATGTTCAACCAAAAAAAAAAAAAAACAAATTATATCGTCTCTAAGTACTGTTAGTTATTCATTCCTGGTAGTAATAGAATTATATTCAATACAAGTAAAAACTGAATATGGAACCCATTATATTATATTCAATACAAGTAAAAACTGAATATGGAACCTCATTTGGGTGGGTCCCATATCATTTTAACCCTCTCATATACATCAAACCCCACACCCCTCGATCTCTTTCTCAAACATCACTTCAGCCGTTAAGCTCATCCTCTTCCTCATGAAATCCTAAAATACCCAACTAACATTTTTCCTAAGCAGTACATGCAATCTCACCAAATTCCTCAAAATTAATGTCAATAAAATGCAAATCGAATCCATTTACCACAATTTCAGTAAAGACCAAAACATGCACCTAATATGTTGAACTTAAAAAAAAAAAAACTAGCGAAAACATAGATCGACAATCATTGGAAGAATTCACTAATTCTCTGCCTTATGTCATGAAACAAGCGCAATGAACTTCCCTATTACATCACCCACCCCAACATTATTGTAGGGCAAATACAATTAACCGTGAAGTTCCAACGAGTATTGGCAACCCTCACGGCTTTAAAAATCCTTGGACGGAATAAGGTCAGTAGAATAGTTTAAACAAAGTTTCCTGGATGATCCATTATATGTAACACTTAATTCGCAGTCTCTAAGGGATGTGGGACTTTGGACCACCCATCCAGATGTCGAGTGGGACTCTTTATCGAAACTTGGCCCCAACCTGGCTATGGGGCATCACATATGGTATCTTTCATTTCAAGATGGGCTCCAATATTGATCCTTTCTTCTTCTTTCTTCTCCATTGTCCTTGCTCCTTTTTTTTTTTTTTTTAAACCAACTTGTGTCTTCTGATGACTTCCCTAACAATTCTGTAAGTCCCTAAGTAGTTGTTCTGCTACAGTTTATTTGTTGGAATTTTGAATGAGAATTTGTTTAAAAAAAGTTAATTATCAAAAATCTGTATTACCTAAACTTTTAATGCACTTGAGAAACATATGTAAGTAGTTATTGTTCTTGATCTTAATTAGTTGTAAATTAAACAAGAATCTTTTTGTTTCTTTGCCAATCGAATTGTCTATTTGGAAGACTAGTTAGTCCTCTCCCTATGTCGTTTTTGATTGGTCAATGCTGGACAGGAGGGTAGCCTTAATAGAGACTTAGACTAAGTCAAGTCGTCCAATGACAAGAGATTGGAGAGTGTGGGATAGCAAAAGGGACCAAAGTTTCAAGAAAACAACAAGGGAACAAATTTAAACTTTTTTTTTCAAAAGGAAAAAGCATATTCATTTAATTCATTCAAACAAGTTATACGGCATCTACAAAACATCATCCAGATACGGATCAAGACATACAACAGTTACTAAAAACCATCCGAAAACAGAGATACAGAAAAACAGTCAAACCCTAAAAGAGAAGAAATGAATGTCGAACTCCTAAATAGGAGCCATTACCCATCCATACCGTAATCATGAACCTCGAAAGTGGAGATAAGCATATAAATGCACCATGATTAGGTATCCTAAATTGCATTGGTATTAGATAAGCACATAAATTCACTCATGTGGCTTGGGTGATGTGCGGATACACCCCCTATAATTCAAAAGTGTGCATATAACTCCTTGTGGTTTTGAAAATGCATGGATAAACCCATTACCGTCATATTTTTCATCCATACTAGCAAGGGTGCACGTGCGATGCACGTGATAATTTTCTATGAAACTATTTTGGGCTTTACCTCAACTTCTACTAATGGATAGTGGGATTAGTCCTGAAAGATTAGTTAAAGTGCGCATAAGCTGGCTTGGACATTAAAATTATAAAGAACAAATTCTTTTATATGTTCAAAATATAAGAGTTGGACCAATATATAGCACAAGACATTTTGAATGATGCTTGCAAGATTTGAAGAAAAAAGAATAGACATGTAAACCTCTCCTCCTTATCAAAAAAAAAAACCCCTTGGTTGCATTGTTAAAGGGGAGAGCATTGGAGAGTAGTCTAAAGACATGTTTTCCCTTAAATCTCAAGGATGTAGAGAGATTTTGAGAGAGCAAAAGATATCAGACAAATCACTCTCTTTCCTAAATTGCCGATCTAATCAAAAGATATCAGAAAAATCACTCTCATTTCTATCTTGCACATCCAAACAATAGAAAGAGAGACATCACAATCTTTTTTCTTCCGTGCTTTTTTCTCCTAGGTGGCCAAACGGAGTGCAAGTCACCTTGACTAAATCTTCTTCATGGGTACAATGACAAATATACAGAGCAATTTAAGAATTTGTCCCAAGACATTTGGTTCTAATGCCTTGCTAATGAACGTCGATCTCAAACCAGAACACTAGCATCAATCGTGAGTTTGAGAGAAGTTGAATCATCATAATGATGCATCAGAAACTACCCAAAAAAGGCAACATATTAATGGGCAGATCCTGAAGTGGAAAAGAAGTTGAATCATCAGCATGTCTAGCAAGTGGAAACATTTCATACTCCTTAAAGCAAAATTGAAATCCAAGCTAGGTAATTCTTGAAGAACATGGGACAACAATCCCTCAATGAACCCACCAACCCGCAATAACTGTGGATCTTTGAAAAAGCAACTTCTACCTTCACCCTTCCTCAAATACCTAACATTCCCGGTGAAAATTTCAATGAGTTTAAGGTTTGTAGTATTAGAGAGGTCCTTCAAGATCATTATTTTTGGGAAGTCAACCTCTAATATAGATTACATCTTCAATGGATACTACCCGTTTCCATAGAGCCTCCTTTTGCATTGTGAAACTTCAATGTAATTTTAGTAGTTGAGTTTCATTTCTAACTCAAACTTTTGACGTTAAGACCATGAAGTCGTTGCTTAATACCACTTTTCCCAATTGATATAATGCATTACCCTTAATTTTCAGTCTAGGCGACAAATAACTCTTGTAGTCTTAACAAACAAATGATACGGCTTTCTAGACAAAAGAAAACAAAGACCATAAATTGCGCATGAATTTCCAAAGTGAATGGCTTGAAGGTTTCCCCATTGTTACTCTACATTCAGTGGTGGTTTGCAATGACTGTGTACAAGTAGTCAAAAAGATATATGGGTGACCCATAAAATCAGAGTCAAAGCATATGTATCTTTGTCATTCTTTAGCACTCCATTAAAGCGATGGATAATGGCCAAGTAGAAGAGCCTTTTACCCTATTATTGAAGTGTATCTAGAACTTGGAAGTAACTTCCCTGTAGGAGATCTAAGACTTGGATAAAAATGTAAAGATGAAGGCATGATATGATAGTTGATTAATGCCAATGATCCAAATCAGTTAAAGAAACACTTGAAATTAAGCCAAACATAAGCCATGTTACTGGTGCACCATATGTTAACATGGAATCAATGGGAAAAATGCCATTTCATTCAAGAAAAATCTAAGCAAATTTGAGAAAGAAATCAAAACAGTGAGAAATAGGTCCATTTCTACCCAACCTAAGAAAAAAAGTCCATTCTAAAATCAATTTGAGATGTAACATGAATATATCAAATTGGTTACCCACAATTCGCAAAGCACTAACCAAATCCAAAAAACATAGAACACAGAGAAAGTGCTTGGTATCTTAGATACAAAATAGATTGAGATCAAATGATGACCTGATTTTTGTTGCAGTAAACAATAGATTTGTAAGAGATGTTAGCAGACCAAATTGTCGGTCATTTTTACAAATGTTGGAGAGATCCTCAATCGAATATCTCTCATCTCTGAACTCAATCCCTACCAAATCCCCAATATTCTCGGGACATTTCTGCAAAGCTGTAACCCTCCACTGAACTGGTTGATGAATATCTTGATGTGCCTAGAGAAGATCTAAGACTTCCTGCTAACATCAATCAAAAAGAAAAAAAGAAAAAGGGCCCAACATTATGTCGAACAGCTTTGGCACACATGTTACATGTATTACAACAATGGAAACTAACTGGTTTAATTAGTTAACGAAACATCGTAATAAGAGTACCTGGAATCTCAACTTAAAACCATGGCCATAGTACGAACAACAAAATGATGTAGATGCCTCTATTGCCCTTTTCCCTTTTGAAACAGAAGCAGTCCGGATTCACCCCAAGTTGATTCCTGTTGAAGCATGGAAGAAACTGATGCATGGTTGGGAACACGCACACACTGTCACGCTAGGGAATGAGGCTGAAGATCAAAAGTTGCTCTCTTTTACAAGTTACACGAGTCAACAGACAACAGTCGATGTTTTCACCTCTTGATGCGAAGGAAGGAAACCTCTGTGTGTTTGTGTCTGTGAGACATGGCTTTCTTTCTTTTGTGTTAAGCCTTTAGGCAAACAATCGTATCTTTTGGTTTACATGCCGCCGTTCATAATGCACCGTTTCCTCTAGAAGGAAAACGTCAGGTCTGTTATGTTAGTATTTTTTTTTGTTCTCAGCAGGGTATTTTGGGTCATAAAAGTGTGTGAAGTGCTTTATTAGTTTCTTCTGATTTTTTAAAGAAGTATAGTAGATATTAGTTGCAAGGGCATTTTTGGAAATCAAAAAGTAGAAAACACCTTCGTACTTTTTAAAAAGTAGTATAGATAGATAGGAGTGGTAATTCCACCGCACATCTAATTTGAACAATCAAATTAGTAGTAAGATTATCAATTACCACAACAAAGGTATTCTATTCAAAATCCATAGATCATTGTGACCCTTGAACTAATGTTTACAGCCCAATTTTTTTTTGTATATTCTATTAGAATTATCTTTAGATTGCTAATATGTTTATTGGGAAATTATAATGCCAAAACTGTTTTTGTTGGTATCAAAACTCTAGTACACAAAAGACTTGTACCATGTGCAATGCACAAGACTTTTATGCATTAAAGTTTTGACACCAACAAAAACGATTTTGACATTATCACTACCCTTATTATTTTGTTTTTGTTTGATAGGTGAAAAGGGGGCGGAGTAGGTAATACATCTCCATATTATTACAAATTTACAATTTCATGGGGTAATATTTTGTTGATTTGGCTTTTTATGATCTTTGTCTTCTTTATTTGACTTGCTTGATCACTTGATCATGTTTCGTTGGTGTATTCACATGAAATTCAAATTAAATAAACACAATAAAAAAATTATTGGAATAACTTTTGGGTTGCGATTTCCGTGCATAACACGGGTTTTCTGCTAGTAGTCAATTAAAAGCAATTGATGAATAATTTAGGGCTGGCTTTTCGGTCTTCTTTCTTCCCAGAGGCTTCCACAGGAAGAAAAAGTGACCATTACCAACCATAGTTGATTACCAAAACCAATTTCTAACTGACGGAAAGGTCCCACCATATCGTCCATGTTTATTGGCTGCACATGCCAGTTGATATAATTGGAACAGAATTTCCAGACAACTAAAACAGAATTTCCGCAAAAGACAAATGCTATAGGGTGCTTGATGGCACTGGGTCCATTGGCCAGCTTTAGGATTCTTTCCAATGCGAAGCAGTGGACAATTTACATCACACAAAACACTTTTAACATGTTTTACAAATTTGCCCTTAGTTTTGAAAGTAATAACAAAACAACCATTTTTCCAAGGAAGTTGATTTTCGTGCTCCAAAAAAAGCCTCACGCACTCCATCTTTTGTCTTCATTAGATAAACTTCCTGAATTACCCTCTTCATCTAAAACTTTTCCGTGGAAAAGTTCTTTCTTTTCCTCAGAAGAGTTTTTTATAGGTTTTCGCGCTCCAATAAATATCTCAAGCGTTCCACCTGTTTACTTACTTAGAAACTTTTCCAGGAAAAAGTTTTAGATTGAGATGATAATTTAGGAAGTTTGTCTAATGAAGACAAAATGTAGAGCGCCTTAGACTTTTTTTGGAGTGTGAAAATCATTTTCTTTTAACCCAATCAGAAAAAGTAAAATGCTTTTGTTTGGTTTCAATCTTTGGATATTTTAGTTTTTGTAATGAGTGGAAAGAAAAATATGGTAATGATTGAAGAAATGAGTAATGAATAGAAAGAGATGAAGAGAAAAATAAAAGTAATAATTAAAGAAATTAATAAGGTAATAATTGAAGAGGGAAGCAAGATAATGATTAAAAAACAGAAACAAAAACAAAACAAAGTTAAACTTGAAAATGAACAAAGAATTGTGTTTCCCCCTTTAGGCGCCATTTCCCAGTATTTCCTTTTTACCATTCTTCCTCTAAACTAACTTTTTCTCTTAAACTTGTTTCGATATGCTGGTGTCGAAAAACACTCAATTACATTTGACGTGCTTGAAAAACTCTTGATTAACCCCTCCTACAAGGGTCCTTTTCCCCTCATTTTGTCCTTTCCCCCTCCATTTTCTTTTTACTTAGAATCCTAGAAATCAATAGTTCGAAGGAGCTTAATTAATGGAAGAAGAATAGCGGGTTCCACCACAGTCAGTTGTGATTCTTCGGTGAGGGTTTTGCCACAGTCAGTTGTGACTCTTCGTCAGAAAGTTCCGTCACAGTCAGTGGTGATTTCCAACGAGAATTTTTGAGACGAACGGTTTTGTCATTTGAGGGCGGAGACGGTGGCATGGCTAGAGTTCGGAGTTCAGACTTGTGATTCGATAATGGGCATCTGCTTCTCCAAGACTGATCGATTTGTTGATTGATTGGATAATGGATGGACAATTGTTTTCTTTTGATTTCAATGAGCTTCCAACAGATGAAGATGCCCATATGTATTTTTGTAGTTATGGGCTGATGAAAATGATTCTTGATACGGGGTCATAATACCTTGTCTTTTGGGAATTATGTCAGTTGAAAATGAAACTTAGCAGGAACATGATGGTTTATGGAATTATTGGCGTTGTTCAAGTTCTCACTTAATTATGCACGTTGGAGTTGATTTATTTGTGGCTTCAGGTGCTTAGGTATTTTTATGCACTTTTGGTGTTGTTCAAGTTCTCAAATATAAGAATTTGGCTTCAAGTGTAGTTCATCTGATTTGTGTAAATTTGGCTTGAAAAATTTGACTTGGACTTGTCGACCACCTCAAAAAGAAAACGGAAAAAATATATACTTCAAAATAGTACTAGTCTCTCTCTCGAGTTGTAGTGGGTCAAGGAAAGGGTATATTTGGCAAATATATGTGTGGCTCTGGTGCATCCCTTCCAAGATGACAGAAAAGAATAACAATCATTCTACCTCCACATCTAAATACACACCCAATTACATATCCTCACTCAAAATAGGGGTGGAGCCCACATACACTATACACAGTGTATGTGGAACCCACCCGTATTGTGAGTATAGGTGTGTAAATGGGTGTGGAGTTAAAATTTTCAAAAGAACAATGGTTAATGACATCTAACAAGATGAAAGAAAATAAAGTACACAATTCACAATGTTAAACGGTGCTTATAGTGTGTACCCGTTAGCCAGACCGTTTCCACAAATTGGAAGTTCCGTACACGTCATAGATATTAGTACCAGTTAGATGACAGATCTCTTCCGGTTGGATGGACGGGACACATGGCTTGGAAAATAAAACCGAGGCTTGAATCTTGGCTCGTCTGGCTGGATTTGATGAGATTCAATCGGACGGATTGCATCCTTTGCCTCCTATTTTGCCTTCGGCCAGCCTCAATCACTCCTACCTCACGTTCCATCACATCCAAATTCTTCCATTTGGCTCGAAAATCATCACAATGGGACGTATTTGAGTCCTTTGCAAACTAAAGAGAGAATTTTAGCCTCAACATCTGTACGGATTGTCTGATCAAAAAAAATATCCGTACGGATTGGGGAATTCCAGATTCAACTTTTGTGCAGAGGCAGGGGTATTTCATTTTTTGTAACTAGGTTTGTTTTTTGAGTTCATTTTATCTCTGAGTTGTCTGGTCCTGGCTGTGCCTAGTTTTGTAGCATAGCTCTTTTGTACCCTATTGCATGGCTATTTCCCCGTGTGTTTGGGTTTGGACGTCCCTTATAAAGTTTGTTTTTTCTCGGCAAAACGAAACTTTTATAAAAACCTCGAAAACAGTTACATCGCGGGCTCGAACACGGAGATACACACATGCTTGAGAAAAACAAGAATAAAAAGGACCAAAAACAAAAAGCCCTCCAACAGAAAATTGGATGACAAAGCACCTTACCACCCAAACCAACTTACAGCTTCAACACCCTAACTCCATCAAGAAAAATCCTAAAATCCTCCACCGAATACACCTTGATGTTGAATTTCGCCTTTACCCACATTGCAACTCTAGTTTTAATCAAATCACCCACTTTCCCAGAACTTATTGGACGTCCCTTATAAAGTTGCCGGGTTCAAAAAAAACAACAGAATTTCGGAATTTGAATTATGCATAGCAATCAGTGTCTGGATATTTAATTATAGTAGTTTTAGGGAACTGATTTTCGCGCTTCAAGATTTACTGGAGGCGCTCCACCTTTTTGTTGTGTAAAAACAAAAAGATGGAGCGCCTGCAGTAAATCTTGGAGCGCGAATATCAATTCCCTAATTTTAATGGTTTTTAGAAGTTTAGATAAGTTAAGGATTCTACATCTTATTCTTCTTCATTTTAGACTAAGGTTGTTTCTTTTAAAATTCTTTCGTGTTATGTTTTTAAGATTTTGATCATAAATTTTTACATTTTAGATTTCTCTAGCTCAGACGAATAAATAATCCAAAAAACAATTGATGTAAAATTGACGAAGGAGATTTTTTTGGAATAAAGACAAAAATTAAACATGCGGATTATTAAGTCAAAACAGGAACATAAAATAGAAAAAAAAATTACTTAACCTCACTAACTACAATTAACATTATTGACATTCGTCAAGAAAATAAAATAGAAAAAAGTTGGACGGAACTTCCACGGTTAGGATAATATGCAATACCTTGGGTGGTAATAGGCCAATAGCTATTAAAGGCTATTGAATAATTTTGGGAATAAAAGGTGAGCACTAGCCACCATGGTCAAGTCAATGCGCGTCCGGATTAAATTAAGCTCCCCGTCCAGATTAAAGGTGACAAATCATTTTCCTATAAATACTCCTCAGAATTTAATGCTTTCATCCTTCCATCCAACAACCGCTACTACTCCTAGGCTCCTAGCTAGCTTGTCGTAAGAAACCAGCCATGGCATCCTTACCCAAAAGGGTTATTCCCAATTTCCATAGAGTTCATTCCATATTCATGTTTGTCTTTGTTATCAATATCCTTCCATTGGTCTCCTGTTCTGATTCTGCTATTGCTCAGGCTTCGCCTGCAACTCAAACAGTTGCAAAAGGAAGTGAAGCAGTCGCTCTCTTGACGTGGAAAGCTAGCCTTGACAATCAAAGCCAATCACTCCTTTCGTCATGGAACGAAAGTGGTCATTGCACTTGGGTTGGGATTGGCTGCAACGAGGCCACTAGAGTAACCAATTTAAACCTCGATGGTTTTGGTTTGAGAGGTACGCTTTCTAGTCTTAACTTCTCTTTGTTCCCTCATCTAGTTAAATTTGATCTGTCCAACAACTTCATATACGGGAACATTCCCCCACAGATTGGCAGCCTTCCGAGACTCACCTTTCTTGACATGTCAACCAATCATCTTTCGGGAACAATTCCTTCAGAAATAGGATTGCTCAGCTCTCTCAGTTCTCTCTCTTTGAGTTCTAACAACCTCACGGGTTCCATACCTCTAGCTATAGGAAATTTGGATTACTTAACCGACTTATACCTATTTCACAACAATCTCATAGGGTCCATCCCCGCTTCAATAGAGAACATGAGAAATCTCAAAACAATGCACCTTTACAAGAACTCTCTCTCTGGATCTATCCCTCAAGAAGTAGGAATGCTAAGATCTCTCACTGATCTTGAATTGTCAACGAATAATCTTACGGGATCAATCCCCGCTTCAATAGGGAACTTGAGAAACCTCACAAGATTGATCGTTTTCGAGAACTCTCTCTCGGGATCTATCCCTCAAGAAGTAGGAATGTTAAGATCTCTCACTGATCTTCAATTGTCAATGAATAATCTCACTGGATCAATCCCCGCTTCAATATGGAACTTGCGAAACCTCAAAACATTATACTTTCACCACAACTCTCTCTCTGGATCTATCCCTCAAGAAGTAGGAATGCTAAGATCTCTCACTGATCTTGAATTGTCAACGAATAATCTCACGGGATCAATCCCTGCTTCAATAGGAAACTTGGGAAACCTCACAACGTTGTACCTTTTCGAGAACTCTCTCTCTGGATCTATCCCTCAAGAAGTAGGAATGCTAAGATCTATCACTAATCTTGCATTGTACACGAATCATCTCACGGGAACAATCCCAGCTTCAATAGGGAACTTGAGAAACCTCACAATGTTGTACCTTCACGAGAACTCTCTCTTTGGATCTATCCCTCAAGAAGTAGGAATGCTAAGATCTCTCACTAATCTTGCATTGTACACGAATCATCTCACGGGAACAATCCCAGCTTCAATAGGGAACTTGAGAAACCTGACAATGTTGTACCTTCAAGAGAACTCTCTCTCTGGATCTATCCCTCAAGAAGTAGGAATGCTAAGATCTCTCACTAATCTTGCATTGTACACGAATCATCTCACGGGAACAATCTCCGCTTCATTAGGAAACTTGAGAAACCTCACAACATTGTACCTTTATGAGAATTCTCTCACTGGATCTATCCCTCAAGAAGTTGGGATGCTAAGATCTCTCATTGAACTTGATTTGTCAATGAATAATCTCATAGGATCCATCCCCGCTTCAATAGGGAACTTGAGTAACCTCACAAAATTGTATCTTAGCGAGAATTGTCTCTCCGGATCTATCCCTCATGAAGTAGGAATGCTAACATCTCTTACTGATCTCAAATTGTACAACAATTATCTCACGGGAACAATCCCCACTTCAATAAGGAACTTGAGAAGCGTTACAAGTTTGCTCCTTTACAACAACTCTCTCTCTGGATCTATCCCTCAAGAAGTAGGAATGCTAAGATCTCTCGCTATTCTTTCATTATACATGAATCATCTCACTGGAACAATTCCCGCTTCAATAGAAAACTTGAGAAACCTCACAGTCTTGAACCTTCACGAGAACTTTCTCTCTGGATCTATCCCTCAAGAAGTAGGAATGCTACGATCTCTCACTATTCTTGCATTGTACAAGAATTATCTCAATGGAACAATTCCTGCTTCAATAGGGAATTTGAGAAACCTCACATTGTTGTACCTTCACGAGAACTATCTCTATGGATCTATCCCTCAAGATGTAGGAATGCTACGATCCCTCACTAATCTTTCATTGTACACGAATCATCTCACGGGAACAATCCCCCCATCTATATGGAACTTGAGAAACCTCAGATTGTTGTACCTTCACGAGAACTCTCTCTCTGGATCTATCCCTCAAGAAGTAGGAATGCTAAGATCTCTTACTGATCTTTCATTGTACAGGAATTATCTCACAGGATCAATCCCCACTTCAATTGGGAACTTAAAAAACCTCACAACATTGCAACTTTACGAGAACTCTCTCTCTGGATCTATCCCTCTAGAACTAGACAATCTTAGATATCTAAAGGATCTTGGATTATCCTCCAACAAGCTCACAGGACATCTATCGCCGTATATGTGCGTTCATGGATCACTTGTGAGATTTTCTGCAGAAAACAACTACTTGGTAGGTCATATCCCGACCGGCTTGAGAAATTGCAGTGAGTTACGTCGTTTCAAGCTTGGTCAAAACCAACTGACAGGGCATATATCAGAAATTTTTGAGGCATTGCCAAACCTTGTATATTTAGATTTTAGTCACAATAATTTCTATGGCGAGCTTTGGCACAAATGGGAACAGTTTCCCAATTTGACTGCCCTGAAGATCTCCAACAATGACCTTTCTGGAAATATTCCACTTGGCATTGGAAGTGCAACTCAGTTACGTTTACTTGACCTCTCTTCAAATCATCTAGTTGGTGCGGTCCCGAAAATTTTTGGAAAGTTGGTTTTATTATTCAATCTTACTCTTAGTAATAACAAACTTTCGCATGATATTCCAGCAGAAATTGGAAGCATGTCTAGTCTTCAGTATCTAGACTTGTCTGGAAACAATCTTAGTGGACCTATTCAAGGGAAGTTGGGTGACTGTGTGAATCTTCTGAACTTGAACTTGAGCAGAAATCTTCTCAGTGAGACTATTCCTTATGAATTAGGAAAATTGCAGTTTCTTCAAAATCTTGATCTTGGAAATAATTTATTAACAGGAGAGATACCACCAGTGATCGGGAACTTGAAAACCTTAGAGACACTAAACCTCTCCCACAACTTGTTGTCCGGTTCTATCCCCTTTTCTTTTAATGGGATGTCAAGTTTAACATTCATTGACATATCTTACAATCACTTGGAGGGTCCTTTACCCAGCACAAAAGCATTTGAAGATGCTCCATTTCAGGCATACCGTAATAACGACAGATTGTGTGGCAATAAAACTAGTTTGATGCCATGCTCACTGAAGCAGAGCAATGGAGATAAAGGGAGAAATTATAACAAAATTGTGCTTCCGATTGTAGTTCCTTTGGGTATTGTATTTCTTATTATGGGTATAACTTTCCTGGTTCAACGCAATAGAATGGTGGACAACGAAATCAAGCCAAACAGAGCATTTAATAAAGATTTGTTTGAGATTTGGAGCTTTGATGGAAAATTGGTGTATGAAAACATCATTGAAGCAACAGAAGATTTCAATGACAAGCATTGCATTGCAGTAGGTGGATATGGCGTTGTTTATAGAGTTGAGCTGCCAAGTGGTCAGGTTGTCGCTGTAAAAAAGTATCCTCCTTCGCAAGATGGTGAGTTGGTTAATTTGCAAAGTTTTATGAGTGAGATACGTGCATTGATAGAGATACGACATCGGCATATCATAAGGCTTTTGGGTTACTGTTCTCATCCACAACACTCATTTTTGGTTTATCAGTTCTTCGAAGGGGGGAGCTTGGATAAAAAACTACGCTGTGAGGAACAAGCACTAAGTTTGGATTGGGGTAAGAGGGTAAATGTTGTTAAAGGTTTGGCATATGCTTTGTCATATATGCACCATGACTGTTCACCCCCGGTCATTCATCGCGATGTATCAAGCAAGAATGTTCTGTTAGACTTAGAAGACATCGCTTATCTCTCCGATTTCGGAACTGCTAGACTTCTAAATCTGCACTCGTCAAATTGGACTTCTTTTGCAGGCACCTTGGGATATGCTGCTCCAGGTACTTGCACAGTTCATCTTAATTAGCTACCAATACTAGTGTCATGTTTTTCTTTTGAATATGCTAATTCCTAAGTCACCTTTATAATTTCTAAGTAGTTTTTTTGCCCTTCTTTGTACCCGTCATTTCTTTTGGCAGAACTTGCTTACACAATGGAGGTGAATGAGAAGTTAGACGTCTATAGCTTTGGAGTTTTAACGCTTGAAGTTATAATGGGAAGGCACCCAGGGGATCTCATCTCTTCTTTTTCTTCATCATCTTTGGATTCCTCACTACCATCTTCTTATGGGATTCTGCTGAAGGACATATTGGATAAACGTCTCCCACTTCCAAGTAATCATGTGGAGGCAGTGGTTCTTCTTGTAAAGGTAGCACTTGCATGTTTGCACCCCAGTCCGCATTGCCGACCAACTATGGAACAAGTTTCTGTGGCTCTATCCAAACAGAAGTCAAATCTGCAGGACCCATTCCTCAGGATCACATTAGGACAACTACTTGATGAAAATTGTACGTACAAATGCCTAAGTATTATTGTTGTCCCTTCGCTATTTGGGTTTTGGTTCTCCCTTTCTCTCATGTGCTTTCTAGCTGGCATTTGCTCTAAGGCTGTGAAATACTTTTTCTTATCAATAGTTGCTTTTTTCTAGCAATCAAAACGGTGCGAATTTGTACTCTACCATATAATAAGCAAAAGGGTGCATTTGTGAGGAAAGCTGTAAGGCTGCCAAGTGGCCAACTTTACTTGTTTCGATATATTTCCTTTATTCTAATTTAAATGTCCCTTACGTTTTTCTTGCATTTTGAAATTCTAAAAAAATATATTTCTAGATATTATTTTTTTAATTTTCTTATAATGTGTACTTTAATTTGGTGTAAGAAATTAAAGAAAATAATATGTAAAAGTATATTTTTTTGAAATTTGAAAATACACGAAAAACTGTAGGGGATATTTAAATTAGGATAGAGGGAGTAAGATTAAATTATTAAGTTAGTTTTCAAAACAGATTGTCATAATCTATCTTACTTGATTATTGGCCAACAGAGGTAATTTTAAGTTTTTAAAAATATGTGAAAAGATTACTTTTTTTCAAGCACCGTTGACTCGTGGGAAAACCAACATGCAGGATTAACACTGCAAGAAAAACCGGATTAAACGGCGTTTGGAACACGGTGTTTGTTCGGGCACCGTCACAAAAAATAAAAGTGGCGTTACAATAACGCCGACTTAGTTTTCAACTGACTTAAAGCCTCAGGCTAATGGAAGCACACGCATAAACCAAGTTCCGTCATTCCGTCAGGCACACGCATGAACCTATGTTCGGCTTCACAACTCAGTCCACACTCTCTCTTCCTCGAGAACTCTGAACTTCAGTCCTCCCTCTCCCGATCGAGAAATGTGAAGATCGAGAGTTTTCTACAATCTGAATCGCAGAGTTTTTCAGTTTTTTTTTGTTGGAAATCAAACTTAGATCTCACGTTTTCTCACGTTTTTATTTGAATCTCTCATCGGTGAAAATCAAACTAGGTTTTTTACAATCTATCTTTTTCTTTCAAACCCTAATTTTGATAACTTCTCACGTATTTTTCGCATTCATCAGGAATCTCGTTCGTCAGGAAGATGTAGATGCAATTGAAGCTCAGAGACCAAAGCTTTTGCTTCTCGTTCATCAAGAAAGTTTGAAGCGGTATAAGTTTAGAGCTTCACAGTCGATCATTTTCCGGTGAGTTCACAATCGATTATGTTCATCGTTTGAATTTTCTTCGTTGCAGTGGGAGTTCATGATGAGCATAGCTTCTACTTCATCCCAACCCACACAAAGGCAAACAAGACGCCCAACATGGATGCATGGTGATTGGAACCCTGGTGGTGGAATGTTACATATAGTTCCCAATGAGTTAAACCAAATAGTTGAAGGACATACACCTCTTGCTTCTCATTCGGGTGTTTTAGCTCGCGATGGAAGTCTTTTACCACTCACTTATAAAAGCTGGCATTATGTTCCAAAAGAAAACAAGAGCGAATTTGGGGGGAGATAAAGGTAACACAAATGAGATTTTTGTCTAAACAAATTAGCTTTTTTGTTTTTGTTCAACTCAGATGAAATGTTGAAGACAACTTGGTTATTATCTTACCCTATGATACAAGGCAAACACCGATGCAGATGATTCTATGAAGCGAATGAAATGTCTTCAACGGGGAAGAAATGGAGAGAGTGGAAAGTCACACTATAAAGCCTTTACAAATGATGCAGAGAGGTTAGTTCATCGACCTGAAAGGGTAAACAAGCATAAGTGGCGAGCCTTGGCCTAATATTGGGGACTCGGAAATCAAGCAAGGAAGAAAGCCAAGAAGAATAAACAAATTCATAAGAAAAAGACATTGCATCATAGAACAGGGAGAAAGCCATTTGCTGTCGTTGGACTAGAGGTATCAATAACTTTTCCTTTTGCTGCAAAACACAAATAATATATTCCATATTTACTAACTAATTACTGCATACCTACTTGCACGAGACAAATAGGAACAAAGGGGTTCCCGGCCGCAAGTCGCATGCATGTGTGGAAGGCAAAGAGGGCTCGTTGGCAAGTGATACGGTTAATGAGGTCATGGTATGTATTAGCGTCCTTTTCATTCTGCATCTAAATCTGCAATATGCATACTAATAATTGAAAGTTCATACTTCGTACATGTGATTAACCTGCTAATAATTGAAAGTTCTTACTTAGATTATCCTGACAGTTGGTCTATGCAAAAAATTATTTCTTTTACGGAATTCTGTATGTGATATGGTGGATTTCCTACCCCTACTAAAGAAGATCACGTTTGGGGTGATTTTCGCCTGTCAACTTTTCCAATTTGGACAACCCCTACGAAAGAAGATCACGTTTGGGGTGATTTTCGCTTGCCAACTTTTCCAATTTGGACAATTATACCCTTTGATTTATGGGCTTGCAGTGTGAGTTGGTTGCCCATTATGGTAATTTTGTCTTATTGCCTTATGGTCCAGGTATGCGGATCACAGGCAACCACGTGTAATCCACCTTTCCCTCACGCAATACACCCCCCCCCCCCCCCCCCCCCCCTCTCTCCTTTCGGCGATTATATTCCTCCGCCGCTCGCGCTCTCTCCAGGTCCGGTCTCTCTCTCTCTCTCTCTCTCTCTCTCCAGATCGATGACTTTTCCCTCTCTCGCCTTCCGCTCTCCCTTCTTTCTGTCCACTCCCTCTCTGTCCCTCCGACCCACTACCACGACACTGCACCACCGCAATGCCTCTCTTTTCCATCAGCGGCACCACCACCAAGTTTGTCTCTCTCTCTCTCTCTCTCCGAGTGAATATGGTGATCCCATCTGTCCCTCTCCCTCAGACTCTATCTCTTTCTCGCGATCTTAAATCAACATCCATCCATATCTGAAAACCTTAAATCGACTTCCATCCATACATCAAAACCCTAAATCGACCTCCATGTAGACCTCAAAACCCTAAATCGACTTCCACTGTAACTACTGATGTTCAAAACCCTAGCCTATTGATGACTAAAACTCTCAATCAACCCTAAATGCCGTATCTCAAATGGGTTTTGTTAAAACTCATGGGCCTTGTGCTTTTTTTCTATAAATATAGTAAATTGGGCGTAAGAATATGTTTTATGAGCTGTTTCCTTGGTCCTGGAAGAATTAATGAGTTTTGGCTTATTTTTTGATTTTTCTGTACAGTAAATAACTGAGCTTGGTAATCCTAAAGGTAGAAAAACCAACACTTGATTTGGTCTCCCATATTTCCAGGTAAGTTGTTACTGTTTTTTATTTTCAAATTGCATTGTTTTTGTTTGTGTAGATCGATGAGTTACAACTTAACAGGTTTGAAATTAATTAATTTGTAGGACTCCGAAAGTCTTATTCATTTTATGTATTGTTTGGTTGGGTATCTTAGTCATTAATTTTTGGTAAATGTTCTTATGTTGCATGTAGGTGGGTTATCTACCTGGATTCAAGTCCTCTGTTTACTCCCAAGTAAAAAAGAGTCGCCTATGATGTAGGGAAGGGTGTGCTTGTTGAATCTTCCCTTTTAAATCTTATTTTCGTGATCAGGTTTGGTGTTCAGTGCCTTCGAGGTGTGTATACCTATGTTGTGTTCGTGCATTGCGTAATACGTTTTGCCCCTAAAAACTTGAAATCTTATACCTTGAATGGTGTTTTTGTTGCTAAACTGATGGGAAGATCGAAGCTCTGTATAAACTTCTAGCTATTTCATGCAAGTTTTTGTCACTGGGAGGTTGGTTCGAAGACATGGTTGTAAGGCACTTACCTCCACCTTTACCACTTGATTGAGCTAACCCTTTTGCACTTACTACTGCAAAAAGATGTAGTATTACTCTCTTTAGGTTTTCGGGTCACTTACTGCCCTTATTCATGTTTGGTCCATTTGCAAGATAGGCATGCATGGACAAGGATAAATTTAATTAGAAAAATCAACTCCGAGATAAAAGATTGAAATCGATATGGAATTTGGCTGAAGGCGTTGTTTATGAACAGCTCTATGGTTCAGCAGAAATTGTATTGATGTAGCAATGTATTAGCCCATGTTAGAGTTTTTTCTTGTTAAAGTCCAAGAAGAGCAGTGTATCAGCGAAGGTCTTTCAGTCTTTGAAGATTTAATATCTTCACAAAATGGGCATTGAAGTATTCATGTTTTGGCCTTTTCACTAGGGCCTTACTTTAAATTGGGCCCTTGATTTTTAAGGCTGGTTAACTGATAAGAAAAACTTTTTACACAGGCCTCAATGAAATAAAGTTTCCATAATTAAAAAAGTGCCCTTAAAAATTGGAGCCGCTGAAATTAGTCCAAACTTGAGGGTACAGTGATAGCTCTAAGGGCTTTAGCCCAAAGTCGGTTCCAGTGCATTGTTCTTAATATTGATACTGCTATTGATATGTGATGGCCAATTGTAACTGTTGTTTGGTATGACGATTTTCATGGGTTTTCTTTCCAAAAATGTTCCAGGTACGTGAAAGAAGATCTTCTCCCACATTCGGATTCTACTTCTGAACCGCCTCCCCTCTTTGATGCAACTTCTCCATGTACCCTTCCTCCCTTTCTCTTTGATTTAGACATGTACGAATTCATATAGGCAATCCCCCTTTATGGGCATAATAAAGTTGGGTTTGATGTGATGTGATATGAGTACATATACAGATTTCACAGAACAAAGTTTATTTGCTGTTTGCGAGATCTTTCCTTTTTTCTGGCCTACTCTAGACTCAAATTAGTAAATTAGTTTTGTGTGATCACTTCGTGATCTGAAGTGGGTACTTTCTTGAAGGTTGTACACATTTTACCGTGCCCGTTTGCTCAACGTGTTTGGATGCCAAGAACTATAAGGTTTGTTTTTCCTTATCCTCAATTCATTTTTGTTAGGCAATGTTTTTTATTTTCATTTTATAGTTCGCCCACAATGCTGCTACATTTAATCACTTCATGAAATCAAATCAAATCAATTGGGTAGAGATCAGGTTGTACAAGAATTGATAGGGGCATGAGAGAATTTCAGGATTTCATTCACTCAGTGAATGTGAGAGACTTGCTAATGTTAGGAAGGAAATACACATGGTCTAACTTTCAACATGTGAACATCTAATCAAGAATTGACAGGTTCTTAGTTTCTCAAGAATGGTTGGTCAATTTTTCATCCAACCACATCTGGTATCTCTATATATTGTGCTGCTACACATGAAGATTGAAGAATATTATGTTGGGTCGGTTGTTGATCAAGAATGAGAATGAAGTCTTAATGACATGGTCCAAATTGTGTTGTATGCAGTAGAAGATGGGGATTGTGATCCTTTGATACTTGCCTGATCTGCTGATATAATGTCAATGAAACTGCTGGTCCAAGCACTCTGAAAAACTTTATGTGCTTGTCTAGGCCTTGGTTTCCTTGAAGGTATTTGGAGATCTACTGTGTCTATGGCTTTGCTTTGGTTTGGTTTTTTTCAGTATGAGATGGGGAGATTTATTCCTTTGATATTGTTTAAACCTTGACCATACATTCATGTTGAGTTTTTATTGTTGTCCAAATGGAGCTGCTATTTCTTGAAGTTGGAGAAACTGCTAGCGGTGCCAAGATTTTGTTTCAGTTAATGATTTTGGGTTCTTGGTTGGAGATATATGTCGAAGGGTTAGGATAACAACAGGTCAAGTTGCTAGAGGGCTAGCTGAAGTTCTGTGTTTGACTGTGGATTTGAAGTTCTGTACTTACGTATATCAAACCCTTGATCAAACTTATGAATACAACTTTTGCTATGCTCATCTACATTAATAATTTCAGAAACATTCATAATCGTTCTCCACAACGGGCATGACAAATGTGCCTTGCACGTAGCAATGTACCTAGTGAATTGAATATGTTTTGGTGCATCTGGCAAGCTATACAATTGGTTGGTTCTTGCTGAAAGTGACAAGCAGGGTATTTTGTTAATCATATTATATTCGTTTATCCTTTTATTTCACGTGTTGTTTGTAGATGCAAATGATGGAGCTCTCGACGCAAATGGAGGGATCTTCTACTGAATCCACGTGCATAGATGAGGATAGCTTTGTAAAAGTTATGGGTCCTAAGCAACCTGGTAGTGTTCGAACATTTGGATTAGGCCCTTCTATCAAAGATGTCTTTGCAGGTGGATATCCGCGATCACAAGAGGAAACCCATATATTTCAAGCACAAATGCAAGACTAGTTTCAATTGTACCGGGTCCAATTTGAGACAAAAATGAAAAGAGATGATGGAGACGCAAATGGAGGCTATGCGTACGCAAATGGATGCTACTATTCAAGCACAAGCTGCTACCATTCAAGCTTAGCAAATAAGGATGGAGCATTTGGAGTCTCAATTGGTGACCAGGGGAGGGCCTGCTGCACGTGAGGCTGCTTGGGGTCACCACCCAATGTCACGACCGCAACAAAACTCACACGAGTTTACCTCCTTGTCAAGTCACCAAAAGGTGAGTGAACAAGTATGCCCAACATGTACTTTCTATTATTTTTTTCCTTTTGTGGGTGAGTTACCAATCAATACCCTTGTCAAGCTGTTGAATTTGATGCACATTTCATAAGCATTCAATAACTTTGTTGGTTCTTTGCCTGATGATTCTTTCTCAACCTTGACCAATTTGGAAACTTCGGATTTGAGTTCCAATAGCCTTACTGGGTCTATCCTTAAGAGTAGTTTGCGCATTTGCACCAATTTAGGTGAACATAAAAGCTGCCTAAACTGACAATTCTTATTTGTGTGTAGGTTGCCCAATCAAAGACAAAGAACAAGAACAAGAACAAGAGCAAAAGGAGGCATCATATATAAACTGCCGCTTTTTTTTTTTTGGTTTTGTTTGTGTCTTGTTTCTTTTGTGTCTTGTTTTTTTTTTTTTGGAGTCTTGTGTACTCTATTAGTTTGGAGTCCTGAGTCTTGTGTCCTGTGTTAGTTTGGCGTCTTGTGTACTAGTGTGGATGGTGTTTCCTAGTTTTTGGAGGACTAAGGGATCTAGATTTTGTTGCTGACGCAATCTGTGTTGTTGTATTATTATTCTATGAGGTAGAATATTAATTGCTGATATATTTTGATGGATTGATGGCTGAAAGAATATGAGGTTATGCTGGTTTGGCCTTATAAAATAGTTTCAATCAATCTCCTGCTTACCTTGGATGCTGCTCTCATGAAAGGATGGATGGATTGGTTGCAATAACACAGATGATCTCGGCTAGTAGTTGATATTTATGGCATCTGGATGTTGTGGAATTTTGTACCTGGCACTCTCGTTGGAAGTTTCTCTCCCACCCTGCCCCCTTTTCTTTCCTCTCTTCTTTCTCTCTTGATGTACCCATTATCGAGCCTTAATAGGATTTTTGCCGTTTCAAAAAAAAAAAAAAAAAGCACATCATTTCAGTTGAAGTTTGGTTTCTAACTTTTTTTTGGTTCAAACATTTACTTCAAGCTTTTAAAATGGGAATTGATGGTTAATATAATGGAGTTCTAATTTTCTGGGTAATAATTTACTGGGCTAAATAATGGAGTTCTTTTTTTTTTTTTTCCTTTTTTGAACGGCAAAGAAAAATTTTATTGATAGGAGAAGAGATAGAAGAGTACAAGAAAAGGGCTAAGAAAAAAAGCCTCACAACGCAAAAGTAACATCCCAACAATATTGACACCTTACCCTGTGACAATCATCTGCTACTTAGCCCTAAAAAACCACAACCCAGTTGATAAGGAATCAACAGCAGAGGAACAGCCCTACATTTGGAGCATGCCTAAACAGAATAGCCCAAAACAGACATTCTGGGCATCTAACAGATTGAGGCTAGAAAAATTTGACTGAATGATCACAGCAAGCAATCCTTATCCAGTAAAAGAAGACCTTGTTCCTGAGACCCAATAGCACCCTCGGCTAGCTTATGGAAAGATCAAGAAGCTTTACTCCATGCTTGATCTTGCAAAATTTGTGAATGATGCCACTGGCCAAAATTGCAACAATAGTCAATTGCAACCCCAGACAAACCCTTAATGGATCCTTACAATATAATTCCAGAAAGTGTTCCAGTTGTAGATCCTCCGCAGCAAAAAATGAGAGCCAAAAGAGTTGAGATGAACCATATGGAAAATTGAGTCAATACATCTAGCTTTCCCAATTCCCAATCATAAAGGCTTCTTCTAAACTGCATGGAAATCCCATTGTTGCAGTTCCCTTTTCCTTGCTTAGACTTGGCTCAGATTTTCTTCTTTGTTGCACAACACTCTGTACAGTGTAGGAAAAGATAGAGCCATAGTGATGTTGCCCAGCCACATGTCTATCCAGGTTAGTATAGAATTCCCATCACCCATTTTCCAGAAATGCTCCAAACATTTGAGGTTGTCTGGCTTGCACCTTTCACCAATATGAAGTACTTCTTGTTGCAGTAACTTGCCTCTATTATGAAGAAGCCTGGATTCCAAACTATAAGTAAGCCACCAGCATCCTCTATTATGAAGTACTTCTGTTTTCTTTCATGCCCAAACCTCTGACATTCCACGAGAGGATCTGCATATCTCCCACACCCTCCCAGAATATGAAGAACCCAAGCAGATTAAGGAGTAGGATGTGCTTCAAGTGATGCTCTTAATTCTTCCTCCTCATCTGTTACCATAATCTTGCTAATAACCTCTTCATCATTGCCCAAGTAATCTGTTTCCATTATATTCGTGACAGTCCACACAGCCTGAGAGTCATTCAATAGGATTATATTCCTATTATTTATTCCCTCAGTGGAGACAGATAAGGCAGCAGATTTAAAAACATAAGGCGACGGCCGCGTCCCCGATGCTTGGTATAAAATGCTGCTGAACATTTGGCGGCGTTTAATGGGTCTAACGGCATTATTCAAGCGCCGGCATACGTATTATTCCTTGTAGTGATTAAGGTTTAAATTCCAAACATATCATTCCCTAAAATGTAAGTCTTATCTCCTATTAATTTGATTTTCACTCCCCTCCTATTTATTCTTTTCAATTGTCGAAATTGTTTTTGTATCTACATCTGTCATTGCTAAGGTCATAAAATAGATTTCTCCTCTTCTAATTATGCATCAAATTAAATCATGTTGTGTTACTTCGTACTATCCCTTTGAGATTTATCTCATGCATGTACAAATCTTTTGATGGTCTTAGAACTCTAACAACATGTGACTATTATGCAGGCATTTATGAACGGGTGAATGAAAAACCGAATGGAAGAATTGGAGTGCAAGGAATTGGATCATCTTAGCATCAACTTGCGTGCCAATGCAAACCCCATGCAAAACCAAAAGTAAAACCAAGAAAAGTGTGGCCATTGAAACCACCGTCATCTCTAGCAACAATGGTTCTGTAAGTATCTTTTCCTTCCACTGTTAAGTTAGCAGACCAATGACCATAACAAACTTTCACGCGATATTCCACCAGAAATTGGAAGCCTGTCTAGTCTTCAGCATCTCGACTTATCTGGAAACAATCTTAGCCTTATCTTTTTCTCTTAGTTATGGAAGGTTTCTACTCTATTTTGCACACTAAAGCTATAAATGGCCCTTTATCTTCCACCCTAAGTGTCATGAATTACAAATTCATCATCTAGCTTTTGCAGATGATTTATTTGTCCTTTGTGGGGCTGATCAGGGATCTTTTACTACAATCAAAGCTGTTTTGGATGATTTCTATTCCTCTTCCGGTCTTCGTCCCAACCTCCATAAAAGTGCTGTCTTTTATTCTAGTGTGAGCAATGATCTTAAAGTGGTGTTGCAAGCTATTCTCCCTATTCTTGAGGGCAGTCTTCCTGTCAAGTAATTAGGGGTGCCTCTCATCACTTCCAGACTCTCTTATTCTGATTGTGTTCAACTCAAAGATAAAATTTTACGAAGGATCAACAGCTGGACGACAAAGTTATTGTCCTTTGGGGGTCGATATCAATTAATCAGTTCTGTGTTATGGAGCATGCAAGTGTACTGGTGTTCGATTTTCATCCTTCCTCAAAAGTTATTGAAGGAAATTGAGGGTTTGCTCAGGGCCTTTTTGTGGACAGGTGTTCATCTAAGACAAGCTGGGACAAAAATTAAGTGGGAATGGATCTGCACCCAAAAAGAAGAAGGTGGTTTGGATTTCAAGCCTCTTAAAGTCTGGAATAAAGCAACCATGATTCGGCACTTGTGGGCTTTAAGCAAGAAATCTGACTCTTTATGGGTTAGATGGGTTCATTCATATATCAAAAAAAGGAAGTGTCTTTGGCAGATGTGTTTGCCTCAAGACTCTTTCTTGGACCATCAGAAAACTTTTTAAGCTTAGAGAGGTAGTGCAGCCCCTCATCAAGTATGTGATTGGAAATGGGAACACTACTTTTCTTTGGCTGGATTACTGGCATGATGTAGGTCCTTTCTATAAAGTATTTGGTGCAGGCATAGTTAATAATGTGGGTAGCTCTCTGCTGGCCAAGGTTTCATCAATCATTCAAAATGGAGAGTTGTGCTGGCCTAGACAAAGAAATAGGGCCATTATGCAACTTATGAGTAGTACCCCTTCAATCCTTAGGCCTAACATAGGTGTTGATGATTCTGTGATCTGGATTCCTGCCTCAAATGGTAAGTTCTCTGTTAAAACTGCTTGGGAGACTCTTAGAACTCCTCTCCCTACTGTTCCGTGGGCTTCGGTTGTTTGGTTCAAGCAAGGTATTCCTCTATGGGCTTTTATTATGTGGCTTGTTTGTTGGGGTCATCTTTCAACAAAGGATAGACTTCTCTCATGGGGAATGATGGTGGATCCCCTATGTGTCCTATGTTCTAATGTGCATGAGTCCCATAAGCATATTTTTTTTGGTTGTTCTTTCTCAGCATGCATTTGGGGTAAAGTTCTTCATATGTTTAGCATTCCTAGAAGTCCAACAGAATGGGGGCAAGAAATAGCTTGGGCTATTCAGCACCTCAAGAAGAAATGTCTTTTCTCTGCCCTCTACAAGTTAGCCATGGCGGGTACAGTGTACTACATTTGGAAGGTGCGGAATGACATTGTTTTTGGCAACAAGCACTGCACTTCGGATGCCATCTATGATATTATTGTCAAGGATGTGCGGGATAGAGCATCTTCTTGGCGGAATTATGGTCGTAGCACTATTAATAGAGCTTTGTGTAGAGCTTGGAACATTTCAGAACATATTTTGTAACTAACTGTAGTTTAGGCTCTTGTTTTTTTTTAGTTTGGTGTTCCTGTCTAGTTTTCCAGTAGGTTGTTGGTTTTTTTTCCAGGTTATGCCCTTGTTTCTTGTATTCTTGTATCTTTTTAGTTATAAAATCCCTCTTTACCAAAAAAAAAATCTTAGTGGACCTATTCAAGAGAAGTTTGGTGACTGTGTGAATCTTCTAAACTTGAAATTGAGCAAAAATATTCTCAGGGAGAGTATTCCTTATGAATTAGAAAATTGCAGTTTCTTGAAAATCTCTATCTTGGAAATAATTTATTAACAGATGAGATACCATCAGGGATTGGGAGCTTGAAAAGCTTAGAGATACTAAATCTCTCCCACAACTTCTTGTCGATCTGGTTCTATCCCCTCCTCTTTCAACAGGATGTCAAGTTTAATGTCGGTTGACATATCTTACAATCACTTGGAGGGTCCTCTGCCCAACACAAAAGCTTAATTTGAAGATGTTTCATTTCAAGCATATCGAAACAATGATAGACTATGTGGCAATAAAACTAGTTTGATGCCATGCTCACTAAAGCAGAACAAAGGAGATAAAGGGAGAACTGATAAAAAAAAAATATATTGTGCTTTCAGTTGTAGTTCCTTTGTTGGGTATTTTATTTCAATGAGGTGAATGAGAAGTTAGACGTCTATAGCATTGGAGATTTAACATTGAAAGATTTAACATTGGAAGTTGTAATAGGGAGGCATCCAAGGGATCTCATCTCTTTTCTTTTTTCATCATCTTTGGATTCCTCACCACCATCTTCTTATGGTATTCTGCTGAAGGACGTATTGGATAAACGAGTCCCACTGCCAAGGAATCAGGTGGAGGCAGTGGTTCGGGCTGTAAAGCAAGCACTTTCATGCTTGCACCTCAGCTCGCAGTACAGACCAACTATGGAACAAGTTTCTGTGGGTCTATCCAAACAAAAAGTCAAATCTGCAGAACCCATTCCTCACGATCACATTTGAACAACTACTTGATTACAATTGTACAGATGCCTAAGTATTACTGTTGTCCCTTCACTACTTGTCTTTTGTTTCTCCATTTCTCTCCTCTGCTTTAATTTCTAACTGGCATATGCTTTTTTTCTAGCAATCTAAACGGTGCGAATTCGTACCATATAATAAGCAAAGGGTGCGTTTGTGAGGAAAGCTGTACGTAAGACTGCCAAGTGGCCTGCTTTACTTGATTGGATATAAGATTAAATTATTAAGTTAGTTTTCAAAACAGATTTGCAAAATTATATTACTCCTTGATTATTGGCCAGCAGAGGTAATTTGAAGTTTTTAAGAATATGTGAAAAGAATACTACTATTTTTAGCACCGTTGATTCGTGCATGGGATAACTAATATGCAGGATTATAAGGTTTAACTTCCAAACAAATATTCATTCCCTAAAATGTAAGTCTTTGTCTCCTATTAATTTCATTTTCACTCCTCTCCTGTTCATTCATTTCGATTGTCGAAATTGTTTTTGTATCTACATCTGCCATTGCTATAGTCGAAAAGAGATTTCTCCTCTTCTAATTGTACATCCAAATTATATGGTGTTACTAGTTACTACGTACCATCCCTTTGAGATTTATCTCATGCATGTACAAAATCTTTTGTTCGTCTTAGAACTCTCTAACAACATGTGACTATTATATATGCAGGCGATTATGAACGGGTGAATGAAAAACCGAGAGGAAGAATTGGATCGCGAGGAACGGTATCATCTAGTCAATAACTTGTCAATGCCAACCCCAAAAGTAAAACCAAGAAAAGTGCAGCCATTGAAACCACCGTCATCTCTAGCAACAATGATTCTTTAAGTATCGTTTCCTTCCACTGTTAAGTTAGCAGACCATATATTCAGTCTTTTTCTATCTTTTTATTTTCTTCTGTTAAAGTTGAGATGTGAATTGGCACTAGCTACAGTGCTGAGTCCGCGTTTACTTTGGGGAATTAAGAATCGGACAGACTTAGCTATATATATCGAGGATGCTAAAAAGTTGTAAAATGCATGTGACATGATCGTGGAATCGGACAGACTTCGCTATATATATCGAGGATGCTATAAAGTTGTAAAATGTATGTGACATGATCGAGGATGTCAAAAATAAGTTACCTTTGATAACTCCATTTTCCCTGCTTTCGAATTTTGTCCAGCTAAAGCAACAAAGTATTCAATACTTGTTGATTTCCGTAAGCTGGATACATGTGATATGATACATTTTCGGCAACACATCATGTAGGCTCGAGCTCGAGACAAGCTGAGAAATGGAGGCTTGAGCTCTGCTCGCAAAATATTTCCCTAGCTCGAGCTCCGCACGTTGTGGCTCGAAAATCAGCTCACAGCTTGGCAATGGACGTCTAAGGAATGGCCCTCACTTTATAGGGTGTTGTGCGTTGCTCACAGGCATGAAGCCCTTCCCGGTCATTTTTTTTTTGCTGATTTCTCATGGGCACTCTTAAAATCACGTTCTGGTTACATTGAGCGGCTCGGATCATCAAAATTCGATCGGAAACTTGGGGGGTTTTTTTTAAGGATTTTTTTAAGTGTCCCCAGAACTACCCCGATATATAATATATATATATATATATATATATATATATATGTATATATACACACACACACAAGCTCACAAGCCACTTCGAGCCGAGTTTTGGCAAACTCGAGCTCAGCTCGTTCACAAATCGATCGAGCCAAGATACCAAGCTCGTTTACAAATCGATCGAGCCAAGATACCAAGTTCGAGCTTGTTCATTTATATCATGAGCCGTTTCTAGCCATTCTCGACCGAGCATCAAGCTGCTCGTGAGTGGCTCTGTTCGTTTCGTTTGCAGCCCCATTTGAACAAACGAATTTGAGATAATCTCAATTTTTACTAATTCAATATCAAAAACTGTCATGCCCTAAGACTTACAATGAATGTAAATAGGATGATAGAAACCCTAAACAACTTAGAAAACAATTAGGGCCGAGAATTAGTCCGTAATCGCAGAAAATATGAAAATTACCAAAAACGAAAAAATTCTACGTTAACTGAAAAATCAAATACTAGGAAGAAATATAAAGTTGCCAAAACAAGCGGCAACTAAAACAGAATTTCCTATCAAAAGTTATTAGCGATCTAAATACTACTATAAACGACAAGATAGGCCTTTTGGAATGCTAATCAGCATCGAACGGCCAAAAAGCAACGTTGATCATTTTCCAAAAGAACATGAGTATTGATCAATGGACCGTTTCGTTTCAACCCTACGGCTCACGGGTCATTCTGCCATTGTCACCCTGCCTCCAGTTTGGTTTGGACTATGCTCGGTCCAGTCGCTCAAGGAACGCAGACGCGACCCACTCTACATCACTTATCCTGATCAGGTTCAATATGGGATGGGTGGTTTAAAACAACTGAGATGGCATCCAATTGTTTCAAGCTGAGCTTCAGTATCTTTTTTCTTCTACATTGTCCTTACTCTTTTCTAACAAAGTTGGGTCTTCTGATGACTTCTCTAACATTTCTCTAGGTGTTTACAAATTAGTTTTTCTGCGACACTTTATTAATTTGTTGAAATTTTGTAAAAAGAGTTTAATTATCAAGAAGCTGTATTAAGTAAATTTTAATGCCGTTGAGAAACAAATGTACTGGCCTATGAATAGTTATTGTTAGATCTTGTAATTGTGGAAACTTTATTTTCAACCTAAAAACTAATTGACGTTCAGTGGAGACGTCCCAACATATTATAATACTAGGTGATCATCCGCTTCAATCTCAAGCAATGTGAATTATATATATTTCCATAACATGACCCTCACTTTGCATTCACCAAGCGATGCACGTGGGACTCGTGACCAACCATGTATCCAGACGTCTACGGGGATTCTCTGCCGGAGCTTGGCCCCAACTTGGCTATGGGATGCATCACAGATGGTATCTATTCATTTCAAGCTGAGCTTCAATATTAATCATCTTTCTTCTACATTGTCCTTACTCTTTCTTTTAATGGACTTGGGTCTTCTTAATTAACGAACTTGGTCCTCTAATGTGATGCGGTAGCCAAGGAGGAGGAGTATCATCTTAAACATGATTTCTACTAAGCGGCATTTTCGTAATATAACTGACCGTGGATTTAGGTAATGGGCCCACCTGGGTTCAATCCGAAATGGCCCAACGGTCAGAACACATGGCCAGAGGCCATGTGCCGTGAGGATTTTAGCCTTCCGAGGCCATTTAAGCCTCTCAATGGGCCTTCGTTCTGTTTTGGGCCTTTCTTTACGCTCTTATAACTTTCCGCAGGCATTTCCGTTTCAGCCCATTCTTTTTTCTGAAGTCTTGTTTTTCCCTCTATTTTATGGGTCATTAATAATTTCAGTATTGTCCCGTATATTTTCTAGGGTTAGGTTTGCTACCTTTATATTCGGTTTTATGCCTTTTGGCTGAACAGTTGATTAGTTTTGATAAAGAAAAGAGTCAGAGAGAGAGTTTCTCTAAATATTGTGTTTGTGATTATCTTTGTCGCTTCGATCATTATCCTTCTTAATCCCTTCCCTGCATCAGTTGGTATCAGAGCCAATGCTCAATCCTGACTATGGCCGGAAGACGTGCTGGAGGTTGAGGATTGCGTGGCAGTCGTATGGCTCATGTAGATGACGTTTATGAGTGTGGTGAAGTTGCGCGAGAAGCACGAACAGAGGAGAGATTTCAATGCCTTGAACAACGAGTGGAGGAGAAGCTAGAGGTGCTGACTGAACAGATCGCTGCCATGGCCGTTGGTAATCTCCCTCGCCATCGTCATGTGAACCACCATCCTCAGGAGGAGGACGGGATTTCAGATGATGAGTTTGAAGTTAACCTTTTTGCCGATGGTGGTCGAACTGGCCACTACTGCCCAAGGGGCCGGGAGATTGTGGCTGAACGTCATGATTCTCGCCGCTGGGAGGCAGGTCTGAAAGTTGAACTTTCTGAGTTCCACGGGGGTTTAACGCCAGAGGATTTCTTGGATTGGGTTGCTGCTATTGAGGAAACCATGGATTTCAAAGAGGTTCCAGAGAATAGGCAGGTTCAATTGGTTGCCACAAGGTTTCGGGGTAGGGCTGCGGCTTGGTGAGAGCAATTAAAGCTGACCCGATCGAGGCAAGGAAAAGAGAAGATTACCTCATGGGAAAAGATGAAAAAGAAGTTGCGGGTGGCTTTCCTCCCACACAACTACAGTTGTACGATGTATCAACGCCTCCAGAATCTCCGGCAAAATACACGTTCTGTGGATGACTACACCACGGAGTTTTATCAGCTGATGGCTCGAAACGATATAGCCAAGACAGATGAACAATTAATATCAAGGTATGTTGGGGGTTTGCGTCAGTCTTTCCAATATGCTTTGAATATGCTAGATTTGTATTCTGTATCGGACACCCATGAACGGGTAATACAGTTGGAAAAACAGGCAAGCCGTAGGCCTATGACGACTTGGGGTGCTACTGGTAGGAACACAACCCCTACCCCCGTCAAGCCAGCTGCTCTTCCACCACTGGTTGCACCATCAGCCAATCGTGCTACAGGTGGCTCCGGGTTCAGATGTTTTAAGTGTGGCGAGTTGGACCACCGTGCTGTTGAATGTCGCAAAGGTGACCGCGAAGGCAAGGCCTTGTTGTTGGAATATGAAGAGGGTAAAGAAAATCCAGCTAGTATGTATGAGCGTGAACCAGTGTTTGATGCTGAATTATTCGATGAGAACGTGGAAGAAATTATCAGGGACGTTGGGCCACTACTGGTGGTTCAGCGAGCATGCTATGCCCCTCGTGAAGCTGACGGGAATTTGTGGCTGCGAAGCAATGTATTCCAGTCTACCTGCACAATTGGAGAAAAGGTGTGCCGATTTGTGATTGATTCGGGCAGTTGTGAAAATGTGGTGTCAGAGGAAGCAGTCCAGAAACTTGGGTTGAAGACAGAGCCTCATCCTAACCCTTATAAGCTGGCGTGGTTAAAAAGAGGTAATGAACTAGTCAAAGTTTCTAAAAGATGTTTAGTTTCATTTTCTGTTGGTTCTACATATAAGGATCAGGTTTGGTGTGATGTGGTGGCGATGGATGTTTGCCATCTCTTGTTGGGGAGGCCTTGGCAATTTGATCGCAGGGTTATGCATGACGGGGGCGCTAATACATATTCTCTCATGTCTGGGGGTACAAAGATGGTGTTGCTGCCTTCAAAGGAGATTGTAGCCAAATCACCAGTTCGGGAGAGTACCAATCTGCTGACAAGGGTGCAGCATGAGGAGGAGATTTTGGCAACAAAAGTGATATTTGTACTTGTGAGTACAGCAAGCTCGCCGGTAGTGCTAGATCAGAACATTCCAGCTATTATCCAGCCCCTACTGTCAGAATTTCGGGATGTGTTTCCAATGGAGTTGCCGGATGGGCTACCACCCCTGCGAGATATCCAACATCAGATTGACTTAGTACCGAGTTCAAGCTTGCCAAACCGGCCCCACTATCGGATGAGCCCAAAGGAACATGAAGAGTTGCGGAGGCAAGTTGAAGAGCTGCTATCCAAAGGCTTTATTAAAGAGAGCCTTAGTCCATGTGCAGTTCCAGCACTATTAATTCCCAAGAAGGATGGTACGTGGCGAATGTATGTTGATAGCAGGGCAATCAACAAAATAACAGTAAAGTATCGCTTTCCAATTCCACGTTTGGATGATTTGTTGGATCAATTGGTGGGAGCAAAGGTTTTTACAAAGCTGGACTTGAAAAGTGGTTATCACCAGCTTCGTATTCGGCCCGGTGACGAATGGAAAATAGCCTTCAAAACACGAGAGGGCCTGTATGAGTGGCTGGTCATGCCGTTCGGGTTATCAAATGCACCGAGCACCTTTATGCGAATGATGAATCAAGCGTTGCATCCTTTTATCGATAAGTTTGTTATGGTATATTTCGATGATATAATATACAGTGCCTCGCCTGAGTTACATCTGCAGCATTTACGGGACGTTCTCACTGTCCTTCGGAGAGAGAAGTTATTCGGAGCGGTCAAGAAGTGTGTGTTTTTGACAGATTTAGTATTATTTCTGGGGTATGTTGTGTCCAAAGATGGGATTTCAGTTGATGAATCAAAAATTGAGGCTATCCGAAGCTGGCCTCAACCAAAGACCCTCTTTGACGTCCGTAGTTTCCATGGGTTGGCCGCTTTCTATCGACGCTATATTCTTCACTTCAGCACTATTATGGCGCCAATTACAGTTTGTATGAAGGGTGTCCAATTTATGTGGACAGATGTTGCAACCGAGGCATTTCTGTTGGTCAAATAGAAATTAACATCCGCACCGGTCTTGATTTTACCAGATTTCTCTCTGCCCTTCGAGTTGCATTGTGATGCGTCCATGGTGGGAATTGGGGCTGTTCTCAGTCAACAGTCGAAGCCGGTGGCATTTTTTAGTGAGAAGTTGAATGGGGCAAAGATGAAGTACAGTACTTATGATGTGGAATTCTATGCCCTGGTGCAAGCACTTAAACATTGGTACCACTATCTTATTCACAGTGACTTTATCCTGTATTCTGACCACGAAGCGCTGAAGCATCTTCATACACAAGATAAGTTGTCTGATCAGCATGCAAAGTGGGCAGGTTACATTCTGCAGTTCTCTTTTGTTATTAAACACAAGTCTGGTGTGCTCAATCGTGTGGCCGACACCCTCAGTCGCCGTTCCAGCTTCGTCACAATGATGCGTGCAAAGGTAATGGGTTTTCTTATTTTTCTGAGGTGTTAGCAGTTGTTGCGAGTGGAGCCGAGTCAGACTTTCATGTGAAAGATGGTTACCTTTTCAAAGGCAATCGGTTATGCGTTCCGGATTTTAGCCTTCGGTTAAAAATTATTAAGGAATTGCACAACGAGGGCCATGTAGGTCGGGATAAGACTTTTGCTTTGGTGTCGGAGGCTTATTTTTTGCCTACGTTGCGGAGGGATGTTTATCGATTTGTGGAGGGTTGCCATGTTTGTCAGGTGTCTAAAGGAACAGCAACCAACGCTGGATTATACATGCCATTGCCTGTCCCGTCGCAGCCATGGGCTGATGTGAGTATGGATTTTGTGCTGGGCTTACCTCGTACTCAACGGGGTAACGATTCTATCTATGTGGTGGTAGACCGTTTTTTCAAAATGTCCCACTTTATTCCTCGCAAAAAGACTACAGACGCAGTCAAGGTTGCTGAGCTTTATTTTTCTAGAGTGTATCGTTTGCATGTGTTGCCGAATTCTATTGTTTCTGACCAGGATACCCGATTCTTGAGTCACTTCTGGCGCTGCTTATGGAGGTTGGCCAACACTAAGCTTGACTTTAGCACGGCTTATCACCCTCAGACCGATGGGCAGACTGAGGTGGTGAATCGATCTCTTGGCAACCTTCTTCGTAGTTTGGTGGGTGAATATCTCAGGCGTTGGGACCAGAAGTTAAGCCAAGCTGAGTTTGCATTTAACCACTCTGTTAACCGTAGCACCGGTTTTTCCCCTTTCCAGGTAGTCTATGGGTTCAACCCTCGTTCACCCCATTGATTTAGCTCCAGTCCCGGACTTAAAGAGGATTCATGGTAAAGCTGAATATTTTGTTCAGCAATTGCAAAGCATTCACAAGGAAACTGCACAGCACTTGCGTGACTCTACTGCACGGTATAAGCACGCGGCCGACAAAGGGCGAAGGTTTGTAGAGTTTGAAGTTGGCGATTTCGTGTATGCCGTCCTCACAAAGGACCGTTATTCTGCGCATGATTATAACAAGCTTGCTGCTCGCAAAATTGGTCCCGTTGAAATCACTGAGAAGATCAACCCCTGCCTACCGTTTGAAGCTTCCGAGTCATATTCGTACTGCTGACGTGTTTAACGTGAAGCACTTGATACCGTTGAACGGTGACAGCTCGTCTGATGAGGATCCAAATTCGAGGGCGAATTTCTTTTTAGATGGAGGGGATGATGCAGTAGCCAAGGAGGAGGAGTATCATCTTAAACATGATTTCTACTAAGCGGCCTTTTCATAATATAACTGATCGTAGATTTTGGCAACGGGCCCACCTGGGTTCAATCCGAAATGGCCCAACGGTCAAAACACATGGCTTTTGGCCATGTGCCGTGAGGATTTTAGCCTTCCAAGGCCATTTAGGCCTCTCAATTCCGTTTCAACCCATTCTTTTTTCTGAAGTCTTGTTTTTCCCTCTATTTTATGGGTCATTAATAATTTCGGTATTGTCCCATATATTTTCTAGGGTTAGGTTTGCTACCTTTATATTCGGTTTTATGCCTTTTGGCTGGACAGTTGATTAGTTTTGATAAAGAAAAGAGTCAGAGAGAGAGTTTCTCTAAATTTTGTGTTTGTGATTGTCCTTGTCGCTTAGATCATCATCCTTCTTAATCGCTTCCCTGCATCATAATGACTTCTCCAACATTTCTCAAAGTCGCTAAAGTACGTAGTTGTTCTGTGACAGTTAGTTTATTATTGGGAATTTTGTATGAGAATTTGTTAAAAAAAAAGTTAATTATCGAAAATCTGCATTACCTAAATTTTTAATGCACTTGAGAAACAACTGTAACAGTTATTGTTCTTGATCGTAGTTGTAAATTGAACAATAATCTTTTTCATTTCTTTGACAATCGAATTGTCTATTTGCAAGACTAGGCCTCTCCCTTTGTCGTTTTTGACTGGTACAGGAGGGGTAGCCTTAAAAAGAGACTTGGACTAATTAAGGCAAGTCGTCCCATGACAATTAGCATGCGTATACATGCACCATGATTAGGTGTCCTAAACTGCATTGGTATTAATATTATGGTAGTACTGGTATATATTCTTAACCCATGTTAATTATTAGCCAATATTGGAGTCACGGGAAGCGTAGACTCTATGAATACGCATACGTGATTAAAGATCAGACTGTCCAGCTAGGTGGGGAGCCAGCTCCTCACTCTAGAACTGCAGCTCTAGCGAAATGCAAACAGCTTAAATATTAATTAATTTCCTTTCTGGAGATGATCACTCCTTTTTCACAGTAACAACCAATGATGAATACCATAGCACAATGAAGTCCATGAAAGAATTTGCGTGCCCATGATAGATCCGAAACTGCCAATAACCAAACCAATGAATCAATTTCTATTAACAGTACTACAGGCACCAGACTTGCGAGTGAATTGTGGAGGGAAAAGAAAAGGTCTGGAAACACATCCAAATCCAAACTGTTCCTAATTTTACCTCTTCATCCTTTTTCCCACAATCCAACATTCAAACACAGTCCAATAGCTTTTGTCGCAACATACAGCAATAAACTCTCACACGTTTCTAATACACTTTCCATGGTTTCTAACACAGCTTTCGAAACTTGACCACAGCCCAATAGACAGTGGTAAACATTTTACATGTTGTTGTGTCATTGTGAATCCTAGAATGGAACGCTAGCACCAAAAAATAACAGAGGTTTGCTCAAATTTATTAGATGTCAAACTGTATGTGCCCTCTAGGCAGGTCGCAAGAAGTTGCTGGTCGAAAGTTTAGACTAATCGCATTTCATTACCATTTTGCCCGTCGATACCACACAAAGTGTAAGATATACAATATCTTGGGGGTGTGCTGTTGTAATAAATCCAATAAGCTAATAGCTGTTCAAAGCATTTGAAAAATTTTGGGCCCCTATTCTTGCCTCCCAGAGGCCTCCATGGGAGGAGAAGGTGACCAATACCCACCATAGTCAAATCTATGAGGGCCCGGATTCAGGGTAGTGTTATCTTCAAATTATCTCTCGCTGCCATCGTCTATTTTCAGTGGAGGGAGCGTAACTTGAGGATTTTCCAGCATAAGCACAGGGATTTGGATGGTTTTACATCTGTACGTTATCCTTGAAGCAATCCGAGCTAAACTCACTCCTTCCCTCTGTCAAGTTTACGGCATCCAACAGGTCACTTTGTGATGCTTGGTTACTGGATTCTAGGATCTTTAGACTCAACAATTGTAGAGGGCTCTGGTTTTTCATTAGTTCAGGGGAATGCCCCGGTGTTCTTGTAGTTTGGTGAATTTTTTGGTGAAATAAACTTTACTTACCCAAAAAAAAAAAATATGCCTCATAGGGAAGTTAAACCAATTCCACATTTACTGGCAGCAAATGTCATTGGATATGATCAATTTTGGCGACTTTTGCAAATTGTTCACTTCACTCATCCTCCTTATGATCTAAACAACTACAGAATTCCAACAAATTGGGAACTCATGTTTTAGGTAGTAGTACATGTTTGACTAAGGGGCAAGAATAAAGTGACCGGCACCCTAGCCCAACACCAAGTCTACCCCTCCATGCTGATTAGAACTTTTGGAAGCCTCAATATGTGGTGGAAATTTGATTGGACGCCTTCAATTTTTCTCGAGCTCCCAATTTACATATGTGATAAGCCCTATTCCAATATAAATACTCCTCCACGCGATAAAAATTTAATGGGCGAGAGGGAGAGAGAGAGAGAGAGAGAGAGAGAGAGAGAGAGAGAGAGGAGGTGGGGTGGGAGCGGCGGTATCGTCTGGGGTTAGGGTTTTCTCTGCCTTGCCTGCCGAAGGGAAAATAAGAAGTGATGGGGAAATTGAAAAGCATCCCGCGCGTTTTTGTTTTAAAAAATTAACCCTTACCGGGGTTTCTTGGAAACGTTGGAAAGAGAGTGCGGGGAAAGCCCTAATTTCTTGTAGTGATTGGTACTAAGGCAGCGTTCTTTTAAACATATTTGTACTAAACTTATTTCAGTATTTATTTTTTATTTTTCTTAACTTTTTGTTTAGCTTTTCGTCGTAATTTTTGGGGTTAATCATTTGTCTCCATATTACGAATCGGAAAAGTATAAAAGTTTGAACCAATGAGAATGAAAAAGTACTCTTGACGCAGCGAAATTCACAAAAGTGTGTGCAAGCGGGGTATGTATGTACTCTGATGCAGCATAATTCACAAAAGAATAGTTAGCGTACTATTCCAAACTAGATAAACCCTTGAATCCATGAGCAAAACTTGCGCACAAAAGAGAGAAAACTCTGAATATTATAGATGGAAAAAACTGAATAAAATTAGGTCACGACCCCTTTTATAAGGCTTAACCCTAGGAACCCTAAAAATATTGCAAGAAAATAAAAAGTCCCGAAAATTGGGGAAACTTACAAAATTGGAAAATAGAAAGAAAAATAAGACTTTAATTTCTCAACAAGAATCAACTTCTATGAAAATATATGCTAAGAGTTATTAATGTTTTAAAACTTTTCTAAAACAACAAATAACATAAATTGAATGCCTAAACGAAAGGAATTAGGCCAAAATTCACCATGTGTAATGAACTTAAGGTGGTGTGTATGGATCGCAACGCGATTTTAAGTTAGCCCACCAAGTTTGGGCCCGATCCGAGCTCGTCCAAATTTTGCCAAATCGGGTAATCTGCAATTAAACATCGTTTGTTTTCCGAGTTTTCACTACAAGAAAAATTCAATTGGGTGACGAATGAAAATCGTCACAAATTGCATGTTTTTCGTCACAAATAATTTAGGTGACGAAAAAAAATTTGTCGACTAAAGGTTGTCGAGGATTCCTACCTGGTGACGAAATATATTTTTTGTCACCTGTAGTGCCTTTTGATGACGAAATATTTTGTCACCAAAAAGTGAATAATTGTTGACAAAAAACTTTTCGTCACTTATTGTGCTTTTTGATGACGAAAAAATTTGTCACCGATGGGTCACATTGGTGACGAAATTTTTTGTCACTAATATAAGAAATCGGTGACGAAATTTTTCGTTGCGAAAGATGTTTTCATATTGGAAAAGAAATCCATCTTTCTTGCTCCTGCTGGGTTTCGAACCCGAGTCCCTTAAGTTTTTCGCGCAAGTTCCAACCAACTGCACTACACACACTTTTCAGTAAATATTTGAAATATCTAATATATAACACATATGTTTAACATGAAAATATATTTCGAATGTAATTTTGGACCTTTAAATATTAAAATTAGCAATTTTGATAAACATGAAATTTGTAGGCAATTGAGTTATTGTTCAAACCCAATTTGATTTATCTCAATCGGAGATTTTAGTAAAGAGTTATGTCCGAAATACCGTTAGTGACGAAGCGTAATTCATAAATTTCGTCACGAAAGGTACCCATTTGACAACGATATATATTTTTTGTCACCAAAGTTAAGCATTTGGTGACGAAAAAAATATTTCGTTACTAAATTGCTCACATTTGGCGACGAAATATATTTTTTGTCACCAAATGATTATCTTTGGCGACGAAAAATAATTTTGTCACCTTTTTTAAGCTTTCGGCGACGAAAAATGTATTTTATCGCCAAATGGGTACCTTTAGTGACGAAAATATTTTTTTCGTCGCTAACAGGCATAATTGGTGAGGAAATTATTTCGTCACGAAAGTTATTAAAATAGTGACGAATTTATTTTTTCGTCGCCAAATATACTCATTTAGTGACAAAATTAAATTTCGTCGCCACTTTCTCGTCACTAATTTTCATTTTTCTTGTAGTGTTTTGACCTATCCAACTGATCATGAAATTAGGCCTGCACATATTCTACATCATACTCATATATAGCCAGGCTTTCCGTGATTGATCTTATAGCTGGAAGCTGGGTCCCTGTAATGGTTTTTTGGCTGCAAATGGCAGCGTCCTATATGGTACAAAAGTCGAGACGTCCCTATAGTGATTGATCTTTCTTCGGTTGTTGAGTCCACTTTGGAGTCCACACAAATGACCCGAGCTAATTAATAATTTAAAATAATTTTATTGGTTGTCTCATATAAAATGAGATCAATCAAATAATGTAATTTATTAATTTAATCTTACAATTTTTCATTTAAAATTTAGGATCAGGAACACTGAACAATTTTTTTTAAAAACTAGATGCATCGCGATGTGCAAGGCACATCCGTCATGCCCGTTGTGGAGAGCGGTTTTCAAAATCGTAAACAAAAGTGAATGGAACAGAAGTTGAATGCACGCCTAAGTTGTCTGCATAAGTTTGTTAACAAAAGATGTCTACATAAGGTTGTAATACATAAGTTTGATACACATTATGAATATGGGCAATATTCACAAGACGATTCTTATTTTCTTGATCAAATTCTAGGACATGGAAGTGTAAATTTATTGACTACTACCGATGCAGAGAGGGTGGATTTCTGGTAATTGTTAGATACATGTCCATCAACATATTTGTATCTACCAAGATCCTTCTTCCTAACCAAAAAATAACAATAAAGAACCACATAAGCCAAAAATCAAAAGAATATAATGAGAGTAAAAATTCCACTTTCGACGACCGAGGTAGTCGCATACAAACAACTGAATTTACCAAAAATAAATAGTAATATAACAGAGAGAGAAGGAATGTACCTCAAGCGTGTGAACAAATGATTCAAAATTGGATACAGAGAAGCAGATGTGATGAACTAGATCAAGGGAGATTTTCAGGGTCTGCAATGGCTGCTGTAGCTATCCATGGTCCTTTTGAAAGCTTCGTCTCCAAATTTCTCTCGATGAGGTGAAGAAAGAATGATGGAGGTGAAACCAGATGACATTAAATTCAAACTTGGGGCTCTCGACCTACTCAAAACCCAAACATATGCAACAAATACCCACAAACACCTGCATTTGTTTTAGTTTTCTTATAAGTGCATTACAATTTCACACATTCTCATGAGGGGTCTGATCCACACAGGGTCTACAAACTGCAAGACTTATGTTTTGTAAGGGAATTATGTCTTTGTTTGTGTCTGAAAGGTGTGCACGTACAAAAGAATTGTAAACCAAAGAGTGCTTAATTCCTTATGTCTAAGCCGAAGAGTCATTAGATTTCAAACGCTATACACAAGCCAAAAAATTTCGCTACTTTGAGTCTTTAGTTTAATTTGTCAAACAGTAGCATACCTAATGATGCCATTTTTCTTCATTCGCAATGGTTCGATTGCTATGTCCTTGTTGGGCAGGTGGTATTTGGGCGGATTCAACTTCAAGCTAGGCTTTGCCTGGCAGCCCACAAACAAATTAGCACATCCATATGTACCTGTTACATACCATGAACTCTAGCAAGTGGCAACTGCCCATTGAAGAACAAAACCCAACTCTCAAAATCACAATATACATGATTGCTTTGGGTACCATCGAAGTTTGAGTTGAAAAGCAACATCTCCTCAATTCATAGGGAATGTTCAACTACAAAAGGTAGAAAACGGAAGTATAAAAACTAACATGCTCTGGCTTATAAGTTCACAAATCCACACAAAAAAGCTCACCGATTAAAATTCATGTGCTAGTTTTTGCACCATACAACTGGTGTCACCATAATCACAAGTTCACTATTTCACCAAGAAAGTGCACTATAGACATGAACTTGTAGTCTGGAAATAAATAAGAACGTCCCAATATTTCTAAGACTGTCATGTCTATAGTCCAAGTTCTATTCTAAAAGCCATTATATCACCCAAATGTAAGCCTGTGATACCAAACTGATTTTATGAACAAATTTTGCTTGGGAGCATGTACGAATCTGTCTTAATAGCAATAACTATTTATGAGAGCACGGAGTTTTTTGTATTTTCTTGCTGATCTTAACAACTCGACTTAGTTGTGGTGCATTGAAATATCAACAAACTATGAAGCACATGGGACACGCTAGGAGGGACATGCCATGTACACACACAGGGACACAATAAGCCATTTTTTAAAATAGATTTTACTTGTTTTTTCGGGGTAGAAGATTTACACCTTCAAAAGTGTTGTGATGAATATTTCTCTACATGATCAGATTGATTTAAAAGTAGAATATACTCTTGTGGAGGTATGATTGAATAAGACATGGAACACATTAAGGACATAATCTTCAAATAAGCCAAATTGATAACCTCTATGATATGTGAAAGGAACAAAGCAATTCGAGAACAACACAAGTCAATTACTCTAATTATCTAGTTGAATGCTTAAAGAGTTGAAGCTCCAATTGTACACTAAATAACTATAGAGAGAAGAGAGACAATACCGAGTATTACATCTTTCGCATCTCAACGGTTTTTTAGAAGAGCCCCATTAACGAATTGATGCTTTCTTACATACTATACCCTTTGACTGTGGGTAGGGTAATGAGACCACTCTTTCACTAACCCTTTAGCTGTCCTGGGGATAACAAAACCAAATGAATATTTACTCTTTACACCAACTCTACGAGGATTTTGAATCGATAAATTAAGAGAAATCAAGCTACAAAAGAAAGACAGTAATTAATTTATGCAGAAAATCCAAAGATAAGTGCAATTTTTTAAATCCAAAAAGGTAAAAAAAAATAGCAAACAAGAAGGAACACTACAAAGTTCCAAAATAAAGCACAAAACTGAACATGCAATAGAAATCAGAAAAACGGAAAACATCACCAACTAAAAACAGCAGCCCAAAATGAATCTAAGCACACAGATCGAACAGACCCAAAATCTTTTCAATAAAAAGTCAAAACACAAAAAACCAAAGGAACAGAAGCAGCAAATCAGAAGAGATACTCCATGATTTCCAAACAATGAAACCTAAATGCGAGAAATCATCAAAACACTACATGTTAGAGAATATGCCGACCCATCTTAAAGAGATGGAAAATTAAAAACACATGGCCTGCATAAGTCTCCAAACACAAATCAATGACAAAAACTACAAAATCAGAAAACCCAAAGAACAAAGCGCCGTACAACATACTGAATCAAACAATGCAAACCACTCAGTAAAAGCAGAGGTGAACGAAAATCATCTATTGAAATGAGAGAATCAAAATATCTTACAGATGAAGGATGCGCCACAAACGTCATATATAGCTTAACAACCTTTATCAAATCTCTGAGACCCAGATCTTCCCAATGGCAAAACCCTAGAAAACAACTTGCGGCTGCCCACATGAACAGATCTGCAAAGAGAAAGAATAAAAAATAAGATCGGCGACGGAGATACACAGAGTAGCAGCAATGCCCCCTCCGACCGGATCTTCGTCGGCGAAGTCCCAAACTGCTTGAAACTTTGTCGTCGACGAACTCGAAATCGCCTGAAACTCTTGGGTGAAATCTTGGGCTACAAAAAGAGATGCAAAGTGAAGTTTTTTTTAGGATTGAAGGCGATTACAGAGAGGTGCGGCTCTCCCAAAAACCTCTCCCTCTCTCTCTAACCAGAGGAAATAAAGATCAGCTCAGATATTTTCTCCTCCTATCACGCCACGCACCCCACAATGTGGAAGAAGTAAAATGACAATTGAGGACAGCCGACCCAAGGCAGCGCCCCACCAATTGGGGGGTAAATTCATCCAAATTGGCACAAAATGGCTAGCGAAAATTGCCCTAAAATTGCTGCTTATTATAGACGAGGAGGAAAGCTACATAATGGTGTGCCCAATATACCGTAGATCCGAACCGCGGATATAGTAGGATTTATCCATCCAGAGAAAATGGATATAAAAAATGTTGGAACGACCAATTTATCGGAAGTAGTAGTGGAGGCCGAAATGTTTGCGGAAGCTGCTGCTAGCTAGTGCAATTAGTTCGACCATGAAGGTCCATGAACATGGTGAATAAATTCCGAAGCCACGACAGATTGACGTGGAGAGAGTTTTTTTTTTGAAGAGAAGTTCATCGATCCCATTAATTGCAAATATTACAAGATAGCTTCAAGACATAATGCTAAGGTGTATGTTATTGAGATATAGAAAGGGCAAATAGAAAATAATGTAAAAGTCATGAGGTAGGACGTATGTGATAAATATTATGAGAGATCTATTCCATTTAGCATAATGTGATAGTTGAAAGGTAATCGTATGTCTGTATGGTTAAAAGTATATATGTAACTCCAAAATATCCATCATGTAGTGGATATAAAAATTCTCTAAAGATCTCTGCATTTATGTGAATCTGATTTTTCGTAAGGCAGTTTCAAATACTTCTTTTGAACTGTGGATAGAAAGGAACCTAAACTTAGGACACTTGAACGTTTAAGGTTGTCCAGCAGAAGATAGAGTTTTTAATTCACATGATAGATTTTGCATTTTAGAATGAGCTATGGTGATCTTATTGGTTACTCAAGAAAATTCAAAAGGTATGAGTTTTATTATTTAACCATAGTATGACAATTATAGAAATCGGTCATTTAGATTTTTTTAGAATGGTGAAATCAGTGGAAGTGATAAGTCAAGGAATGTGGTCGCTTAAAAGTTAGGCTATAAGTTTCTTTACTCGTAACTTAGAATGATGTTGTTGTTCTTATAGTTGACAAACAACATAATGATATGGAACAACAAAGTAAGTAGCCAATCACTCCATAATGAGATTGACACCAATGAAGAAATTGTAGAATAATCACAAAAATATAGCATTAAGAATATCTCAAAGGAAAAAGAGATTTACTATTTGAATGATTATTTGATTTATCTACAAGAATGTGTTATGGTCCGATTTCATTTTCACGAGCCGCATAAAGTGATGATTTTACTAAATGGATTGATGCCATGAATGATAAGTTGAACTATTGAAACATAATGAAGTTTGAAATTTCGTTGGATTGCCATAAGGATACAAGAAAGCATGTTGTAAGTGGGTCTTCAAGACTACTTTTGACTTAGAGGGCAATATAGAACGATATAAAGTCAAACTTATGGCCAAGAGTTACACTCAGAAAGTAGACATAATTTTATGGAGCCCTAGCCTTCTCTCTTGTATTCGAGAAGAAATCGCTGAAAATTTATTGTAGCGTTGATAGATAACTCTTTATGTTTGGGAGTTATGTTTGGGCGTGAAAATAACCTTTTGAATGAAAGCGTCGATGATGGAGTCTATATGAATCAACCTAAGGTTTCTCAATTTAAGTAAAGGAGCGCTTTGATACAAATCTAGGAAGTCAATTTATAGATGTAAACAAGCTCCATGTCATTGGTTATTTATATTTACTAATACCATTGGTTTCTTTGGAATTAAGAAAGAAAAATATTATTAACTGGTGTATATATCCAAAGATCAGGCCTATCAAAAAAAATATATCCAAAGATCAGTGGGAGTAAGTTTATATATATTTTTTGATATGTATGTTGAATGTTGTAGTGATATTTATTGTTTGCACTTGAAAGTTTTTTCTAATGAACTTTTAAACTAAAGGTTATATGCTCACATTAAGGAAGTCTGGCGATCTTGAGTTTATTAGCTGCTCAGATTCAGATTTGTGTTTGGAGTTTTGATAGTAGAAAATCTACTTTTGATTAGTTGTTCCTATTATGTGAAGGAGAAACAAAAGTTTTAACCTAGCTATCATTACTTCATCCCTTATGTTGGTTGAATTATGGCATGCTTTGAGGCCATAGTTCATTAATAGTAGTTGGGAAACTTATCTTAGGATTTGGGGTTGTTGACACCATTACCAAGTCGCTAAGAGTTTATGATTCTGTAACTATTTTCTTTTCTAAGAAAATTTCAGAAACAAGAGTGTCACTAAAGGTATAAACACACAACTTATGATTGCAGATCCACTTATGAAGGGGTTAATGCATGGACGTTTAAGAAATATGTTAATTGAATGAGTCTAGCATACCCCATAACAATTGTATTTTATGTTTTATGGGCTGCATTACGTTGATGATATTATTCGACACTTTGAAAGATCTTAATTACGTGTTTATGATAATTTCCTATAATGTATAGTACATACATGTATGTGAATGATTAATGATTACAGGAATAGTCTTTGACAAAAGACATTATCGTTAGACGTTATGAAATCGCTTCTCACTTAAAGGCTATGTTAAATAGTTTGCTAATGATTGTGGTACATGGAAGGGACTACGTCATCATGATGTAGAACCGCCATGACTCGCACTAGCGAGTTGTTTAATAATAGTATAATGATTGTGACCAAGTTAAGAAGAAATTGATATGGATTTATGGTGCGCCTTATGTTTACCTTGTTAAACACTACTTAAGTTATTATATGCGCCAAGTGGGAGAATATTGTAAGACTAAATTTCTGATTTGGTCTTGTGGTGGCCCACATGTATTATATATGGCACATATGAATTATGGGTTTAATGAGATTCTCCATGTCTTCTCCCAAAGATTTATTCTTTTGGTCAAATAGAGAAGTTGTTTCCTAAATACGTTATACTTTGATGGGAAGTTAGTATCAATGTTTAATAAGAAAACTGGTCCTCTCTCTGCCTATAAAAGAGTGTCTAGGGTTCCATCAATTTAACGTAATATACTAAACAGCTAGAATGAAAGGCACGTGAGAGAAACCCGTCTTCCACCGAGGGCTTAATACTCTAGTAAATTATGGTCGCTACAATCACTTACCGGATCGCTCAAGTTCCGCATAAATGGATCTGGGTACGCCATTTTTTATTCTATGTTTTTCCGCATAATGATTGTATATGTGATGATCATGATAGTCCTAGATCCTAGCATAAACGTAGGGTGTTAATTATCTATTTACTGTGCCGGTGGCTCAAAGGATCAATGGACTCGGATTTACGACAGAGGCTATTCCTCTTGTGAAAGAGCATTTCAATGCATCAATCTCTATAGTCCAAGAACAAAATTCCACATTATACGTTGGGTCTCTAGATACTGATTATATAGGGGTTTTCAAGAAAGAGCCATGAATGAAGCAAGCGGTGTGTGAAATGTTAAGCAACTCCGAGTACTAAATAAAAGTTGCTATCGAAAAACAATTAATGAAGCTATGAAAATAAGGGACACGAAATTGTTGTCTCAATCTATGGATTTTCCTTTGTGGTGCAGTTAGTATTTGGTAAACTTTGTTGCATTATGGAGTTGAAAAAATTGGTGCAATATATGCTTGAGGAAGTAATGCATATAAACAGTGGCGGCTCCAGGATTTTATAGCAGGGTGTTCAAAAATTACCTTGGCTCTAATAGCTTTATTAGCAAATATACACCTCCACCAAAGCTCACATTTTAGTACAAATAGTGCGATCAAAATTCATATAGAATACTTGTAATTTTATAATTGTCCTCCATAACTTTTCATATTTTGAGCCAAATACAAGTAAACCAGGGCATTGATCCACTAATATCATTTGGAGAGAATTTTTTGTTAATAAATTCACAGTCCTACATATTTAATTGGAGATATGCTCTCTTATTTTGTCCCTTATCATTATGATGGTATTACAAAAATTGTAGTCTTGCATCCAATTGATGATTGTCAACTGAACAGGTTTTCGTATAAAAGAATTTTGGGTGTTGCTACAAACAAAAGTTTTCTTAAAAAAATCCATTTGCAATTCCATTAACTAAAACCAAAACTCGATAGTTAATGTTTTGGGTGTTCAAAGTATGTTACGCCCTCGATTTTAAACATAAATAAAATAATTTTACTTAAATAAAATCCTCATAACAATATACATCTAACTCAAAAGAGTTTACCATTTTCTGTTCATCAAATTACAGTCCGAACTCTAAGAGTTTCAAAATATTACATCCCTGGCACAATGGCCCCAAAAGCATAAATACTTGATAAGTAGAGTTAAGAGTTTACAATAATCCTCCAGAAAAGAAGTATAATTAAAGTTACAAATACATCTTCTCAAAGAGATTTACAAAAAGAGAAAAAATTCTTTCCACCTTAGGTGAAAATCATGGGGTTTCCACCACACATTACGGCCCCTTCCGTGTATTTTTTTCAGTAATCTGAACTGTTCATCTTGTAGGACCCGCATAGTAGTACATTCACACAAAAAATCATATTTATTGGATATCGATAGGTATATTAAAAATTAAATCTTAGTTTATAAAATAGACGGATATGGATAGTTTAACTTTAAACTTATCTACCGTCGATTTTTTAAACCAAAATTCAATTTTTTATATGCCTATCCATGTCCTGTTTTTTATTGAAGATGTATTACTTTGTGAGCTCTACAAAATGAATGGTTCAGATTTTTATAATATACGCATGGTGGGGCCCACAATTGATGGTTGTGGAAATCCCAAGTTTTTCACCTAAGGTGGATGGAATTTACACTCTTATAAAAAAATGCCTAAGTAACTCTTCCAATCTAACTTTCAAAAGGTTTTCTAATCTCCATGTTACTGTCCCTGATTAGTACCTGAAAATAATGAAGAGTTGAACTACACTAACCTAGTAGAAATTCTACACTAATGTTATATGCTCATGAGATGATTGGATGATCAAGCAATAGCGGAAACTAAATGGAACAACCATGACATATGAAACAAGCAAAACCATACGAATCCCAATCCCAATGTCTCACAATTCTATCATGTTTTCACCTTAATAATCATTTAATCAACATCGTATCACAATTCCCTTATCGTTCTGTGTTATGAGCAAAAGCACCTGCCGAGTCAATTAAGGGATCCTGATACCCTTTGTCAGGCACCTCACCCGTTGGTAGGTCTTAAATAGATCACGAGCATTTGCTCCTCCCGGGCCAATTAAGGGATCCCGATATCCCCTATCATGCACTCACCCGTCGTTGGGTCCTAAATGTGTTCTGGTTTTGGATTAAGTGTGCATGGATCTCATTTCATCATTAATCATCAAGACTCAATCTTTCATGTCAAACACGTATCAAAAGTATATATATAGGATCTCAGTTTCAATAGGAAAGGAAAGACAATCCAATTTCAATTTATAAACAATTATCACACTGCACATGTTTCATTCGTCTTTTAACTCGTTATCATTCAGTACATCATACCACTAACTATTACATAACGTACTTCTCTTTTGTAAGCAATGACAGATAAACAATCCGGTATATATACGAAGCATGGCATTGGTATTTATACGACTTGAAACAATAATGACAAAAAGAGAGATATGACATGAGTTTACTCCATAAGCACCAAGTCGTCTGAACCTCATTCAATATAAGTCTAAAGTCAACGGATGTTCAAAGGAATCATAGAGATGCATTACAATGTCAAGAAGTGGTTTAGAGGTGTTGAAAAAGTATTAGGAGTGATCGGGAGTTGTTTGGAGCAACCAAAGGTCAAGAGCACAAGACAAAGAAAAGCTCTCAAGAAAGTTCATTTAGTTCGGGAACTAAGAAAAAGAAGTTCCGGAACTGATCGCTTCCGAAAGTCCAAAAATGTAGTTCTGGAAGAAAACGAACAGAACCAGTTAGTTCGGAAAATCCAAAAATGTTGTTTCGGAACTAAATGACAAATGTTGGGTGATTTTTCATGTTTTGCCTGATTCAATCAAGGCTCGAAACAAACACTCAAACACAACTAATAGGTACCAAATCAATCAAGTAAAAAATATATAAAGAGAGTGAGAAATCCCTACCTCAAGCCTTGAGAGAAAGGATCCAAGCTTCAAGCAAACCCTAGAATCCCAAACTCGATTTCAACCAAGAACACTCCTCTTCGAGCTTGAGCGAGCAAGACTCGAGGTCTAGGACACGCGGGTACGAGGAATTTTGTGGAGGATCTTCGTGGGTTTTGAGTTTGAAGGTGAGATTTTGGGAGATAGTGTGAGAGAGATGAGAGAGGCGTCACTACAAGAAAAATGGAAATTGGTGACGAAAAATAATTTCGTCACTAAATGAGTATATATGGCGACGAAAAAATAAATTCGTCACTGTTTTGACAACTTTCATGACAAAAAAATTTCATCACCAATTATACTTGTTTAGCGATGAAAAAAATATTTTCGTCACCAAAGGTATCTATTTGGCGACGAAATACATTTTTCGGCGACTGAAAGCTTAAAAAAGGTGACGAAATTATTTTTCGTCACCAAAGATTATCATTTGGTGACAAAATATATATTTCGTCGCCAAATGAAAGCAATTTAGTAACGAAATATTTATTTCGTCACAAAATGCTTAACTTTGGTAACAAAAAATAATTTCGTCGCCATTTTAACTCTTTTAGCCATGAAAAATATATTTCGTCTTCAAATAGGTACCTTTCGTGATAAAATTTATGAATTGCGCTTTGTCACTAAATGTATTTCGGACATAACTCTTCACTAAAAACTCCAATTGAGATAATTCAAATTGGGTTTGAACAATAACTCAATTGCCTACAACTTTCATGTTTATCAAAATTGCTAATTTTAATGTTTAAAGGTTCAAAATTACATTCGAAATATATTTTCATGTTAAATATATGTGTTACATATTAAATATTTCAACTAGTTACTGAAAATTGTGTGTGGTGCAGTTGGTAGAAACTTGTGCAATAAACTCAAGTGACTCGGGTTCGAAACCCAGCAGGAGCAAGAAAAAAGGATTTTTTTCCTCCTATGAAAAAATCTTTTGCAACGAAAAATGTCGTCACCGATGTGACCCATTAGTGACGAATTTTTTCATCGCCAAAAGGAATAATTGATGACAAAAAATTTCGTCATCAAAAAGCACAATAAGTGAGGAAAAAAATTTCGTCACCAATTATTCACTTTTTGGTAACAAAAAAAATAGATTTCGTCATCAGGTAGGAATCCTCGACAACCTTTAATCGACAAATTTTTTTTCATCACCTATATTATTTGTGATGAAAAACATGCAATTTGTGATGATTTTCATTCGTCGCCCAATTGAATTTTTCTTGTAGTGCGTTGGGAGAGAGGGGGGGGGGGGGGGGGGGGGGGGGTGGGTGTATATCCCACAGACTCTCTTATTTTTATACACATACATAACATATACCACACTTACACCCCTCCACTTATGAAATACATCATTAAGTCCTAATTTCTCCATCTCTTTACACATTAACCCCAAGGCATTTACTCAACATTATTCATGTTAAAATGCATAATTCCACATTAAGATTAGCAAATAAAGAAATTTAAATTACGGGTCCTAATAAAATGTTTAAAAAAAAGTTAGGATGTTCAACTGCAAACCCCTTCCACGGGTGTGCAACCGCCTCTGCATATAAACGAGCTAAACAAGGCAAGTAGTCGATCGATTGCTCAAACTTGGCTTGAAAACAGAGCTTCATTAATGTATTCAAGCTTAGCTATTTATTGAGCTAGGCAAGTCAATCTCAAATGACTTTTAATCAAGTCAATCATGGCCCGATCTTGAGTAGTTTGACTTTTTTAAACATTATGAGCCGAGTAAGCTGAGTAGTATCCTGTTCGAACTTGATTTGAAAGTTTAACGAGTTGATAGGATAGTTCGTTTAATTTGAACTACTAAACACTTATTAGACACTTGGCAAAATTTAATTGGCCATTATTTGACGTGTCTAATTTTGATGCTTGTGACATGTGGCAGTCTAGAATTGGGTTAAATATTTGAAGGCCTACACCCATCGAGAAAACTAACAAAGACCAACAAAAATTAGATTTAGCTTTGAAATCAAATTTAGGAAGGAAAAAAGAACAACACTAAAACAAGGGGCACGATTTATTTCCAACCAAAAGATTTTCCTCCCATAAGCTGGAAAAAAATCGTGAATTATTGACCAATGTCAAATAGTTGTCCTAGGGATGATCAACAAAGGCAATGACAATAATGATTGGGAGGCTTGTGATTGAATTCCTTGCAATGGCCTTCCTTGAAGCAATTGCTATTTTTGCAAAGCGTATCGCAAGTTTGATCGTCTTGAGTTCGTGGTACGCAACTCCCAATGTGGTTATCGTAACAACAGTTGACCCTGCAGGTGTTGCTGTCCTCATCATCACCCATCACTTCCTTATAATAACCTGCTTAATTATTAGTGGACACATCGATGAAGTTGACTCGTCGGGAAGCATGGTGCGGGTGAATGAGCACGTTGGCTCTCAATGGAGTTCTTGTCAAGGAGCATGGTGCCAGTGACTAGGCATGTTGGCTCTCAATTGAGATGACTCTGAATCGATTGAGTGGGTGCAGAATAAACCCAATTCGCGAAATATGGTTGAGAGTATTAGATCTGAATCAATGGGGAGTTTGGATGCAGAGAGGGATTAAGGCCAAATGTACGGTTCACACATGAGGGGAAGATTTGTTAGAATATGTGTGAACGTTGTGTCCCACATCTAATAAATAGAAAAAGAGTTGGACTTTAATATATAATTGGATGGCTCACCACTTATAATGCTTAGCCTTTTAACTAGATATGAGTCATTTAATGTATATTGGGCACAAGTGATGTGGTGGACTGTTTGTCGTTACTCCTATACAAATTGGGTCTTGAGCACGCAGCGACGGGTCGATTTATTGGGTAAACTCCCAACATGGATGATATTGTTCGTGGCGGAAAGGGCTAAAGAAGTGGTGGTTTGATAGAAGGCAGGCATCGAAATGGTGGCTGCAAAAGATGGCAACGCCAGCCAACTAGTTGAGAATGGGCGGTTGTGGGAACAAAATGGGTGAGTTAACGAATTGGTGAGTAAAATCTGAAATAGAGTTTATTCAGTGGGTGGTCAAGTTCAAGTTTCTTTTTTTTTCTTTTTTTTCCGGTAAAATAAATCTTACTAATCATTGAAACATATTACAACGATTAAAAGGATCCGAAGAAAATGGCATCACAATCAAGGAAAAACTGGCCCCACAACAAAGTTGACACCCCTGCCCTACTCGACAATCATTTGCCTCTAAAAAAACCCCCACAAAAGGTTGGAGAGAAACCAACCTAGGAAAACACAAAATAGAAAAACAGAGTACATTGTACACAGAAACGCCCATCCTAGCTTTCGAAACTCAGATCTTGACTTGTCTAATTCCATCTAAATTTCCCCTGAAATCTTCAACTGAGTTTTCTCTTGATGTTGAACTTTGATTTCATCCAAAGAGTCACTAATTAATCTCTGATTTTTGAGGAGTTGCATTGTTGAAGATGAGATCTTTTCTAGCTATCAAAATTGACCACAGCCCATCATAGAGAGTTGCTTCCCAAATTGGGAAATCTATTAATTAGTAAACCATAAGATCACCAAAGATTGGATATCAGAAGGATAAATCAGAGATATACCCCAACATTCAAAGATAATCGATCAGATACTTCTTGTAAAGGGGCAGTGTAAAAACAAACAAGGAGTCTGTTGTCTCCAGTTCTGCATTTCGAAAAGCACATAAGCCTTGTCCCAAATTGCTTTGAGCTTCCATACCACTTGAAATCAGTGCTGATTTTGTAGCAATCATTTGTTGGGTAGCTTGCCTTACGAAAAATTCAATTTTGGGACGAAAAAGATTTTTCCAAATTGAGTGTAAAAGGGGATTTTGATTATGTTAAGAGTCATCGCATATTTCATAAACAGATCTTTGTTCGCAGTTGTTGATCGCCCATTGGGGCGTGTGAAGAGGGGTGGCAGAAGGAGGATTGCTCTATGATTGTTGAGTTCGTAGGAATTCTAGTCAAGGTTGAAATTATTTAGAGGTGCCTTGAATTCTGGAGTTATGGCAGGATAAGTAATGTAAGTTGGTTGAGTTTTTTAATCGGTGTTTGTTGCAGATTAGGTATCCTATCTTGATATTGTAACCTCCCTCAAGAGTCCAAGATATTGCTGGCTCTTTGTAACTTTCATAGTGTGGCCTTGTCATTCCTCGTCCGTGGAGTATATTCTTTCTTTGTGCTTGAGCAAAACTACGTAAATATTCATATTCTTGTGTGTTTTGTTTTCTTGTTTGTCCTAATATTTTTGTATTGTCATAACAAAGTAGATTTCTGAGTTTGATATTGATATCCATTTTTAATTTTTCAATGAGTTCTAGGAAAATAGATGTTCGAATACAATCTTGAATAGAAATGTTTCCAGAGCGGTCCGATGCAAGTCACTCTGTACAATGCACATGATTAGTTCCACACACACACACACACATATATATATATATATACACACACACACACGTCTCTCTGACTACAACACATTTAGGTGCCAGGCACTCTCTGCCAATTCAAACACATTCAGGTGCCAAGCATTTTCATTTTTCGATTACCTTGGTTGAGACCGGCTAAAAAGGTGGTAAAAAAAAAAAAAAACTGGAGAGAAAGCGAAAAGAAAAGCTAGCCTGTAGAGTGAATCGGGCCTTCCATTATGGCCCATATGCTCTATTAATCAAACCAGAGAGAGAGAGAGAGAGACGGTACTGCTCGATCGGTTTTAATGGTTCAATTGGATTTCAAGTTTTCAACTTGTCATGTGCATGCGTGTAGTTTTAGCTATGGATCATATATATGAAATCCAAAACAAAAATAATATTCACACAACAATCCAAACACAACCTCTCACATATATGTGAGCTCTATGCACACTACTATGTGTGGGTCCCACATATATGCTAGAGATTGTGTGAGCTGTTGTCTTTGGATTGTTACGTGAGTAGCATTATCCGAAAAAGTAATCATAAAATAATGAAACTCAACCCACGCCCATAACTCTCTTGTCCTTTACCAAAACAAACCTTTCTCTCTCTGTTGTCAAGAAAATGGGCAAGATAGCATGCATGCTCTTGGTCAAAGAGATGGCATCATCTATATGAATATTTCGCATAAAATACAAATCGAGTTCATATAATTATGTTTTGAAGCGGGATACGCGCGCGTAATGTGCCTATATATAGTGTCAAGGTCCTTTGGCATAATTCTCATTCGAAAACCCAATGGCAAATCTAAATATTGTTTTCATGTTTTTCTGCTCTCTTCTTCTTGTGGTGTTTGTTTCTGGTAATTCGTACCCATTCTTCAATAAGATTCAATTGCCACCAGGAGTCACGGGTCCCGAGTCAGCCGCCTTCGATGCAGCTGGAGGAGGACCCTATGTTAGCGTCACTGACGGTAGGGTCCTCAAGTGGGATAGCAAACTCAATGTTTTTGTAGAATTCGCCTACACTGCACCAAATAGGTAACGCCAAATTAAGGAGGAATGGTTATGTTAGGAATGGAAAACAAGGCAAGAAAGAGCATGTTAAATAACCTCATTTTGCTAGTTTTTAAATCGATCTTCATCTCATGCAGGGAAGGAATTTTAGGTCAAACACGAAACCATAAATATGGATGGGCTCTCGAGATTTTCCTTAGACAGTATAATAGTACACCTGCATAATATTTTGTATAGATGTATATGACGTTTTGTATATATATAATCCATACAATATGTAAAAAATCCAAAACATCTGTGCATAGAAAGGCGTACAATTTGTTTAAAAATTCATAATAACAAGATACAAAAAAGTTGTTCTACTAACATACAAACATGATGAATTCAAATTGATGTTATAAATATATATGTGAATGGTAGTTATTAATTGTTATATACAAAAGTTATGAATTCACGACTGACGTCATTACTTTCATTATCGATTTATTTTGTTATTGGTACAAAAACGATTAAAAAGTTATGCGTGACAATAGTTTTTTTTTTTTTTGCAAACAATATGAAATGGAGAAATACTTTTGAATTGCATTCATTTGATGTAATTTTTCTTCTGTTGGGATAAATCATAAAACTAATAATACTAAAGGCAGAAAAGGGGCGTGATAAAACTTGCAAGCCTATGCTTCAAACCCGAAACCGAAGGGCCGATTTCCGAACAAAAAGATACTTTAAATGATAAGTATCAAATGAATTGAATTTTGGGTATGTTTCATCTTGTCAGACCGCTTTTCCACTATCTCCTAAAATTAATTGGTGTTAAAGAAGGTTTTAATTAAATCTTTTATGGCATTCCAAAATGTTTGATCAAATTATGACAACATTCAAACTAATTTTTTTTTATTGGCAAAAAAAGTTTCCAATTCATTAAGAGTATGAAAACCTGTAACAATACAATAGGAGTAGAGATGCATTGAGCTCCTTCGTCTCGCGAAATCTAAACCTATCTTTTCACCTCTCGATTTTCATAAAAAAAAACCTGTTAGCAAGACACCAACATTCAAACTATTTGAAGAAAACTCAAACTCAATCCATTTTGTTCATAATTTTTTGAAATTTTTTGTACCAAATTAAAGAACTAATCGATATCTTTTTACTTCGGAGTGAAGAAACACGAAAAATCATGTCCAAAATCACTTTTTTTTATTTCAAAATTGTACGTCTTTTCATAGAAAACTATCATTTTGGGGCAGAGGGAGTCTTAGAAAACGAACATATTTCGATGATGTTTTGCATTAATTAGAGAACGCGCGCGCACACACACATACACACACACACACACCACGGTTCTTCGATGGGATCCCTTACGGCCTTACTGTGCGGACCTCCCCTTTTCCGATCGAATTACGACGATTCGAGCCGATCAATGTATTCAGAACGTGATTTTAAAAGTACCCGCGTGAAATCGCTAAAAAAAATGACGGTGAAGGACTTGATCCGAGCAGTTTTTTATAAAAATACTATAAATATATTTTTATGCAAAACTGTTCAGATCAAGCCCTTCCTGGTCATTTTTTAGACAATTTCTCGCAAGTATTATTAAAATCACATTTTGAACACATTAAGCGGCTCGGATCATCGCAATTCAATCAGAAAATGAGAGGTCCATACAATTTGGCCGTAAGGAATCCCTTAGGAGAAGCTGACTGATATATATTCTCTTCTAAGCCTCAAAATGATGGAAAAACTTAGAATTTTTCATCTTAGAAACTTCTATTTCAAACGTGTAATAGATTTTTTGTTTTTAACTAGTTATAACTATTTTTGGTGGTATATCAACTTTGGTTGACCTATCTTATGATATATCCTGATACGATTTATAAAATAAAAATAATAATACACGATACATATCCCAAATATTTGATAACACTGATTTGGAGTGATTAGCTACAAAGGCGTTGGGTAAACACTAGACAGGGTCGTGTGTTAAGCGCTTTCGTTTAACATTTTGGGTTCTAACAGCTATTGTTGATATCAGGAACAAGCAATTGTGAGATGGAACAACTGATCCAAATATGGGGCCTATATGTGGGAGAACGTTGGGTCTAAGCTTCTACTATGCAACGGAGTCTCTTTACATTGTTGATGCATACTTTGGGTTCCTAGTGGTAGGCCCTCAAGGAGGCCTTGCACTTCAACTTGCCACTAGTGCAGAAGGTGTGCCTTTCAAATTCACCGATGGCGTAGATGTCGACCAGCAATCTGGACACGTTTTTTTCACCCATGCTAGCGAAACCTTCGACTTGTGGTACGTAGCTTATACGCGTTCTGTAATCATTTTCTTCTCCTTCTTCTTTTCTAACAGCATGCATGTCTGGTAGCCCAGTGCCCAGTGGTATCATTTACTCCCGTATATAGTTGACTGCTCCCGTGTATTTGACTAGGGTGCAGATCTCATTGACTAGACATTGTCCTAGCTAGTAAATGACGAATTCTGAGAATTCGCAGGAAAATGCAAATGTGAAAATTAGGCCCCACTATGATTCTTGCGCGCAGTTCCCAAAGCCCTCTTGACTTTTCCACTCCTCCTTCTACATGAATTCGATCGGCATAAGATTATTGTCTCTATAGCCTATATAACTTCAAGACTCTGTTTGTTTAACCGTACGTATGTAAAATATTTTTGTCGACAATATATTTTGCCATTTTTACTTGTCTATTTGGACGTAATTAGTTGTGCAAACTCCACCGAATATCGATCGTCTCCTTCCAAGGCCACCGTTGACCCCTATACAGATGGACTTTGATTCAATTCGACTCATTTGTGCCACCAATCATATACTAAATCTCACCCTTCAAATAAAATCTGTGCAAAATTCCATTGCAGAAGAGAAGGGCTATGTTTGGTTTTAGGGTTTTGATCAGGTTTTTGGGACAATGAGTAAAGAGAGATAGATAGAGAAATGAGACCAATAATTCGATAGAAAATTTATTAGTTGGGGTTGAGCTATTTTGTTTTCTTTGTGTTGGGTTGAGCTATGTTGTTCCCCAACTTTTTCTCTCCATGTACCCTTTCGAGCTCTATTAAAATTTCCTTTGCCGAGCAAAAATAAAATTTATTAGTTGGGGACCGTGTGCGGAGGAAGTAGTTCGTTTTAGAGACCCAATGCAAACAAAGTCTAAATCTTTTTTGGGAGCTGCTGAGCTAGGGACATAAAATTTGACCAAAAAATGCCATGGGCTTGTCAAGTTCATTTGCTTTTGTAAGGTGGATATGCTCAAAAACATGTTTAAGTTTTTGTTCGTTGGAGTTGAGAGCATTTGGATTGTATTGGAGATTTCTCGAACGTACGTTTTGGTTTTATTGGTGGTTTTTTGGGTGTCTTTAGTTGGCAACTTGTCATCGACTATTTCTATTTTTAGTTTTTCTTCCATGGTTGTCATAAAAATTGAAAGGTTAAGGCCAGGAGTAAGTTGAGATTTTGGTAGTGGCAGCATTAAGAGTTTTCATGTTCTCCCTCTGAAACACTCTCATGCATTCGTTTTCCTATTTTACACTGATTTCATATATCGATCTTCTATGATTAATGAGATTTCCTTTGTGGCCAATAAAGAAAAACGTACAAATTAACGTACAGACGTGTATACGCGCAGGAATGCAACACAACCGGGTTTTCAACCTGACTCAACTGGAAGGTTGCTAAAATATGACCCAGTGACTAAACAAGTTATCGTGTTGCTAAGAGGGCTAGCAGGGGCAGGTGGCCCGGCTGTGAGCTTCGATAGCTCTTTCGTCCTGGTTTCAGAGTACGTCGGTAAGAGAATTCAAAAGTTTTGGCTCACAGGGGTTAAAGCTAACACCGCTGAGATTCTAATCAACCTTCCTGGAAATCCGAACAAAATTAAGAGGAGTGAAACGGAAGGAGAATATTGGGTAGCACTGAATGTAATTAGTCAACAGCCGATATTATTTACTGCGCCACAGGGTCTGAGGATTAATGGACTCGGAATGTTGCTGGAGACTCTTCCTCTTGTTACAGGGTATTTCAATGCATCTATCGCTGTAGTGCAAGAACAAAATTCTGCATTATACATCGGCTCTCGCGATACTGATTTCCTCGGGGTGTTCAAGAAAGGGCCATGAATTATCGATGCTAGCGGTGTGTGAGATGTTAAATTAACGACTACAAGTACTAAATAAAAGTTGCTCTGAAAGAACTATATGGAGCTACCAAAATAAGGGATATGAAATTGTTGTCTTAATCTATCTATTTTCCTTTGTAATGCTGTTAGTATTTGATAAACTTTGTTGCATTAAGGAGTCGAAAAAAGGGAAAATGACGGTCAATGACGTGTTTTGATAATTAATATCTGCCAATGATATTTTCAGCATTAACAAATATTTTCAGCATGTCCTTGGCGGGTATTAATTATCAAAACATGTCCTGGGCTGTCCTTTTCCCTTGAAAAAATCGATGCAATGCTTGAGGGAGTCAGGCATATGAACAAGTTGAATGAGGCGAGTAATTTATGAAACTTAACGAGTTTCATAAATATGTACAAGCTTGGCTAAGTATTTTATGAGGCAAGTCGATCTCAAATGAGTTTTAATCGGGTTGATCATAACCCAATCTCGAGTAGTAGCCTAATTGTTTTAAACGTCATGAGCTGGCCGAGCAAGCCGAGTACGTAGTACCACGTACAACCTTGATTTAAAAGTTTAACCAATTGAAGGATAAATTCAAACTTGGTTTGTTATGTCACAGACCACCCTCAAAAGTACTTCTAATAAACAAACATCAACTTGAATTCAAGTAGCTTAGTTGGTTTACCAATCCTAACAAGTGAGGGGTTGTGAGATAGAGAAAAAATCCGGTGTCAGTTTTTCCATATGAAAGAGAAAAGAAAAAAAAATGGACGTGCGAGTGTGGATAGTACTCCATTTTTTCCGAAAAATCAGATCTGTTGTTTCTTGTTTTGTTAGAGCCATGGTAACAATAACGAAACCAAACAAAACATGATAAAGGTAAGATTATATCTTACATATGCTAGCCTGTGGCCCTGTGCTAATCAAACAATCACAAATCACTCTTTTTCTCCCTTTAACCTTCTTACATGACTATATGAGTGTGAGATAGGTAAGTAAAAAATAAGAATATTTTTTAAATGGAAAGTGTGAACATTAACTATCTACAGTATTTCGTGGACTAGATAGTGATTTCGCAGGCCGGGTGACTCGGTGGGCCGGCTTGCAGTGCAAAGCTAGCTTATGGGTAGGTCATGCTTCAATCACCAAGGCCAATTACAGCCAATACACTATTCGGCCTGGGCTAGCCTGCCCGTTTGACGGGCTCATGCCAAGCTAAAGCCCTATGGGCCAGACAGTCTTTGTGCGGGCGTCGAGGTCGCGAGCCGAATGATTAACATACATCCGTCGTCCCATTTGATTTGCTTTAATTTGTAACTCAACTTTTTAGGAGAACATGCAATTAATGCAAATCTTTACAGAAAATTTTATTAGATTTCAAAACAGAGTGGGGTTAATGCGACGATCACTTTTTTAATGCCACGAACATGCAAGAAATAATTTGTTCGAGCATGATTTGAAACTGTATTGAGCTTCAAACAGTTTGCTTTTTGTCTTGCTTTTGTTTTGAGGCCAACTGCAATTCATTTTGAGCTTCAAATAGGAGCCTCTTGTGTGCTTTTTTTTTCCCCTGAGATGTAAAGCCTCTTTTGATGCAATTCTGTTACTTATATAGCAAACCGTTACGTAAAGATAACCTCGAATTCCAATATGCCCAAAAAAAACTCATGATTGAACAGACATAGTACATAACCGCATGAGTTCACACTCAAAAATACTACTCCCTCCGTCCCTTTTTTGTGTGTCCAGTATACCATTTTGGGCTGTCCCTTAATAAGTGTCCATTTTGTAAAGTTAGGGGGGTAAAAGTTGATGTATTGTCTATTTTGTCCCTAAAAGTAGATTTTATTTTGAAAAGTTAGTGAGTAAAAGTGTAATGATGATGGGTAAGTAAAGAAAGTGGAGGAAAAAGTTGATGTGAAAGGTGTAATGATTATGTCTTTTTAATAAGTTGGAGTTACGAAGCAGGACACTTAAAAAGGGACGGAGGGAGTATATAACTCCATGAAAATTAAAATTACTTAATCTTCAAAGTTACCCGAGACACAAGCGTTGGTCAAGGACCAACAAAACCCAAAACAACCCAAACCCGAACTCCTGCCTTGAACGCCGTGAAACCACAATCATGTTGCTGCCTAACACCCTAAAACTCAATCGCGCGATCAGGATCCAAAATGCCGCCGCCGCGAGAATCGTCCTGCCTCATGGCAGGACTAGATTAGTGCCATGTGCCGAACCGTATCATTCCGTATTGCTGCACTTGGTTCCCACTGTAGTTCTTGGCCGTGACCCGACCCAACACCTTAGACCGACCACTTCTCGCTTGGTTCGAGCGGTCCAACAGACCCTTCTGTTATCAAATGCAATGGGCCGATCCACTTCGGGCCGCAATTGGGTTATGAATTATATTCTGGCCCACTACAACGAAAATATAATATAATAGAAAATTAGAGACCGGTCCTCCTTTTTAGGTTCGGTTTCATCCCAACCCTAATATATTTCACCGAAGCTGAATGGCTTGGTTATGTAGTGTGACGGACGTTTTTGCCCCAAATCCCAACAAACGAAATAAAAGCGCCCCCCCCCCCCCCCCCCCCGCTCTCTCTCTCTCTGTGTGTGTGTTGTAAAGCTGCCTGATGCGCAACGGGTGCCAAACACCCTAGAGAGCGAGCAAAGAAGTCGTCAATGGAGTCCTCCGAATCAAAAGACAGTAAGGTAAATGAGGCTCAGTGGTAGCCCTCAGTCGTCAAAAAAGTCCTCGTCGTCATCGGAGTCGCTGCTAATAGGCGAGCGCTCCTCCTCCTCGCTCTCACTCTCCGCAGTTTGAGATGTCGTGGCTCCCTTCCTTTTCGTCTAAGCTGCCCCGACTGGGATGGCCTCTCCCTCAGTTTTATCTAGTACCTCGTCGTCTTGCGACCTGCACTATCTGCACCTCTCTGCACGCTACCCACTGGTTGTGAAGCGATCGCTTGTCTCTGGGCTGCGGCAGGAGTGGTAGAGGCGCTCGGTGCCATCTTCTTCGGAGGAGGGGGCCGAGCAGCCTTGACAAGAGTCCTAGATAATTTAACAACCTTTACAGAATTAAAAGAAGAACATAAAAAGATAAAGTCAAACAAGGCTGATTGCAACGGCAAACCAGCCTTCCCCGGATTAGCCAGTCCTAGCTTGCACAAATACTAGGCAATCCGTTAAGATACATATATTGGCTATATTAGTGGTAATAGCCCATTCCAAAAGCAAAATCCCTGCCCGTATTTCCACCATGATCTTCACACTCATTTCGAAAACTACATTTGGAAGGTGTTGAAACAAAAAATAATAAAGAACACACAATTACGTGCTTCGGTGGGCCGGCTTGCAGTGCAAGCTAGCTTATGGGGCAGGTCATGCTTCAATCACCAAGCCCAATCACAGCCAATACACTATTCGGCCTGGGCTAGCCTGCCCGTTTGACGGGCTCATGCCAGGCTAAAGCCCTATGGGCCAGACAGGCTTTGTGCGGGCGTCGAGGTCGCGAGCCCAATGATTAACATACATCCGTCGTCCCATTTGATTTGCTTTAATTTGTAACTCAACTTTTTAAGAGAACAAGCAATTAATGCATATCTTTATAGAGAATCTTATTAGATTTCTAACAGAGTGGGGTTAATGCGACGATCACTTTTTTAATGCCACGAACATGCAAGAAATAGTTTGTTCGAGCATGATTTGAAACTTTATTGAGCTTCAAACAGTTTGCTTTTTGTCTTGCTTTTGTTTTGAGGCCAATTGCAATTCATTTCGAGCTTCAAACAGGAGCCTCTAGTGTGTTTTTTTTTCCCCCTGAGATGTAAAGCCTCTTTTGATGTCTTTGGGATTAATGCAAGTTATTTGCTTCTCATATGAAATCTAAGTGAATTTTATTGCTTTGTACAGACCTAGTGAACTTAGAGCAAACAATTCAACAATTGAACTTAGAGCAATTCTGTTACTTATATAGCAAACCGTTATGTAAAGATAACCTCAAATTCCAATATGCCAAAAAAAAACTCATGATTGAACAAACATAGTACATAACCGCATGAGTTCACAATCAAAAATACTATATAACTCCATGAAAATTAAAATTACTTAATCTTCATAGCTACCCGAGACACAAGCGTTGGTCAAGGACCAACAAAACCCAAAACAACTCCAAACCCGAACTCCAGCCTTGAACGCTGTGAAACCACAATCATGTTGTTGCCTAACACCCTAAAACTCAATCAATCAGGATCCAAAATGCCGCCACTGCGAGAATCGTCCTGCCACATGGCAGGACTAGATTAGTGCCATGTGCCGGACCGTATCATTCCGTACTGCTGCACCTGGTTCCCACTGTAGTTCTTGGACGTGACCCGACCGAACACCTTAGAACCGACCCCTTCTCGCTTGGTTCGAGCGGTCCAACAGACCCTCCTGTTATCAAATGCAATGGGCCGATCCACTTCAGGCCGCAATTGGGTTATGAATTATATTCTGGCCCACTACAACAAAAATATAACATAATAGAAAATTAGAGACCGGTCCTCCTTTTTTGGTTCGGTTTCATCCCAACCCTAATATGCTTCACCGAACCTGAATGGCTTGGTTATGTAGTGTGACGGACGTTTTCGCCCCAAATCCCAACAAACGAAATAAAAGCGCCCCCCCACCCCTCTCTCTCTCTCTCTCTCTCTGTGTTGCAAAGCTGCCTAATGCGCAACCCCGTTGCTGCCAAACACCCTAGAGAGCGAGCAAAGAAGTCGTCAATGGAGTCCTCCGAATCAAAAGACAGTAAGGTAAATGAGGCTCAGTGGTAGCCCTCAGTCGTCAAAAAAGTCCTCGTCGTCATCGGAGCCGCAGCTGATAGGTGAGCACTCCTCCTCCTCGCTCTCACTCTCCGCAGTCTGAGATGTCGTGGCTCCCTTCCTTTCCTTCTGAGCTAGCCCCGACTGAGCCGGCCTCTCCCTCAGTTTTATCTAGTACCTCGTCGTCTCGTGGCCTGCACTATCTGCACCTCTCTGCACGCTACCCGCTGGTTGTGAAGCGCTCGCCTATCTCTGGGCAGCGGCAGGAGTGGTAGAGGCACTCGGTACCATCTTCTTCTGAGGAGGGGGCCGAGCAGCCTTGACAAGAGTCCTAGATAATTTAACAACCTTTACAGAATTAAAAGAACATAAAAAGATAAAGTCAAACAAGCTAGGCTGATTGCAACGACAAACCAGCCTTGCCCGGATTAGCCAGTCCTAGCTTGCACAAATACTAGGCAATCCGTTTAGATACATATATTGGCTATATTAGTGGTAATACCCCATTCCAAAAGCAAAATCCCTGCCCGTATTTCCACCATGATCTCCACACTCATTTCGCAAAACCACATTTGGAAGGTGTTGAAACAAAAAATAATAAAGAACACACAATTACGTGCTTCGGCGGTATGCCTACTGCACGGGGGAAGAGAGGAGGGATGGATCTTTTATTCCAATGAAAATTGATGGATGAATACAATCAGTTGTATTTAAAATGTTGGAGAAAAACCATAGAAGGCAAGTCCTAATGTGGTCAACAATCCACACCCACATAGGAGTAAATCTCTCCAAAGATTGGACCAATTTCCTAATAGGAACCTATCAAATCTTCCGGGCAAATCAATCCATATTAGGCCCAAATCTCCTCCTCTTCAACAGAAAGTAATTCAATTGTCCAAATTAACATCCCGAAAAGGGTTTATCACATTTGGAATCCAGTCATCCCGAAACACACTAATGTTTTCCCCATTACCAATCTGCCATTTTAACTCTTTAACAAGTAACTCCTTATCCCACACCATGTTCCCCAGAGGCAGCCTTAACCTCTAGGAGAGGTTTCCTTTGACAATATTTTCCCAAAAGTATCGTAGCTAACAAGGAGCATTGGTTCTTGTAACAACCTCCAAGCAGTTTTTGCTAAAAGAGCTTTGTTAAGACAACCCAAATCACGTAAGCCAAACCCTCCCTTACTCTTAGGAAGACAACAAGCCGACCAATTTTTCCAAACCAGACCTCTATCCCGCTCTCCAAACCACAGAAATTTCAAGGTTACACTGCGCACCTTCGTGAGGAAATATTTAGGGGCTCTAAAAACAGACAGTACATAATTTGGAATGGTAAGCAAAACATGTTTAACCAAAATGAGTCTAGATGCAAACGAAAGCGCGCATAGGAGCTTTCCACATACTCAATTGGTTCCGAATTCTGCAAAGAGTTTTAGCAAAAATATTTCCTTTACTCCCTGAAAAATCCATCGAAGCCCTCAGATAAATTCCAGGTTTTTCGACCCCCTTTAACTCCAAAAATTCTCAAAAGTGTATTTTTATCTTCGGGCAACATATTGGCACTAACAAACAATTCGGATTTATTAAAGTTGACCCTTTGACCCGCTTGCTGACAATACACATCAAACACCAAGCCTATTCTTGGGAAGTATTCCAATACTAGCGCAGGTCAGTTCCGTACGGTGTTGCTTGTCTCCACAAGTTGTGAAAGTTTTGGGTGTGGCGAGTTATGAAAATTATCTTTATTTCTCCATTTTTGCTCTATCTCTTTTTATTTTCCTCTCAATCAACAATATTGCCGAAAATAGATTACTTTGTTGAAAATTTTCAATTTAACAAACACAATAGTGATGTATAAGTGATATGTTCTCACATTTGATCAAAAAAAGTTATAGTTGAAATAAATCGAGCAAGAGCTAACACAATTTTTTACTTTTACCTTATAACTACCATTTAGCAAAAGAGAGATTGGCTATGATTTCAATTGAAAATGAGGCGCCGTTCCACTAAGCATTTTGCGCTTCTTTTTAAAACTTTTTATGTTTTTCGAGACATGTCATTTTCCTCACATACATCAACTAATTAAATGTTCTTAATTAGATGATACACGGCCATTTCTATTTTTCCATGTGTCAAAGATTACATACATACATCATCTCCGGTACTCAACATGATAGCCGAATCGCAATTCATTACCATCTTGTCCGTCATTACCACACAAAGCACAGAATAATATCTTAGGTATATGTGCTGCTTTTTTCTTACTCGGCAATTTTTTTTATTAATCTTTGAAAAAGAATACAAAAATTAAAGAGATCAAGGGTACAACAACAATCGCCACCCAAGACCCAAAATCGGAAGGCAAGACGTCCAACTAAAACAAAAGGGAACGTTGGAAACAAAACACCCAAACATAACTATCTCAACTACGTACCAATCTTAGGGGTGTGCTGTTGTTGTGAATTGCGATAGGCTGATAGCTGTTAAAAGCATTTGAATAATTTTGGGCCTCTCTCCTTGCCTCCCGGAGGCCTCCATGGGAAGATAAGGTGACCAGTAGCCACCATAAATTTTTCTGCCATTCCACAAAAAAGAAAATTGATGGAGATAATTGACTGAAAGCTCCCAGTTGTTCCCAAATGCCGTGTAGTAATTTGATATATTCCATCTTGATTGGCTGCACATGCCCCTTGATATCGATCAATTTTGGCGACTTCTGCTAATAATTCTCATCAGTCATCCTCGATCTGGCCCAGACAACTGCAGAATTTTCACAAATCGAAAATATGTGTGGTACATATTTCGTCTCGACTAGGATATCAGTAATTCCTTGAGTTGGGGAAAAACAAAGTGACCTGGGCCCAAGCCCAACGTCAAGTCTACCCCTCCATGCACGGTAAGTTGATTCCATATTTATTGGCTTTTTTGTTTGATTGGTATCTTTAGCCTTATCAACTGGGTCAAGTTAAGATCAGCCACTTCTATTTCAATCGAGGCTGGATGATGAATCAATAGAGGAGTTAAATTATCTGCTGCAATTGCGCCCTCTTCCAAGACCAAATTGCAAGAATCACTCACCACTGATGTCACTCACATGGGACTAGAAGGATCCCCAAATAGCCTAGAATCAGCCCCACGGCTTGCTATGGAGTTTTCACGATGGATTCCTCTCTCTCGAACACATAAACTTTTAAAAGTTAATGTGGTTTGATTAGGTATTTACGAGTACGAAAAAACCAATACAATTCGTACAAATATTTAAAAAATGCAAATTAGAGAATGATATATAGGTTCGGAATCTTTGGATCAAGACTCTCTCTCTTAAAAAAATGCAAATTCGTCATGAGTTTGGAATCTTCATAATGTCTTGCATTTACATACTACAAGAGATTTGAAACAAGCCTTTATTTCTTTTTCAAAAAAAAAAAAAAAAACGACGACAAAACCTAATTATATGACTTCACACTTTATTTTTTTCTTCATTTCTTTCCACATAACATGTAACTACATTTTCATTGAACGGTGCCACTCACATGTTCGAATTCTGGCTCTGCCACAGCACACAATAGACAGCCAATGACATATACCATGAAGCAATCAAGTCCATGTAAGAATTTGTGGGGTATCTCGAAAGAGCATTTTATCCACGATTGATCCGAAACAGCCACCACATATGTCATGCACTTGTTCTCTTTAACTTGATATATCTGAACTTCCGTTTGGTGAGGGTGTTTCGGTTTCGGATTTTGTTTCGGTTTGTGTTCGGGTTGGATGTTTTCTTTTTAGGTTCCTAATAGCATTTATGTTTGTGTTTCGGTTTTGTTTTGGGTTTTTTTTTTAGTTTTCCGTGTATGGATGCATTTTTTCTTCTTAGGTTTTTTTAGGGTGGTTTTATGTAGGGTCTTTGCCTATGCTTGGCTTCTTGGTTTTTCTTTGGGTCTCGGGTGGCATTAGTTGCCGTGCCCTTGTCCGTTTAATCTCTGTATCTTTTTTTCAAAAAAAAAATTAATTTCTTTTTCCGAGCAAAAAAAAAAAAAAAAAAACTTGCATGATAGATTTGAAACAGCCAACCAAACCAATGAATCAATTTCTACTCACGCATCAATGAACTTGTTCTCTTTAGGTCTATAAACAGGCATCAAAATTGTACTTTAATTAATCTCATTCGATCTTTGTGTAATTTGAAAGAATAGTCACTAGTCGTCTAGTACTGAGCGATATGGGTTCCAAAACAATAGCTTTCCTAGGATTTTTGTTGGTTACTGTTCTTCTCACTACGTCGAATCGAATGTAACAGAAAGGCATTTTGTTGAGACTTCCAATGAAACTAGTGATATTGAAATTGAAATTGAATTTGAATTTGAGTTTGCTCTACACATTCGGCCAAATTATTGGATATAATTGAAATGTCTACAAAAATTAATATATTTTCACGAAATCTAATGGGGGCCGTGCCTCCGCAGGACCCCACCTACATCCGTCCCTGCCTTGATGCCGTTGGGCCAAATGCCTGTCTTTCATCTTTCATGAATATGTCATTAACATAATAGAACTATATTCAATACAAGTAAAAAAAACAAATTATATCGTCTCCAAGTACTGTTAGTTATTCATTCCTGGTAGTAATAGAAAGTAATGACTCTCTCATAATAAAAAACGTCAAAAGGATTTATTTTTACATTGCTAACTATGGTTTCACTAGCACAATGATTAAAAGAGACTAAAGAGTAAAGTTGTAACCACAACCAATAAAAATGTGGATATTGTTCACCCACTTCTTGTGGAATTGGCATCCAATAATGCTACGGTCCCAAAAAGTTTCTTGAATAGGACGTGGTTCCAAACCTCATTAATATGGGTGGGTCCCATATCATTTTAACCCTCTCATATACATCAAACCCCACACCCCTCGATCTCTTTCTCAAACATCACTTCAGCCCTTAAGCTCATCCTCTTCCTCATGAAATCCTAAAACACCCAACTAACATTTTTCCTAAGCAGTACATGCAATCTCACCAAATTCCTCAAAATTAATGTCAATAAAATGCAAATCGAATCCATTTACCACAATTTCAGTAAAGACCAAAACATGCACCTAATATGTTGAACTTAAAAAAAAAAAAAACTAGCGAAAACATAGATCGACAATCATTGGAAGAATTCACTAATTCTCTGCCCTATATCATGAAACAAGCGCAATGAACTTCCCTATTAGATCACCCACCCCAACATTATTGTAGGGCAAATACAATTAACCGTGAAGTTCCAACGAGTATTGGCAACCCTCACGGCTTTAAAAATCCTTGGACGGAATAGGGTCAACAGAATAATTTAAACAAAGTTTCCTGGATGATCCATTATATGTAACACTTAATTCGCAGTCTCTAAGGGATGTGGGACTTTGGACCACCCATCCAGATGTCAAGTGGGACTCTTTATCGAAACTTGGCCGCAACCTGGCTATGGGGCATCACATATGGTATCTTTCATTTCAAGATGGGCTCCAATATTGATCCTTTCTTCTTCTTTCTTCTCCATTGTCCTTGCTCCTTTTTTTTTTTTTTTAACCAACTTGTGTCTTCTGATGACTTCCCTAACAATTCTGTAAGTCCCTAAGTAGTTGTTCTGCTACAGTTTATTTGTTGGAATTTTGAATGAGAATTTGTTTAAAAAAAGTTAATTATCAAAAATCTGTATTACCTAAACTTTTAATGCACTTGAGAAACACCTGTAAGTAGTTATTGTTCTTGATCTTAATTAGTTGTAAATTAAACAAGAATCTTTTTGTTTCTTTGCCAATCGAATTGTCTATTTGGAAGACTAGTTAGTCCTCTCCCTATGTCGTTTTTGATTGGTCCATGCTGGACAGGAGGGTAGCCTTAACAGAGACTTAGACTAAGTCAAGTCGTCCAATGACAAGAGAGTGGAGAGTGTGGGATAGCAAACGGGACCAAAGTTTCAAGAAAACAACAAGGGAACAAATTTAAACTTTTTTTTTCAAAAGGAAAAAGCATATTCATTTAATTCATTCAAACAAGTTATACGACATCTACAAAACATCATCCAGATACGGATCAAGACATACAACAGTTACTAAAAACCATCCGAAAACAGAGATACAGAAAAACAGTCAAACCCTAAAAGAGAAGAAACGAATGTCGAACTCCTAAATAGGAGCCATTACCCATCCACACCGTAATCATGAACCTCGAAAGTGGAGATAAGCATATAAATGCACCATGATTAGGTATCCTAAATTGCATTGGTATTAGATAAGCACATAAATTCACTCATGTGGCTTGGGTGATGTGCGGATACACCCCCTATAATTCAAAAATGTGCATATAACTCCTTGTGGTATTGAAAATGTATGGATAAACCCCTTACCGTCATATTTTTCATCCATACTAGCAAGGGTGCACGTGCGATGCACGTGATAATTTTCTATGAAACTATTTTGGGCTTTACCTCAACTTCTACTAATGGATAGTGGGATTAGTCCTGAAAGATTAGTTAAAAGTACGCATAAGCTGGCTTGGACATTAAAGTTATAAAGAACAAATTCTTTTATATGTTTATAAGAGTTGGACCAATATATAGCACGAGACATTTTGAACGATGCTTGCGAGATTTGAAGAAAAAAGAATAGACATGTAAACCTCTCCTCCTTATCAAAAAAAAAAAACCCCTTGGTTGCATTGTTAAAGAGGAGAGCATTGGAGAGTAGTCTAAAGACATGTTTTCCCTTAAATCTCAAGGATGTAGAGAGATTTTGAGAGAGCAAAAGATATCAGACAAATCACTCTCTTTCCTAAATTGCCGATCTAATCAAAAGATATCAGAAAAATCACTCTCATTTCTATCTTGCACATCCAAACAATAGAAAGAGAGACATCACAATCTTTTTTCTTCCGTGCTTTTTTCTCCTAGGTGGCCAAACGGAGTGCAAGTCACCTTGACTAAATCTTCTTCATGGGTACAATGACAAATATACAGAGCAATTTAAGAATTTGTCCCAAGACATTTGGTTCTAATGCCTTGCTAATGAACGTCGATCTCAAACCAGAACATTAGCATCAATCGTGAGTTTGAGAGAAGTTGAATCATCATAATGATGCATCAGAAACTACCCAAAAAAGGCAACATATATTAATGGGCAGATCCTGAAGTGGAAAAGAAGTTGAATCATCAGCATGTCTAGCAAGTGGAAACATTTCATACTCCTTAAAGCAAAATTGAAATCCAAGCTAGGTAATTCTTGAAGAACATGGGACAACAATCCCTCAATGAACCCACCAACCCGCAATAATTGTGGATCTTTGAAAAAGCAACTTCTACCTTCACCCTTCCTCAAATACCTAACATTCCCGGTGAAAATTTCAATGAGTTTAAGGTTTGTAGTATTAGAGAGGTCCTTCAAGATCATTATTTTTGGGAAGTCAACCTCTAATATAGATTACATCTTCAATGGATACTACCCGTTTCCATAGAGCCTCCTTTTGCATTGTGAAACTTCAATGTAATTTTAGTAGTTGAGTTTCATTTCTAACTCAAACTTTTGACGTTAAGACCATGAAGTCGTTGCTTAATACCACTTTTCCCAATTGATATAATGCATTACCCTTAATTTTCAGTCTAGGCGACAAATAACTCTTGTAGTCTTAACAAACAAATGATACGGCTTTCTAGACAAAAGAAAACAAAGACCATAAATTGCGCGTGAATTCCCAAAGTGAATGGCTTGAAGGTTTCCCCATTGTTACTCTACATTCAGTGGTGGTTTGCAAGGACTGTGTACAAGTAGTCAAAAAGATGTATGGGTGACCCATAAAATCAGAGTCAAAGCATATGTATCTTTGCCATTCTTTAGCACTCCATTAAAGCGATGGATAATGGCCAAGTAGAAGAGCCTTTTACCCTATTATTGAAGTGTATCTAGAACTTGGAAGTAACTTCCCTGTAGGAGATCTAAGACTTGGATAAAAATGTAAAGATGAAGGCATGATATGATAGTTGATTAATGCCAGTGATCCAAATCAGTTAAAGAAACACTTGAAATTAAGCCAAACATAAGCCATGTTACTGGTGCACCATATGTTAACATGGAATCAATGGGAAAAATGCCATTTTATTCAAGAAAAATCTAAGCAAATTTGAGAAAGAAACCAAAACAGTGAGAAATAGGTCCATTTCTACCCAACCTAAGAAAAAAAGTCCATTCTAAAATCAATTTGAGATGTAACATGAATATATCAAATTGGTTACCCGCAATTCGCAAAGCACTTGACTTTACAAAGTACTAACCAAATCCCAAAAACATAGAACACAGAGAAAGTGCTTGGTATCTTAGATACAAAATAGATTGAGATCAAATGATGACCTGATTTTTGTTGCAGTAAACGATAGATTTGTAAGAGATGTTAGCAGACCAAATCGTCGGTCATTTTTACAAATGTTGGAGAGATCCTCAATCGGAATATCTCTCATCTCTGAACTCAATCCCTACCAAATCCCCAATATTCTCGGGACATTTCTGCAAAGCTGTAACCCTCCACTGAACTGGTTGATGAATATCTTGATGTGCCTAGAGAAGATCTAAGACTTCCTGCTAACATCAATCAAAAAGAAAAAGGGCCCAACATTATGTCGAAGAGCTTTGGCGCACATGTTACATGTATTACAACAATGGAAACTAATTGGTTTAATTAGTTAACGAAACATCATAATAAGAGTACCTGGAATCACAACTTAAAACCATGGCCATAGTACGAACAACAAAATGATGTAGATGCCTCTATTGCCCTTTTCCCTTTTGAAACAGAAGCAGTCCAGGTTTACCCCAAGTTGATTCCTGTTAAAGCATGGAAGAAACTGATGCATGGTTGGGAACACACGCACACACTGTCACGCTAGGGAATGAGGCTGAAGATCAAAAGTTGCTCTCTTTTACAAGTTACACGAGTCAACAGACAACAGTCGATGTTCTCACCTCTTGATGCGAAGGAAGGAAACCTCTGTGTGTTTGTGTCTGTGAGACATGGCTTTCTTTCTTTTGTGTTAAGCCTTTAGGCAAACAATCGTATCTTTTGGTTTACATGCCGCCGTTCATAATGCACCGTTTCCTCTAGAAGGAAAACGTCAGGTCTGTTATGTTAGTATTTTTTTTTGTTCTCAGCAGGGGTATTTTGGGTCATAAAAGTGTGTGAAGTGCACTCGGTGGAAGATTTCAAGGGCTATATTGATGGAATGAGAAAGGAGAAAGTGTAGCTAGTGAAACTTGCAATGAGGATGGGGGCGATCCAATTTTCTGTTGGATGGTCCTCTATTTTTTTCCCTATTTTCCCGCTTTGTTTTCCTCTCTCAGTAAGCGTGTGTGCTTAGTGAGTTTCTCTCTCGATGTACCCTTTTCGAGCCAATAAAATTTTCTTTGCTGAGCAAAAAAAAAAAAAAGTGTGTGAAGTGCTTTATTAGTTTCTTCCGATTTTTTAAAGAAGTATAGTAGATATTAGTTGCAAGGGCATTTTTGGAAATCAAAAAGTAGAAAACACCTTCGTACGTTTTAAAAAGTAGTATAGATAGATAGGAGTGGTAATTCCACTACACATCTAATTTGAACAATCAAATTAGTAGTAAGATTATCAATTACCACAACAAAGGTATTCTATTCAAAATCCATAGATCATTGTGACCCTTGAACTAATGTTTACAGCCCAATTTTTTTTTGTATATTCTATTAGAATTATCTTTCGATTGCTAATATGTTTATTGGGAAATTATAATGCCAAAACTGTTTTTGTTGGTGTCAAAACTCTAGTGCACAAAAGACTTGTACCATGTGCAATGCACAAGACTTTTATGCATTAAAGTTTTGACACCAACAAAAACGGTTTTGGCATTATCACTACCCTTATTATTTTGTTTTTGTTTGATAGGTGAAAAGGGGGCAGAGTAGGTAATACATCTCCATGTTATTACAAATTTACAATTTCATGGGGTAATATTTTGTTGTTTTGGCTTTTTATGATCTTTGTCTTCTTTATTTGACTTGCTTGATCACTTGATCATGTTTCATTGGTGTATTCACATGAAATTCAAATTAAATAAACACAATAAAAAAATTATTGGAATAACTTTTTGGTTGCGATTTCCGTGCATAACACGGGTTTTCTTCTAGTAGTCAATTAAAAGCAATTGATGAATAATTTAGGGCTAGCTTTTCGATCTCCTTTCTTCCCAGAGGCTTCCACAGGAAGAAAAAGTGACCATTACCAACCATAGTTGATTACCAAAACCAATTTCTAACTGACGGAAAGCTCCCACCATATCGTCCATGTTTATTGGCTGCACATGCCAGTTGATATAATTAGAACAGAATTTCCAGACAACTAAAACAGAATTTCCGCAAAAGACAAATGCTATAGGGTGCTTGATGGCACTGGGTCCATTGGCCAGCTTTAGGATTCTTTCCAATGCGAAGCAGTGGACAATTTACATCACACAAAACACTTTTAACATGTTTTACAAATTTGCCCTTAGTTTTGAAAGTAATAACAAAACAACCATTTTTCCAAGGAAGTTGATTTTCGTGCTCCAAAAAAAGCCTCACGCACTCCATCTTTTGTCTTCATTAGATAAACTTCCTGAATTACCCTCTTCATCTAAAACTTTTCCGTGGAAAAGTTCTTTCTTTTCCTCACAAGAGTTTTTTATAGGTTTTCGCGCTCCAATAAATATCTCAAGCGTTCCACCTGTTTACTTACTTGAAAAGAAACTTTTCCAGGAAAAAGTTTTAGATTGAGATGATAATTTAGGAAGTTTGTCTAATGAAGACAAAATGTAGAGCGCCTTAGACTTTTTTTGGAGTGTGAAAATCATTTTCTTTTAACCCAATCAGAAAAAGTAAAATGCTTTTGTTTGGTTTCAATCTTTGGATATTTTAGTTTTTGTAATGAGTGGAAAGAAAAATATGGTAATGATTGAAGAAATGAGTAATGAATAGAAAGAGATGAAGAGAAAAATAAAAGTAATAATTAAAGAAATTAATAAGGTAATAATTGAAGAGGGAAGCAAGATAATGATTAAAAAACAGAAACAAAAACAAAACAAAGTTAAACTTGAAAATGAACAAAGAATTGTGTTTCCCCCTTTAGGCGCCATTTCCCAGTATTTCCTTTTTACCATTCTTCCTCTAAACTAACTTTTTCTCTTAAACTTGTTTCGATATGCTGGTGTCGAAAAACACTCAATTACATTTGACGTGCTTGAAAAACTCTTGATTAATCCCTTCTACAAGGGTCCTTTTCCCCTCATTTTGTCCTTTCCCCCTCCATTTTCTTTTTACTTAGAATCCTAGAAATCAATAGTTCGAAGGAGCTTAATCAATGGAAGAAGAATAGTGGGTTCCACCACAGTCAGTTGTGATTCTTCGGTGAGGGTTTTGCCACAGTCAGTTGTGACTCTTCGTCAGAAAGTTCCGTCACAGTCAGTGGTGATTTCCAACGAGAATTTTTGAGACGAACGGTTTTGTCATTTGAGGGCGGAGACGGTGGCATGGCTAGAGTTCGGAGTTCAGACTTGTGATTCGATAATGGGCATCTGCTTCTCCAAGACTGATCGATTTGTTGATTGATTGGATAATGGATGGACAATTGTTTTCTTTTGATTTCAATGAGCTTCCAACAGATGAAGATGCCCATATGTATTTTTGTAGTTATGGGCTGATGAAAATGATTCTTGATACGGGATCATAATACCTTGTCTTTTGGGAATTATGTCAGTTGAAAATGAAACTTAGCAGGAACATGATGGTTTATGGAATTATTGGCGTTGTTCAAGTTCTCACTTAATTATGCACGTTGGAGTTGATTTATTTGTGGCTTCAGGTGCTTAGGTATTTTTATGCACTTTTGGTGTTGTTCAAGTTCTCAAATATAAGAATTTGGCTTCAAGTGTAGTTCATCTGATTTGTGTAAATTTGGCTTGAAAAGTTTGACTTGGACTTGTCGACCACCTCAAAAAGAAAACGGAAAAAATATGTACTTCAAAATAGTACTAGTCTCTCTCTCGAGTTGTTGTGGGTCAAGGAAACGGTATATTTGGCAAATATATGTGTGGCTCTGGTGCATCCCTTCCAAGATGACAGAAAAGAATAACAATCATTCTACCTCCACATCTAAATACACACCCAATTACACATCCTCACTCAAAATAGGGGTGGAGCCCGCATACACTATACATAGTGTATGTGGGACCCACCCGTATTGTGAGTATAGGTGTGTAAATAGGTGTGGAGTTAAAATTTTCGAAAGAACAATGGTTAATGACATCTAACAAGATGAAAGAAAATAAAGTACACAATTCACAATGTTAAACGGTGCTTATAGTGTGTACCCGTTAGCCAGACCGTTTCCACAAATTGGAAGTTCCGTACACGTCATAGATATTAGTACCAGTTAGATGACAGATCTCTTCCGGTTGGATGGACGGGACACATGGCTTGGAAAATAAAACCGAGGCTTGAATCTTGGCTCGTCTGGCTGGATTTGATGAGATTCAATCGGACGGATTGCATCCTTTGCCTCCTATTTTGCCTTCGGCCAGCCTCAATCACTCCTAGCTCACGTTCCATCACATCCAAATTCTTCCATTTGGCTCGAAAATCATCACAATGGGACGTATTTGAGTCCTTTGCAAACCAAAGAGAGAATTTTAGCCTCAACATCTGTACGGATTGTCTGATCAAAAAAAATATCCGTACGGATTGGGGAATTCCAGATTCAACTTTTGTGCAGAGGCAGGGGTATTTCATTTTTTGTAACTAGGTTTGTTTTTTGAGTTCATTTTATCTCTGAGTTGTCTGGTCCTGGCTGTGCCTAGTTTTGTAGCATAGCTCTTTTGTACCCTATTGCATGGCTATTTCCCCGTGTGTTTGGGTTTCGACGTCCCTTATAAAGTTTGTTTTTTCTCGGCAAAACGAAACTTTTATAAAAACCTCGAAAACAGTTACATCGCAGGCTCGAACACGGAGATACACACATTCTTGAGAAAAACAAGAATAAAAAGGACCAAAAACAAAAAGCCCTCCAACAGAAAATTGGATGACAAAGCACCTTACCACCCAAACCAACTTACAGCTTCAACACCCTAACTCCATCAAGAAAAATCCTAAAATCCTCCACCGAATACACCTTGATGTCGAATTTCGCCTTTACCCACATTGCAACTCTAGTTTTAATCAAATCACCCACTTTCCCAGAACTTATTGGACGTCCCTTATAAAGTTGCCGGGTTCAAAAAAAAACAACAGAATTTCGGAATTTGAATTATGCATAGCAATCAGTGTCTGGATATTTAATTATAGTAGTTTTAGGGAACTGATTTTCGCGCTCCAAGATTTACTGGAGACGCTCCACCTTTTTGTTTTCATACTGTGATGTTGCTGGCAACATCAGTGTATATTTTGTTTTTACACTGTGATGTTGCTGGCAACATCACAGTGTAAAAACAAAAAGATGGAGCGCCTGCAGTAAATCTTGGAGCGCGAATATCAATTCCCTAATTTTAATGGTTTTTAGAAGTTTAGATAAGTTAAGGATTCTACATCTTATTCTTCTTCATTTTAGACTAAGGTTGTTTCTTTTAAAATTCTTTCGTGTTATGTTTTTAAGATTTTGATCATAAATTTTTACATTTTAGATTTCTCTAGCTCAGACGAATAAATAATCCAAAAAACAATTGATGTAAAATTGACGAAGGAGATTTTTTCGGAATAAAGACAAAAATTAAACATGCGGATTATTAAGTCAAAACAGGAACATAAAATAGAAAAAAAAATTACTTAACCTCACTAACTACAATTAACATTATTGACATTCGTCAAGAAAATAAAATAGAAAAAAGTTGGACGGAACTTCCACGGTTAGGATAATATCCAATACCTTGGGTGGTAATAGGCCAATAGCTATTAAAGGCTATTGAATAATTTTGGGAATAAAAGGTGAGCACTAGCCACCATGGTCAAGTCAATGCGCGTCCGGATTAAATTAAGCTCCCCGTCCAGATTAAAGGTGACAAATCATTTTCCTATAAATACTCCTCAGAATTTAATGCTTTCATCCTTCCATCCAACAACCGCTACTACTCCTAGGCTCCTAGCTAGCTTGTCGTAAGAAACCAGCCATGGCATCCTTACCCAAAAGGGTTATTCCCAATTTCCATAGAGTTCATTCCATATTCATGTTTGTCTTTGTTATCAATATCCTTCCATTGGTCTCCTGTTCTGATTCTGCTATTGCTCAGGCTTCGCCTGCAACTCAAACAGTTGCAAAAGGAAGTGAAGCAGTCGCTCTCTTGACGTGGAAAGCTAGCCTTGACAATCAAAGCCAATCACTCCTTTCGTCATGGAACGAAAGTGGTCATTGCACTTGGGTTGGGATTGGCTGAACGAGGCCACTAGAGTAACCAATTTAAACCTCGATGGTTTTGGTTTGAGAGGTACGCTTTCTAGTCTTAACTTCTCTTTGTTCCCTCATCTAGTTAAATTTGATCTGTCCAACAACTTCATATACGGGAACATTACCCCACAGATTGGCAGCCTTCCGAGACTCACCTTTCTTGACATGTCAACCAATCATCTTTCGGGAACAATTCCTTCAGAAATAGGATTGCTCAGCTCTCTCAGTTCTCTCTCTTTGAGTTCTAACAACCTCACGGGTTCCATACCTCTAGCTATAGGAAATTTGGATTACTTAACCGACTTATACCTATTTCACAACAATCTCATAGGGTCCATCCCCGCTTCAATAGAGAACATGAGAAATCTCAAAACAATGCACCTTTACAAGAACTCTCTCTCTGGATCTATCCCTCAAGAAGTAGGAATGCTAAGATCTCTCACTAATCTTGAATTGTCAACGAATAATTTCACGGGATCAATCCCCGCTTCAATAGGGAACTTGAGAAACCTCACAAGATTGATCGTTTTCGAGAACTCTCTCTCGGGATCTATCCCTCAAGAAGTAGGAATGTTAAGATCTCTCACTGATCTTCAATTGTCAATGAATAATCTCACGGGATCAATCCCCGCTTCAATATGGAACTTGCGAAACCTCAAAACATTATACTTTCACCACAACTCTCTCTCTGGATCTATCCCTCAAGAAGTAGGAATGCTAAGATCTCTCACTGATCTTGAATTGTCAACGAATAATCTCACGGGATCAATCCCTGCTTCAATAGGAAACTTGGGAAACCTCACAACGTTGTACCTTTTCGAGAACTCTCTCTCTGGATCTATCCCTCAAGAAGTAGGAATGCTAAGATCTATCACTAATCTTGCATTGTACACGAATCATCTCACGGGAACAATCCCAGCTTCAATAGGGAACTTGAGAAACCTCACAATGTTGTACCTTCACGAGAACTCTCTCTTTGGATCTATCCCTCAAGAAGTAGGAATGCTAAGATCTCTCACTAATCTTGCATTGTACACGAATCATCTCACGGGAACAATCCCAGCTTCAATAGGGAACTTGAGAAACCTGACAATGTTGTACCTTCAAGAGAACTCTCTCTCTGGATCTATCCCTCAAGAAGTAGGAATTCTAAGATCTCTCACTAATCTTGCATTGTACACGAATCATCTCACGGGAACAATCCCCGCTTCATTAGGAAACTTGAGAAACCTCACAACATTGTACCTTTATGAGAATTCTCTTACTGGATCTATCCCTCAAGAAGTTGGGATGCTAAGATCTCTCATTGAACTTGATTTGTCAATGAATAATCTCATAGGATCCATCCCCGCTTCAATAGGGAACTTGAGTAACCTCACAAAATTGTATCTTAGCGAGAATTGTCTCTCCGGATCTATCCCTCATGAAGTAGGAATGCTAACATCTCTTACTGATCTAAAATTGTACAACAATTATCTCACGGGAACAATCCCCACTTCAATAAGGAACTTGAGAAGCGTTACAAGTTTGCTTCTTTACAACAACTCTCTCTCTGGATCTATCCCTCAAGAAGTAGGAATGCTAAGATCTCTCGCTATTCTTTCATTATACATGAATCATCTCACTGGAACAATTCCCGCTTCAATAGAAAACTTGAGAAACCTCACAGTCTTGAACCTTCACGAGAACTTTCTCTCTGGATCTATCCCTCAAGAAGTAGGAATGCTACGATCTCTCACTATTCTTGCATTGTACAAGAATTATCTCAATGGAACAATCCCTGCTTCAATAGGGAATTTGAGAAACCTCACATTGTTGTACCTTCACGAGAACTATCTCTATGGATTTATCCCTCAAGATGTAGGAATGCTACGATCCCTCACTAATCTTTCATTGTACACGAATCATCTCACGGGAACAATCCCCCCATCTATATGGAACTTGAGAAACCTTAGATTGTTGTACCTTCACGAGAACTCTCTCTCTGGATCTATCCCTCAAGAAGTAGGAATGCTAAGATCTCTTACTGATCTTTCATTGTACAGGAATTATCTCACAGGACCAATCCCCACTTCAATTGGGAACTTGAGAAACCTCACAACATTGCAACTTTACGAGAACTCTCTCTCTGGATCTATACCTCTAGAACTAGACAATCTTAGATATCTAAAGGATCTTGGATTATCCTCCAACAAGCTCACAGGACATCTATCGCCGTATATGTGCGTTCATGGATCACTTGTGAGATTTTCTGCAAAAAACAACTACTTGGTAGGTCATATCCCAACCGGCTTGAGAAATTGCAGTGAGTTACGTCGTCTCAATCTTGGTCAAAACCAACTGACAGGGCATATATCAAAATTTTTTGGGGCATTGTCAAACCTTGTATATTTAGATATCAGTCACAATAATTTCTATGGCGAGCTTTGGCACAAATGGGAACAGTTTCCCAATTTGACTGCCCTGAAGATCTCCAACAATGACCTTTCTGGAAATATTCCACTTGGCATTGGAAGCGCAACTCAGTTACGTTTACTTGACCTCTCTTCAAATCATCTAGTTGTTGCGGTCCCGAAAATTTTTGGAAAGTTGGTTTTATTATTCAATCTTACTCTTAGTAATAACAAACTTTCGCATGATATTCCAGCAGAAATTGGAAGCATGTCTAGTCTTCAGTATCTAGACTTGTCTGGAAACAATCTGAGTGGACCTATTCAAGGGAAGTTGGGTGACTGTGTGAATCTTCTGAACTTGAACTTGAGCAGAAATCTTTTCAGTAAGACTATTCCTTATGAATTAAGAAAATTGCAGTTTCTTCAAAATCTTGATCTTGGAAATAATTTATTAACAGGAGAGATACCACCAGTGATCGGGAACTTGAAAACCTTAGAGACACTAAACCTCTCCCACAACTTGTTGTCCGGTTCTATCCCCTTTTCTTTTAATGGGATGTCAAGTTTAACATCCATTGACATATCTTACAATCACTTAGAGGGTCCTTTACCAAGCACAAAAGCATTTGAAGATGCTCCATTTCAGGCATACCGTAATAACGACAGATTGTGTGGCAATAAAACTAGTTTGATGCCATGCTCACTGAAGCAGAGCAATGGAGATAAAGGGAGAAATTATAACAAAATTGTGCTTCCAATTGTAGTTCCTTTGGGTATTGTATTTCTTATTATGGGTATAACTTTCCTGGTTCAACGCAATAGAATGGTGGACAACGAAATCAAGCCAAACAAAGCATTTAATAAAGATTTGTTTGAGATTTGGAGCTTTGATGGAAAATTGGTGTATGAAAACATCATTGAAGCAACAGAAGATTTCAATGACAAGCATTGCATTGCAGTAGGTGGATATGGCGTTGTTTATAGAGTTGAGCTGCCAAGTGGTCAGGTTGTCGCTGTAAAAAAGTATCCTCCTTCGCAAGATGGTGAGTTGGTTAATTTGCAAAGTTTTACAAGTGAGATACGTGCATTGACAGAGATACGACATCGGCATATCATAAGGCTTTTGGGTTACTGTTCACATCCACAACACTCATTTTTGGTTTATCAGTTCTTCGAAGGGGGGAGCTTGGATAAAAAACTAAGCTGTGAGGAACAAGCACTAAGTTTGGATTGGGGTAAGAGGGTAAATGTTGTTAAAGGTTTGGCATATGCTTTGTCATATATGCACCATGACTGTTCACCCCCGGTCATTCATCGTGATGTATCAAGCAAGAATGTTCTATTAGACTTAGAAGATATCGCTTATCTCTCCGATTTCGGAACAGCTAGACTTCTAAATCTGCACTCGTCAAATTGGACTTCTTTTGCAGGCACCCTGGGATATGCTGCTCCAGGTACTTGCACAGTTCATCTTAATTAGCTGCCAATACTAGTGTCATGTATTTCTTTTGAATATGCTAATTCCTAAGTCACCTTTATAATTTCTAAGTAGTTTTTTTGCCCGTCTTTGTACCCCTCATTTCTTTTGGCAGAACTTGCTTACACAATGGAGGTGAATGAGAAGTTAGACGTCTATAGCTTTGGAGTTTTAACGCTTGAAGTTATAATGGGAAGGCACCCAGGGGATCTCATCTCTTCTTTTTCTTCATCATCTTTTGATTCCTCACCACCATCTTCTTATGGGATTCTGCTGAAGGACATATTGGATAAACGTCTCCCACTTCCAAGTAATCATGTAGAGGCAGTGGTTCTTCTTGTAAAGGTAGCACTTGCATGTTTGCACCCTAACCCGCGTTGCCGACCAACTATGGAACAAGTTTCTGTGGCTCTATCCAAACAGAAGTCAAATCTGCAGGACCCATTCCTCAGGATCACATTAGGACAACTACTTGATGACAATTGTACGTACAGATGCCTAAGTATTATTGTTGTCCCTTCGCTTTTTGGGTTTTGGTTCTCCTTTTCTCTCATGTGCTTTCTAGCTGGCATTTGCTCTAAGGCTGTGGAATACTTTTTCTTAACAATAGTTGCTTTTTTCTAGCAATCAAAATGGTGCGAATTTGTACTCTACCATATAATAAGCAAAAGGGTGCATTTGTGAGGAAAGCTGTAAGGCTGCCAAGTGGCCAACTTTACTTGTTTCGATATACTTCTTTTATTCTAATTTAAATGTCCCTTACGTTTTTCTTGCATTTTGAAATTCTAAAAAAATATATTTCTACATATTATTTTTTTAATTTTGTTATAATGTGTACTTTAATTTGGTGTAAGAAATTAAAGAAAATAATATGTAAAAGTATATTTTTTTTGAAATTTGAAAATACACGAAAAACTGTAGGGAATATTTAAATTAGAATAGAGGGAGTAAGATTAAATTATTAAATTAGTTTTCAAAACAGATTGTCATAATCTATCTTACTTGATTATTGGCCAACAGAGGTAATTTTAAGTTTTTAAAAATATGTGAAAAGATTACTTTTTTTAAAGCACCGTTGACTCGTGGGAAAACCAACATGCAGGATTAGGATTAACACTGCAAGAAAAACCGGATTAAACGGCGTTTGGAACACGGTGTTTGTTCGGGCACCGTCACAGAGAATAAAAGTGGCGTTACAATAACGCCGACTTAGTTTTCAACTGACTTAATGCCTCAGGCTAACGGAAGCACACGCATAAACAAAGTTCCGTCATTCCGTCAGGCACACGCATGAACCTATGTTCGGCTTCACAACTCAGTCCACACTCTCTCTTCCTCGAGAACTCTGAACTTCAGTCCTCCCTCTCCCGATCGAGAAATGCGAAGATCGAGAGTTTTCGACAATCTGAATCGCAGAGTTTTTCATTTTTTTTTGTTGGAAATCAAACTTAGATCTCACTTCTTCTCACGATTTTTATTTGAATCTCTCTTCGGTGAAAATCAAACTAGGTTTTTTACAATCTATCTTTTTCTTTCAAACCCTAATTTTGATAACTTCTCACGTGTTTTTCGCGTTCATCAGGAATCTCGTTCGTCAGGAAGATGTAGATGCAATTGAAGCTCAGAGACCAAAGCTTTTGCTTCTCGTTCATCAAGAAAGTTTGAAGCGCTATAGGTTTAGAGCTTCACAATCGATCATTTTTTGGTGAGTTCACAATCGATTATGTTCATCGTTTGAATTTTCTTCGTTGCAGTGGTAGTTCATGATGAGCATAGCTTCTACTTCATCCCAACCCACACAAAGGCAAACAAGACGCCCAACATGGATGCATGGTGATTGGAACCCTGGTGGTGGAATGTTACATATAGTTCCCAATGAGTTAAACCAAATAGTTGAAGGACATACACCTCTTGCTTCTCATTTGGGTGTTTTAGCTCGCGATGGAAGTCTTTTACCACTCACTTATAAAAGCTGGCATTATGTTCCAAAATAAAACAAGAGCGAATTTGGAGGGAGATAAAGGTAACACAAATGAGATTTTTGTCTAAACAAATTAGCTTTTTTGTTTTTGTTCAACTCAGATGAAATGTTGAAGACAACTTGGTTATATGAAGCGAATGAAATGTCTAAACAAATACCGATGCAGATGATTCTATGAAGCGAATGAAATGTCTTCAACGGGGAAGAAATGGAGAGAGTGGAAAGTCACACTATAAAGCCATTACAAATGATGCAGAGAGGTTAGTTCATCGACTTGAAAGGGTAAACAAGCATAAGTGGCGAGCCTTGGCCTAATATTGGGGCACTCGGAAATTAAGCAAGGAAGAAAGCCAAGAAGAATAAACAAATTCATAAGAAAAAGACATTGCATCACAGAACAGGGAGAAAGCCATTTGTTGTTGTTCGACTAGAGGTATCAATAACTTTTCCTTTTGCTACAAAACACAAATAATATATTCCATATTTACTAACTAATTACTGCATACCTACTTGCACGAGACAAATAGGAACAAAGGGGTTCTCGGCCGCAAGTCGCATGCATGTGTGGAAGGCAAAGAGGGCTCGTTGGCAAGTGATACGGTTAATGAGGTCATGGTATGTATTAGCGTCCTTTTCATTCTGCATCTAAATCTGCAATATGCATGCTAATAATTGAAAGTTCATACTTCGTACATGTGATTAACCTGCTAATAATTGAAAGTTCTTACTTAGATTATCCTGGCAGTTGGTCTCTGCAAAAATTATTTCTTTTACGGACTTCTGTTTGTGATATGGTGGATTTCCTACCCCTACTAAGGAAGATCACATTTGGGGTGATTTTTGCTTGCCAACTTTTCCAATTTGGACAACCCCTACTAAAGAAGATCACGTTGGGGTGATTTTCGCTTGCCAACTTTTCCAATTTGGACAATTATACCCTTTGATTTCTGGGCTTGCAGTGTGAGTTGGTTGCCCATTATGGTAATTTTGTCTTGTTGCCTTATGGTCCAGGTATGTGGATCACAGGCAACCACGTGTAATCCACCTTTTCCTCACGCAATACAACCCCCCTCCCCCTTCACTTTCGGCGATTATATTCCTCCACCGCTCGCGCTCTCTCTAGGTCCGTTCTCTCTCTCTCTCCAAGTCGATGACTTTTCCCTCTCTTGCCTTCCTCTCTCCCTTCTTTCTGTCCACTCCCTCTCTGTCCCTCCGACCCACTACCACGACACTGCACCATCGCAACGCCTCTCTTTTCCATCAGCGGCACCACCACCAGGTTTGTCTCTCTCTCTCTCTCTCTCTCTCTCTCTCTCCCTCCGAGTGAAGATGGTGATCCCATCTGTCCCTCTCCCTCAGACTCTATCTCTTTCTCGCGATCTTAAATCGACATCCATCCATATATGAAAACCTTAAATCGACTTCCATCCATACATCAAAACCCTAAATCGACCTCCATGTAGACCTCAAAACCCTAAATCAACTTCCACTGTAACTACTGATGTTCAAAACCCTAGCCTATCGATGACTAAAACTCTCAATCAACCCTAAATGCTGTATCTCAAATGGGTTTTGTTAAAATTCACGGGCCTTGTTCTTATTTTTCTATAAATACAGTGAATTGGGCATAAGAATATGTTTTATGAGCTGTTTCCTTGGTCTTGGAAGAATTAATGAGTTTTGGCTTATTTTTTGATTTTTCTGTACAGTAAATAACCGAGCTTGGTAATCCTAAAGGTAGAAAAAACACTTGATTTGGTCTCCCATATTTCCAGGTAAGTTACTGTTTTTGATTTTCAAATTGCATTGTTTTTGTTTGTGTAGATCGATGAGATACAACTTAACAGGTTTGAAATTAATTAATTTGTAGGACTTCAAAAGTCTTATTCATTTTATGTATTGTTTGGTTGGGTATCTTAGTCATTAATTTTTGGTAAATGTTCTTATGTTGCATGTAGGTGGGTTATCTACCTGGATTCAAGTCCTCTGTTTACTCCCAAGTAAAAAAGAGTCGCCTATGATGTAGGGAAGGGTGTGCTTGCACTACTACAAAAATAGATAAAGGTCTCAATCATTTGGTGTGATCTTTCACTTTTAATCTCGCATTCAAAACCGTGGTCTATCAAGGTGTAACTAAAAATCCCTATCTTTTAACCACAGGATAAAAACCGTGATTAAAACTCATTAAAACTGCGACTAAAAAAGTAAAAACTGTGATCTTTAACTTCTTACCATCTCAGATTTTCCCTAAGACCGTGACTATTTAGAACAAAATAGTCTCAGTTTTAACAAAACCATGATGTTTTAATGTTAAAACATCTCAGTTTTATTAAAAACTGTGATTGAAAAGTATTTTTGATCTCGGTTCATACAAAAAGACTGTGACTATTTAGAACAAAATAGTCTCAGTTTTAACAAAACCATGATGTTTTAATGTTAAAACATCTCAGTTTTATTAAAAACTGTGATTGAAAAGTATTTTTGATCTCGGTTCATACAAAAAGACTGTGACCTTTGATGCCTTTAAAGACCTCATTTATTAGAAAAACCGTGACTATTTCATCTCTTTTTTTTTTTTTTTTGGGAATCTCATCACAGACTAAAATAAGGCTGTTAATTAAAAAAAGACTAATAAGGCAGGAAAACAAAAGTAACTCAATTTAATGCCAAAACAATAGTGAAAGTGAAATTAATCATTGTTGTAGGCAAGAAGTCAATCCAGTGGAAACCAAATGAAGAAAACTGTAGCATAGCCCATCAAAAGGGACAGTTACCAAAGCAAAAAAACATAAGCTGGAATATTCTAGCAGTTGTACGTAGCAAATTAACACTAGACAACCAAATTAAGGTGGAATCTGCATCACTCCTTTGTCCTTTGGACTCTTTCCTTTCTCCAACAGCACCAGCAACAGCAATATATAAGCAATAGAGGATCTGCAACACAAAGCATTTGATTTCATGAGATACCAACAGTTTTTTTTTTTTAAACGGCGAAAAAAAAAATATTATTGATAGAGATAATGGAGTACAAAAAGATAGCATCCTAACGTGAGAGTAACATTCCAACAATGTTGGCACCCTATCTCACGACAATCGTATGCTATTCAATCCCAAAGATTGACAAGAGATCAATCCAAACTAAGAACTAAAAAGAATTCCGGCAATTATAAATTAGATCAGCCAAGATAGGTAAAGAAGCATGATGTTTCACCAATCAGATTTCCCAAACAATTGCATAGTCCATTCCCAGACAATTAATGTAGAAGCAGAATCCAATCCATTAATGTAACATGGTCATTATAATGAAGTATCCAAATCCACTCAATGCTGTAAGTGGATAGTCATGAGCTCCCATACCATACCATATCAGCAGATTTCACACCAACCATAGCAAGAGTACCACATGGTGTGCAGACACCTACACTTATGGAAACGCAACCAACTATTTATATGGTCTCACGAGCCACTCCCTGTTATCTCAATTCCAACTCATTCCTTCAAAATAACAAGAGTACTTCCTCCCTCATTGTACTTCTACTTGTCCTTAGATAAAATGTGTCTCATGCCACAGAGTGGATTACTCCACCATTACCCCTGTTTTCTAGAACCCGAAAGCAACAATGGAAGCGATCCAACGTTCGAATCCACAAACTCAACAGGTTATTTTTCATGCTTAAAGAGCTACGGTACTTCATTATCGCAATTATTGCAGTCTGAATGTGCGCTAATTCATCGTCCTAATGCTTGTTTTTATTTAGGAGGAGGGAAAGGAAATCTGAAGAGAAGGTTGGGAAGGATATGGAGCTGGAGAACTTAAAGCTGTACAAGAAGTTGAGGAAGAAAGCTACCCTCCTACACCAAGAGAACCTCGCCTTGATGTCTGAGTTGATTCGAAAGAAATTCTCTCACTCTGGACATCTCTTCGATACTCTCTTCCTCCTCCAGAACCCTAGGATCAAATGAACATGAGTATGACGTATCCAATCGGGTTGGGGACAGATAGGCTTGTCTAGTACTCTATGTTGGTGAAGACTTTGCATGCCTGTGTAGTATCATTTTGACCTTCTAACATATATGTTCGAATTTTTTTTTCATGTCTTCTTCTCTTCAAATGTTAAAGAGTTGTTTCTGTTTTTTTTAAAACTACATATAACTCTGTTGGATTAAGAACTCAACCATGACCAAGGGTGTCCTTAGATACATTGATACTCCTTCCCATTTGATTTGGAAATGGATCTAGTACTCCTCCGAGACAGTTGCTGGATATGTCTCGCAAGTAAGGTTCCCACAAGGATACTCTTACCGGTAAGAGTATGTTGTATCGTGAGAAAGAGTATGTTGTATTGTGAGAAAAATATGGACTTTCCAGGATACTAACGGGAGAGATCCCATCCCGGTTGGGTTACGGGTAAGGTTTATAGCAGAGTTTACTAAGTGAGTCCCCAAATAGAAGTTAGCAAGGTTGTACCCCTTCTGGAGCAACCCTAACATTCTTGAGAGTTCCTAATTTCAATGAGATCCCCTCCTAGGCACCATGCCCCAGAGAACAGTGTTCTCAAGTTTAATAATATTTCCCATAACATCACTCTATCTACAGAGCAGCATGGACCCTAAATATTGACCAAAACACATTGATACAGTGCTTAAGTAGCAGAATTAATGCTAATATAGAATTCCATATGTAATCTGTAACAAGAGCTTAACAAGAAATGTTCCATTGTTAAGACTTTCAGATTAGTAAATTACAACTTTATTTCAACAAAACTAGGTTGTTCAAGATAAGAAAAGGTTGCCACAATCGATTTCACCAAAACTAGCACACTCGCAACTAGAATTCCTGAACATAGTAAACATGCACACACATACCTCATATATCAAGTTCTATAACAAAATTCATCCATTCAATTCGTACTTCATCGATCTCGGCTTGAGTGTACGTCTTTTTCCCATTGAACTACGTGCAACACATGAAGGATAAACAAATTAAAGTTGAACAAAAAAGTAGTGTAAGTCAACCAACGAAAAAAATAATGAAAGCTAAGAAAGTATCTCACATCTCGTCTGCACAGCATGCTTGGATCGGCAACCAAATCTTTCATAAATCTCATGACAAAAAACCCGCATTCAACAGTCGAAGGTTGTTCCAGGCACTACATAAACATTTGATACCTATTAGAGAAATTGTTTGTAACCATTCCAGAAACAAGAACAAGTAGTTCAAACATATACCTCAACTTCCTTCCAATCAACAGTCCTCCTCATGTTTTTCGCATTATCGCGAATTTTTACAGCACTTCACAAGAAATATTTCAGACGGTCAATAGATTACATAAAAAAGCTCTAATCGATCCAATCAAAATTTCATGAACTTACGTTTTAATTATGAGTTTAAGGTTCGGATTGGTTGCACCGTGAAGTGAATCGAGATAGTAAACGGTAGGATATGATAGATCAATGACAAACAATACCCAATGACACCTAAAATTTAATAAGTCACAAAGAAATTAGCTTAACTTGTTATTCATTTTTTAAACACAAGGAGTAAATAAGGCTGAGATAGTTACCCCAAATTATAAGGAATAAAAACAAGTTGGTCATTTTCAGCATCCTTCAATAAACTTGCAAGCAATGTTGATTGCGATCCTTGCTTAGTTGTCCCGCTAATGGCACTTGGGTTGACAAAAAAAAATTTCCTCCCAAGATTTGCAGACTTAATAACACGGTAGAGTTGACTGACAAAGGAAGGAAAATTAATTTGTTATAACAAGTCAAAATGATGAAAAAATAATGAGATTCAATTAAAGGATCCTCTAACCTCATGTACAACATAATGCATGTAACAGACAATTCTTTCATTTGAGACATATATTCCATATCTACCCTTTGAAGTGGAACCTCAACATTTGCCCCAAACATGTCTTCGTCGAGCGTAATGGTGAATGCTTCCTTGTATGCAACCGTCTCCACATAGTCGTCAAAAGATCGAAAAGACTCCAAATACTTATCAGAATCCACATTGCTCGAAGTTGCCTAATCAAATGAGAATTTATTCCAAATTAAAGAAATACAAGTACTGAACATTAATTAAAAGACCCGTATGAAACCATTCAAATAGTGCATTGAAACCTTTCCAAATAACATTCAAATAGTACCTGATTCGCATCCCATGCAGGTGTTTCTGGAGCTCCCTAAGTTAGAAATTTGGCATAATATCAATTCTAAGTCAACAGGTTGAATAATATAGAAAAGAACACATTAATAGATCTATTGAGAATAGATATTATACCTTCTTCCCATCCATTGCAAGGTTTTTCGACGCTCCCTAAGTTAGAAATTTCAAAAATCAACAAAAATAAGTCAGCGACTCTATTCACAAAATTAAATGACATGTCTAAAAGTTTAAATTAAGATAAGCTATTTATACCTCATTGCCAAACAATATTAAATTTTTAGGCCAAGCAACGTGATATCCTGTTGCGTCTCCAACAACATACAACTCTCCTACAATGGGTACAGGAAGAATGGCGTCTTTTTGAATCACAAAATCAATAGACACCCGAACATTTGCCTCCCCTAGTGGTACAGTATGAAGTGGTTCCTCGGGCCCAACTTTCTCAAACATCGTTCCATGAGCAACGATGTTATCCAGGGACCCCACTGCCAATTTACATGGCTGGCTCTACAACGACGAAACCAGTCACTAACACCAACTAATAACACAAATTGCAATATAAAAAATATACTCTTGAATAGTCAGTAAAATAACATACCTTTTTTGTTTTTGACTTAGGATCAGGCGGCATGTCATTCCGTGTTCTCACCATATTCTCCATTGTCAAAGAATTAAGCTGAGGGTTGCCAGTGTTATAACTTTTGATGGTGTTTGAACTCACATACTCAGATTGTGGTGTGCGGGGTACTTGTTGACTCATTGCATAGAATTGGTCTTTCATTTGTGACATAGCTGTCTGCAGGGCTTTAATCTTCTCTTGGCAATGTGAATGGCCACCACGTCTAGGCATTTGAAAGTAGGCAGTTGGTGTTACAAAGTCTCCAATGCCTCGTACCCGAGAACGTTCATGTTTACATAGTACCAATGCTAGAATGTCGGTACTTCCTCCAAGATCTAAATTCCCCTCTTGTGCTTGTTTGGTGAACTCATCCTACAACAAGCATTACCACCTTTGTAAGAAGAATTAAAAAATAATAATTAACACAAACCAATTGTTTGAAGAATCTTTACAATCATTGCAGCTTGTTCTTCGATGTCTTCATTATCATACTCTCCATTTTTATTTTGACGAGACTTCTTCCATAAAATGCTTCTATCAATCTCATCAGCATCATCAACATCCTCAACTTCAGCAACCTCATCCTCAGCACCATCGATTGATTTTTTTATCATCTTTATCTGCAAAATAAGAAACTAGTTAATTGAGACAAGAAGCAAGAAAACAGGTAATTGAGAGCACAATATATAAATACAACCAGTAATTCATATGTGATTGCATAAATTTCAAATCACTTACCTGTTCTTGTTCAAAATTAGCGTAGCCCTTCCGACCGAGCCTGTGACGAAATTTATTTTCTCTTTGTTTACCTCGTTGGTTGTCATTATGTTTCTTCAATGGATTTTAAACATGAATATAAGTTAACTTTGATGAATACATTATGCTCAACATCGACTACTACTTAAAGAAATGAAACTTTGCTTAAAGAATACATACCTCAAAATCTTTTGTCAATCTATGTTTAACAAATGCATCCCAATGTTCTCGTTCAATGAAACTATAAATTGCTGGTGGTCTTGAAATGATGTCCAGATCCGACTTATATGCACGTATGTACCTAGTGAGAACTTTCCTGAATGTCCTACAATTTGCTGCGATAGCAGATAAAACATTCTTCCTGCTATATTGATCCACATCGAATGTAGTCTGATTTACCGGCATTGAATGAGCAATGTTATATGCCATTTGAACAGAGGACTTTATAAGAGGACAATTAATGAAATTGTTCAAGCTTTAGTCTATGTAATATAAAGAAGTCACGTGATACATACCTTCACACATCTCCATAGCATCTCTTTATTTTCATCTGATACCTTTTTCCATGTACGATCTATTGGGACCATTGTGCGAGCCAAGACTCCAAGATAGCTTGAGTATTTTGCTCTTGTTTCCCCTATTGCTTGACCTCTTTTGTTGTACTTGACTACTTTTCGTACACCAGAACTCCTATCCTTTATGACATCTGGGAGGAATGTTGACCCTCTACCTCTCCTTATGTTACTTCCCGGATCTGGTAACAACTGTGCATCCTCATCTACATTATCAGCAAAATTCAGAGTGGAATGCCTATTTTTCCTTTTCTTACATTTTGGATCTGTTGACAGCACTGCCTCCTGGCCATTACTAGGCAAGTTCTGAGATGAACCCATCCTGTTTGAGATGCAAATATGGGATAGTATAGTAGAGGTTGAACAATACTACTAAAACATCGTAATAGAGCATCTAACAATGAATAGCTAAGCAAAATATCTTAGATACATGGACATAAATTGACATTGGAGAATATAGAAACATAACATTCCAACCATTAAGCATAGAAACATAACAAGGAATATTGAATTGAGACCAATTAAAATTTCTCATCACAGCTAGAACAAATAAAACATAGTTAAATACTTAAATCTAATAAGTTATTTCCAAAAGAGAGCAAAACATTTGTCATTTCATGATGTATTGTTGATCCACGTCCCTTCACAATCTGCTCGTATGTGAGATGAAATAGAGTCGTCTGATCCATCATCAGTTGTGTCAACTTCTGGCAGTGTTATGTCTTGACGCTCAACAAACCAATCATCAAGCTCATCACCACCGTCGCTATGATATCGACGTTGAGGAGGTTCTAGGACAATTGACCATTTCGGATCAAGTTGATCTTCAACATAAAAAACTTGTTTGGCCTGTGAAGCCAAAATGAAGGAATCAGATTTGTGCCCTATCTTTCCAAGCTCAACTAGTGTGAAACCAAGTTCATCCACTTTAACTCTCTTGTTGTCCACCCAATCACACTTAAATACGGGAATCCTTAATGCATTATAATCCAGCTGCCATATTTCTGTAATGACCCCATAGAAACTCATATCTGCGTAAACAGGATTCTTGTCCTTGTAGCCAGTAACTTGCATTGTAGTTGCCACCATGGTAACTCCACTATTTTGGGTGACTCGTGAATTATCGCGATCTTTCGTGTGGTAACGACAACCGTTTATGATGTAACCTGGATACTTTATCACATTTCGGCTCGGTCCTTGTGCTATCCACTTTAAGGCATTAGAGAGATTATTTTCGGAATTTATTTCCTCTGCAACCTGTGTATAGTTAAATAATTAGCTAAATTTTTTAGTGCAACAGATTTAAATAGATAGATTTGTAATTAATAAGATACCTTTTCACGTAGCCAATTAAAGAATGTTTTATTATGTTGAACCTGTAGCCACTTTTGACTTTTAGATTGACGAGGATTTTGTTGCTTCAACCACTCCATGTGCTTCCTAAAGAATTGCAAGAAAGTATCATAAGATGAGCTAACATATATACCCTAATATATCTAACAAAGATGGAGATATAAATGTCTTACTCAATATAAGGTTGAACATCGCTTGTGTTCTCTAACACGTAATGATGTGCTTGCTGCCATGCTTCGCGATCAATAGTCACAACATGGCCACCTGGTAAAGGTCTTTCAATTTCTCTATTATCAACTGTCATGTTCCTGGCGGTGGGAATCCCAATTGCATCTAACCCAGATAAATACTCTGTGCAAAACTCAACAGCTTCCTCCATAATATAACTTTCAGCAATGCAACCCTCGGGACAGTTACGATTACGAACATAACCTTTTAAGACCTTCATGAACCTCTCAAATGGATACATCCATCGAAAGTGAACTGGACCACAAAGTCGAACTTCTCTAACAAGATGCACCGTCAAATGAACCATGATATCAAAGAATGATGGTGGAAAGTACTTTTCAAGTAAACATAATGTGATCACCATATCAGATTGCATTTTGTCTAACTTTGACACATCTATCACTTTACTACAAATAGCATTAAAAAAGAAACATATTCTGATAATCGCGTATCTCACTTCCTTTGGCAGCACAGATCTTATTGCCACAGGTAGTAACTGCTGCATTAAAACATGACAATCATGCGACTTGAGACCATAAAGTTTCAGATCCTCCATCGAGACACGACTTCTGATATTCGAAGAGTAACCTTCGGGAACCTTGAGTTCAGACAATGTTTTGCAAACTCTTCTTTTCTCCTCTCTAGACAAAGTATAACATGCTGGAGGTAAGTATGTTCGCTTGGCTCCAATTTCTGGTGCTAACTCTTCCGATCCACCCATAGCTACATGGTCAAGGCGAGCATTAATTCCATCCTTTGTTTTTCCAGGAATGTTCAGTAACGTCCCAAGGAGTGCTTCTAAAAAGTTCTTCTCAGTGTGCATAGTATCCACGATGTGTCGGACTAACAAGTACTTCCAATACTCAAGTTTAAAAAAAATTGACTTTTTCTTCCAACACTTTGTACATGCGTCATTTGGTGAACTTTTTGTTTTGTTTTTTTTCCCCCATATTGTTTCAATCCCTTCAACCTTTCGTAATACCTCCTCTCCCGTTAACGGTACAGGGGGGACTCTGAAATCTTGCTCTCCATTGAAAGCCTTTTTTTGCCTCCGATATGGATGATAGCGTGAAAGAAATCTTCTATGACCTGTATATATATTCTTCTTGGAATGTTTCAATCTACTAGAAGAAGTTTCCTCACCACAAATTGGACATCCATAATAGCCCTTCACCGTGCAACCGCTCAAATTTCCATACGCGGGGAGATCATTAATTGTCCATAATAGTACAGCCTTTAACCTGAAATGTTGTTGCTGGTAAGCATCAAATGCTTCAACGCCTACCTCCCATAACATTTTCAAATCATCAATCAACAGTGCAAGATAAACATCAATGTCATTACCAGGTTGTTTTGGACCAGATATCAATAATGTTAGCATCATAAATTTTCTCTTCATGCACAACCGCGGAGGAAGATTGTAGGTGACAAGTATAACTGGCCAACAACTGTACCTACTGCTAAGGGAACTGTACGGATTTATTCCATCAGCAGAAAGAGCTAGGCGAAAGTTTCTTGGCTCTGCAGCAAAATCTGGCCACATGTTGTCCACCAACTTCCATGATGGGGAGTCTGCTGGGTGACGTAGTTGGCCATCACATTCTCTTTGACGTGCATGCCATGTCAAGTTCTCCGCTGTTTCTACCGACCTATACATGTTTCGGAACCTCGGAATAGGTGGAAAATACCATATAACTTTTGCAGGCACGCCAGTTCTAACTTCTGTTGAATTTTTTTTCAACTTCCATCTAGACGTTTGACATGTAGGGCATGAAATCTCATCTTTGAACTCCTTTCTGTAGAGCATACAATCATTGGGACAAGCATGTATTTTCTCATATTCCATACCCAATGCAGCCAAAGTCTTCCCCGCCTCATACATGGATACTGGTAGTTCATTGCTGGCAGGAAGCAACTCACTGATTATCTCTAGGAGATTTGAAAACCATTTATTAGACAACCCACTTCCAGCTTTGAAGTTAAATAACCTAACTAAGGCAGATAACTTTGTAAACTTCATGCAACCGGGATACAACTGTTTTTCAGCATCTTCAAGTAATTTTTTAAACTTATCAGGATCAGTCGCGCAGTCATTGTATGCAGCCTCAACCATTTCTCTTACCTCTGCTGTAACATTTAAGGGAGGCGTCTCAATTTTCTCACCAAAAAACTCAGGCGGATTGACACATGGTGGTGGTGTGGTGGTAGCCGCTTCGCCATGCCATATCCATGTATCATAACTTTGGTCAATACCATTGAAAAAGAGATGATTTCTAATCTCCTGAATGGATTGTTTTCTCATGTTCCCACATAGTCTACACGGACATCGTATGGATTGGGGATCTTGACCATGCATAATAGCAAATTTCAGAAAACTTTCAACCCCTTCCTCATAGTCTTTTGATCTTCTATCCTTGAGCATCCAGGATCTATCCATCTCTTGTAGATTCTAAAATACCTATACTGGTAGAACATTAAAAAAAGAAAAAACTACGGAGGAGGATTGAAGTACATAAAACAATTCTCATATTTCTAAGAAAAGCAGATATCCACACAGCACCCTATACCATCAGTCTTATGCAAAATACCAACAAGATTTCACAACAAAAAAAAGTTAAAAGTATATAAACTAAATAAGTAAAGAGAAAACAACTGAGCTTACCAAGAAAAAATACTATTGGATTGAAGGGAGCACTTCTAACAATCAGCTTGATACAAGCTCCACAACCATGTCACTGTTGCCGATCTTTCTGTGGAGACACAAAAGATAATAGAGTGTAAGTTGAATTTGTATCAAGTTGGACTTACTACCGATTGCAATGAGCATATAAAGCAATTCGACAATGAAATGACAAACAATTTCAAAACTAGTGATACGAAGATAATTGACCAAAATGGCCATTGCATTTACTTAATCATGTACTGTTATTCTGTCAGTTGTAATAACTGTTCAAGTTAAGTGCAGCAGTGAGATGCTTTGGCATCCTAGTTTGATTGTTGAGCAATTGGGTTGATATGTTGTTTCTAGTTGCTCACCACTTTTTATTGACCTATCCTTGTGGGGTTGTCCCTTGGAATGTTTATGCCTTACTAGGGGGTGTGTCCCTAGGTTTATTGTGCATCTTTTATGTTGCAATTTGTTGTGTGGCTGCCCTATAATGCTCTTTGCTACTATAGCTGCTTATGGCTGTGGCTACTTTGGCTGCTTGCTGCTGTAATGGCAGTAGGTAGATGCTGCTATTGTTTTCTAGAGCTGATTTCTACAACTGTTCAGATCTGCTACATCTGTTCTGATGTTGCTTCCTGCTGTAATGGCAGCTACAGTTAGCTGCTAAACTGTACTGTTATGTTGCAAATCTGATCTGTATTGTTTTATTCCTAAGGCTACTGCTATGTTGCTGCTATTCTGCTATTTCCCATGGCTGTGGTTGTCTGTTTCTACAGATCTGCTACTGTATCTCCAGCCCAACAGCTAGACAGATCTCTTGGTGTTGGTGTTTCATATCCAGAGTAGCTGGTCTTCTTGACAGCTATGGGTTGCTAAAAGTGGTTCCTCTAGGCAGTGGTTCAATCCAAATTGCTATCAGCTGTTCTCTGCTAAGTCCAAGGTGCTGCAATTACTTGTGCTTGTAAATAAGATGAATTTTGTCAACTCACTGCTGGCAGCTACTGAAGCTTGTTCAGTTCAGTCCAGCTATCACAAAGACTTATTTCTGGCTGTTCACTAATTCGGACCGTTCCCATTGGTGAATCAGATTCCATCTCAGAATTGGAATGGTGCTTTATTCCTTTTGTAGATGGTTTGGAAACAAATGTATCTCAGGGCTTCTCTTGATATTCTCCATCTCATTAGTTCGCTACATACTAATATTATCCACCCCATGTAGCCACTTGGCTTAGCTTTCCAATTTTCACAATCTTTGTTTTGTTTTGTTTGTCTCCTGGGGTATGCCCCTTATGGGCTATATATTCGGTTATCCCTTTTTTTTAATTTCAAGCTGATTTACCCACAAAAAAAAAAGTGCAAAAGAATAAGAATTGAGACCAGCATTAGGAGAGGGATGCAAATTGGAGTAAGCTACCATTAAGGTGCAATAACGAAGAACAAAATGGAACATTTACGCAGGATAATGGATGAAACTTTTGTCCACCAAACTCGCTCTTTATCTATATGGAAGGAAATAGGCATGCCCATTGGCAGCTCAACTGAAGATACAAAAGCTCAGTAGTTCCAGAAACAAAGATTTTCACTTACCTTACGCCAACTATCTTTTGAAATTCTTCTTCCATAGAGCGGATCATGTAACTGTGAAAATCATATTTTGATGTAAGGTTGTGGTTCTGCCATGAATAAGACAAACAAAAACCATAAATAGTAAACTATTAGTAACAAATTCCAGTATAAATGAGCCTTATAATTTGAAATGTCTGAATAGCAAAACTAACAAACATAGAATGAGGCATAAATGGATAACAGGTTCTAGAATACAATGGATCTATCTGGTTTGAAGACAATGATATTATCTGACAAGTTCATATCAAAGGTCTAAACTTAGAAGTCCAACGATTCGAATTTGATCTGAACTACAATACTGGTGGCTGGTGGCAAGTTTTACGAGTAATGGAATGTCTGATAGGACGTTAGTTCATCATGCTCTCACCAATGTTGCAAATAGTTAGCACTGTCCAAATCGCTACACTAAGCACGGTGCATCAGTGGATTAATGTGAGAATGGTTTGAATCCCTACGAAATTGACATGATACTAGTTTATTGTGGTCTGTTAGAAATATGATGTTCTTGAAGTAGCTCTTTTATATCTATGAGTTCAAGCATGATTAGTGAGGTTTTGGTGATGAATTTTGTTGGATTTGAGTAGCAGAATTTCGTGTATGTAGCATGTGTACATAGCAGTATTCTGACAGCAAACTGGGTCTCAGTTATTGGGTAATTTCTCATTCGTAAACTTTGAATTAGGTATTGGTTCCTTCACAAGTTAGAGAGTAGACTTAAAGCTTGTTCTTTTGCCGCTGGAATCGCCCGAAACCGTTGAGAATTCAATTTATAGTGATTTTCCGAAATCTGGATTGAAACCAGGAAATCTGTTTCCTGACAGATTCGCGAACCAACTGTATTTACTCATTTTTCCATCCTTTAGGTTCGAATCTGACTTGGGTTCCTTCACAACTTTTGTAGTACATCCTGTTACGCAACTTTTGGCACTAGAATCACTAAAAAGCATTAAAAGCACAATTTATAGTGATGTTTCAAAATTGGGCTGTCCTGTGAAGCTTCTTGCTGAAAAATAATATTGGTTTGCTTTCTTGAGATGAATCTAGTCAGAGAGTTGATCTGTATGTACAAGAATACCAGAATTAACAGCTTCAAGTCTTCATGAAAATGGGGTTAGTTTCTAAAAATCTGTATGTACCCTTGGAAACTACTACTCCTACAGGGGAAGCTTCTACGTACTCCTACCATATTTAAGGTTCCCTTTCCCCAACAGTATGGTCAAGGGGCATAAAAACATCCCCATTAATCAAGGGGTCCCCCCAGTGCCCATCTCCCCTGTTGAAACAAACAAATCAATAGCATATGTAAAAATAAAACTACTCTCAATAACACATGCATATGTTCGATTTGCGATTTTGTCAAAGGATCACTTTTCCTCACAGAATTTTACCGGTAACTTACAAAAATAAATGAGGTAGAAACATAAGATGGGGTCATAATTTTTGCGAAGTAAGGATTTTTAGATCTAAAAGCTTTGGCTCTTTCAAGAGGTCTAGATTTTCCATTGCCGGATGAAAATGGATTTTTGACAGTAAATGGATAGTGTCGGGGTCTTTTGGCAACGGACAAGCCTCCTACAGGCAAAAATCAAGACATATTTTAGATTGAAGAGCACATGAATCTTTTTCATAGTTCATTCACGACAATGGATATTCTTAACTCGCACCTACAGAGAATAAGCAAAACAAACATCAAAGCAAAACAATACTTACTTTTACTTTCTTGGCGCTTGACAGCCTTATTAATATTTGGAATTGGTAGCTTTAATTCAGTACTAGTGATTTCACCACAACAATCTCCAAAACAGAGAGTACAATCGCAATTCCTAAAAACCCTAGAACTCCAGCGAAACGGATCTAATTTCTGAAGAGGAAAAGGAGTACTCACCGAGGGTAATTGAAGATCTCAGTGAAGGCGCTGTCACACGATGAAGGCAAATAAGGGAAAGATGCGAGCGAGAGGAGAAGGAGCCGTCGCATAAATCGTTTCTAGAGAGAGCTGAACGGTTGAGAGTAAGAGAGCTGAAGGAGATGGGTTTCTCCATAATGGTTTTTGTTTGTCGTACTCGAGGAAAAAATTGGGGGGAAAAATTGGGGGGAAACGTGGGGAAAATCTTCTGGAAAAAATTGGGTTTAGAAACCACCGCCATGATCGACATTACCAGAGAAGCTGCGTGCAACTGGGTTTACAAACTGTGTGCAACATTATATGTTATATATCTTTTAATAATATTCAATATTAGTATTTTGCATATCTCAATTAGACATAACTATTTTAATAATCGATATCGCTGATTTTGTTGTGCTAATTGATTAAATCATTATCGTAAAAAAATTGTCTCCGTTGGATTTAAAAAGCTCCTTGATTGGGACTCAATTTATTTTTTGGATGATAGCTATCGTCCGATCAAATGTGTAACGATCCCTGATCAACTTTATTTTTTATGTGGATGATGAACTCCGTAATATGTAAAAGATAGACGGTATGGATTGAAAAATTAAAACTCTGGCGGGAGTCTGGTCTTGCAATCTACTCGGAATGCATCAAATGTGGTCCTATCAGGCATTTGCTCATATCCGATGATCTCTAATTTTGGTGACAATATTGGAATTAGTGAGACGTGAAATCCTAATGGTTCGGATCGACCACTATAAAATTTGAGTTGATAACGACCTTTATATTCTATATGTACAATGTAGTTGTCAACAAACTAAGTTTTGTGTTATACGTGAACATACAGTAGTCATTCGACCATGACATGATTACGATGATCCAAACCATGGCTTTTGTTTTCTTTGTTAATTATATCATACTCAAAAAATTTGGTCTCAATCAGGTTCAGAAAAGCTTCTTTATCAAGTCACAATGTCACTAACAAAATGGATTTTTTCCGTCTGATCAAGTGTGTAGCGATACCTGATTAATTTCATTTTTGCAGGAATGATTTACTTCATATTATGTAAAAGATGGACAGTTTGGATCGAAGAAAAAGACTGATCAAGCGGGCATCGGGTATTGCAATATAATACTTTACTACATTGAGATGCATCAAACATAGTTCAATCAGGAGATTGTCGATATCCGATGATCTTCGATTTTGGTGACGATGCTGGAATTAGTCAAACATGAAATTCTAATGATTCAGATCGACCATTATTAAAATATAACAGATTGATTAAGTTTAGAACTTATTCGTACTGTGTGTAATATGAGGACGCTTAATTATTGCGCAGAAAATCACGAACGTAAGTGGGTGCTTTGATTCAATAAGCAACAGTCAGAAATAGCATATATATATATATATATTTAATATCCTAAGACATTCCAGATTCTCTTGTGCGTGCTAGCTGTAGCCTGTAAATTGTTGTTGGTCGCGTGAGAGTGTGTTCGAGCCTTGGGCATGACATTAATTTCTTTTTTCAATGGTTATTACAGTTACAATCACGGTTTTTTGAAATGAGATCTTTAAGTAAACAATCACAGTTTTACTAAGCGAGATCTAAAATATTTAAGTAACAATCTCAGTTTTTCTGAAACGAGATATATTCTTTTACATACAATCTCAGTTTTTCGAAAATGAGATATATTCTTAAGTTATAATCTCACTTTTTAGATTATTGAGATTAAAAAATCTTTTCATCTCAGTTTTTTCATATAGCTGAGATTAAAACTATAGTCCATAACATTTTATTACGCTTTTACAAAAAGTGAGATCTTCTTAGTTTTTGAACCGTGACCTTTACATCATTTTGTAGTAGTGTTGTTGAATCTTCCCTTTTAAATCTTATTTTCGTGATCAGGTTTGGTGTTTTGTGCCTTCGAGGTGTGTATACTTATGTTGCGTTTGTGCGTTGCGTAATACGTTTTGCCCCTAAAAACTTGAAATCTTATACCTTGAATGGTGTTTTTGTTACTAAACTGATGGTAAGATCGAAGCTCTGTATAAACTTCTAGCTATTTCATGCAAGTTTTTGTCACTGGGCGGTTGGTCCGAAGACATGGTTGCAAGGCACTTACCTCCACCTTTACCACTTGATTGAGCTAACCCTTTTGCACTTACTACTGCAAAAAGATGTAGTATTACTCTCTTTAGGTTTTCGGGTCACTTACTGCCCTGATTCATGTTTAGTCCATTTGCAAGATAGGCATGCATGGACAAGGATAAATTTAATTAGAAAAATCAGCTCCGAGATAAAAGATTGAAATCGATATGGAATTTGGATGAAGGCACTGTTTATGAACAGCTCTTTGGTTCAGCAGAAACTGTATTGATGTAGCAATGTATTAGCCCATGTTAGAGTTTTTTCTTGTTAAAGTCCAAGAAGAGCAGTGTATCAGCGAAGGTCTTTCAGTTTTTGAAGATTTAATATCTTCACAAAATGGGCATTGAAGTATTCATGTTTTGGCCTTTTCACTAGGGCCTTACTTTAAATTGGGCCCTTGATTTTTTAAGGCTGGTTAACTGATAAGAAAAACTTTTTACACAGGCCTCAATGAAAAAAAGTTTCCATAATTAAAAAAGTGCCCTTAAAAATTGGAGCCGCTGAAATTAGTCCAAACTTGAGGATACAGTGATAGCTCTAAGGGCTTTAGCCCAAAGTCGGTTCCAGTGCATTGTTCTTAATATTGATACTGCTATTGATATGTGATGGCCAATTGTCACTGTTGTTTGGTATGACGATTTTCATGGGTTTCCTTTCCAAAAATGTTCCAGGTACATGAAAGAAGATCTTCTCCCACATTCGGATTCTACTTCTGAACCGCCTCCCCTCTTTGATGCAACTTCTCGGTATACCCTCCCTCCCTTTCTCTTTGATTTAGACATGTACGAATTCATATAGGCAATCCCCCTTTATGGGCATAATAAAGTTTGGTTTGATGTGATGTGATATGAGTACATATACAGATTTCACAGAACAAAGTTTATTTGCTGTTTGCGAGATCTTTCCTTTTTTCTGGCCTACTCTAGACTCAAATTAGTAAATTAGTTTTGTGTGATCACTTCGTGATCTGAAGTGGGTACTTTCTTGAAGGTTGTACACATTTTACCGTGCCCGTTTGCTCAACATGTTTGGATTGCCAGGAACTATAAGGTTTGTTTTTCCTTATCCTCAATTCATTTTTGTTAGGTAATGTTTATGATTTTCATTTTATAGTTCGCCCACAATGCTGCTACATTTAATCACTTCATGAAATCAAATCAAATCAATTGGGTAGAGATCAGGTTGTACAAGAATTGATAGGGGCATGAGAGAATTTCAGGATTTCATTAACTCAGTGAATGTGAGAGACTTGCTGATGTTAGGAAGGAAATACACATGGTCTAACTTTCAACATGTGAACATCTAATCAAGAATTGACAGGTTCTTAGTTTCTCAAGAATGGTTGGTCAATTTTTCATCCAACCACATCTGGTATCTCTATATATTGTGCTGCTACACATGAAGATTGAAGAATATTATGTTGGGTCGGTTGTTGATCAAGAATGAGAATGAAGTCTTAATGACATGGTCCAAATTGTGTTGTATGCAGTAGAAGATGGGGACTCTGATCCTTTGATACTTGCCTGATCTGCTGATATAATGTCAATGACACTACTGGTCCAAGCACTCTGAAGAACTTTATGTGCTTGTCTAGGCCTTGGTTTCCTTGAAGGTATTTGAAGATCTACTGTGTCTATGGTCTTTGCTTTGCTTTGGTTTTTTTCAGTATGAGATGGGGAGATTTATTCCTTTGATACTGTTTAAACCTTGACCATACATTCATGTTGAGTTTTTATTGTTGTCCAAATGGAGCTGCTATTTCTTGAAGTTGGAAAAACTGCTAGCGGTGCCCAGATTTTGTTTCAGTTAATGATTTTGGGTTCTTGGTTGGAGATATATGTCGAAGGGTTAAGATAACAACAGGTCAAGTTGCTGGAGGGCTAGCTGAAGTTCTGTGTTTGACTGCGGATTTGAAGTTCTATACTTGCGTATATCAAACCCTTGATCAGACTTATGATTACAACTTTTGCTATGCTCATCTACATTAATAATTTCAGAAACATTCATAATCGTTCTCCACAACGGGCATGACAAATGTGCCTTGCACGTGGCAATGTACCTAGTGAATTGAATATGTTTTGGTGCATCTGGCAAGCTATACAAATTGGTTGGTTCTTGATTTAAGTGACAAGCAGGGTATTTTGTTAATCATATTACGGTCTTGCTATTGTCAGCCCAGTGGGCTGACAATAAACACACTAGAAAACAGGAAAAATACGTATTTCTGTGTACTTTTTATACCCTTTAATACACATTCACACACTCACTATTGTCAGTCCATTTGGCTGATTTTAGAATTTTCCATTCATGTGTTGTTTGTAGACGCAAATGATGGAGCTCTCGACGCAAATGGAGGGATCTTCTACTGAATATCCACGTGCATAGATGAGGATATCTTTGTAAAAGTTATGGGTCCTAAGCAACCTGGTCGTGTTCGAACATTTGGATTAGGCCCTTCTATCAAAGATGTCTTTGCAGGTGGATATCCGCGATCACAAGAGGAAACCCATATATTTCAAGCACAAATGCAAGAGTAGTTTCAATTGTACCGGGTCCAATTTGAGACAAAAATGAAAAGAGATGATGGAGACGCAAATTGAGGTTATGCGTTCGTAAATGGATGCTACTATTCAAGCACAAGCCGCTACCATTCAAGCTTAGCAAATAAGGATGGAGCATTTGGAGTCTCAATTGGTGACCAGGGGAGGGCCTGCTGCACGTGAGGCTGCTTGGGGTCACCACCCAATGTCACGACCGCAACAAAACTCGCACGAGTTTACCTCCTCCTCAAGTCACCAAAAGGTGAGTGAACAAGTATGCCCAACATGTACTTTCTATTATTTTTTTCCTTTTGTGGGTGAGTTACCAATCAATACCCTTGTCAAGCTGTTGAATTTGATGCACATTTCATAAGCATTCAACAACTTTGTTGGTTCTTTGCCTGATGATTCTTTCTCAACCTTGACCAATTTGGAAACTTCGGATTTGAGTTCCAATAGCCTTATTGGGTCTATCCTTAAGAGTAGTTTGAGCATTTGCACCAATTTAGGTGAACATAAAAGCTGCCTAAACTGACAATTCTTATTTGTGTGTAGGTCGCCCAATCAAAGACAAAGAACAAGAACAAGAACAAAAGCAAAAGGAGGCATCATATATAAACTGCCGCTTTTTTTTTTTTTGGTTTTGTTTGTGTCTTGTTTCTTTTGTGTCCTGTTTTTTTTTTTTTTTGGAGTCTTGTGTACTCTATTAGTTTGGAGTCCTGAGTCTTGTGTCCTGTGTCAGTTTGGCATCTTGTGTACTAGTGTGGATGGTGTTTCCTAGTTTTTGGAGGACTAAGGGATCTAGATTTTGTTGCTGATGCAATTTGTGCTGTTGTATTATTATTCTATGAGGTAGACTATTAATTGCTGATATATTTTGATGGATTGATGGCTGAAAGAATATGAGGTTATGCTGGTTTAATTTGGCCTTATAAAATAGTTTCAATCAATCTCCTGCTTACCTTGGATACTGCTCTCATGAAAGGATGGATGGATTGGTTGCAATAACACGGATGATCTCGGCTAGTAGTTGATATTTATGGCATCTGGATGTTGTGGAATTTTGTACCTAGCACTCTCGTTGGAAGTTTCTCTCCCACCCTGCCCCCTTTTCTTTCCTCTCTTCTTTCTCTCTCGATGTACCCATTATCGAGCCTTCCTTAATAGGATTTTTGCCGTTTCAAAAAAAAAAAAAAAGCACATTATTTCAGTTGAAGTTTGGTTTTTAACTTTTTTTTGGTTCAAACATTTACTTGAAGCTTTTAAAATGGAAATTGATGGTTAAATATAATGGAGTTCTAATTTTCAGGGTAATAATTTACTGGGCTAAATAATGGAGCTCTTCATTTTTTTCTTCTTTTGAACGGCGAAGAAAAATTTTATTGATAGGAGAAGAGATAGAAGAGTACAAGAAAAGGGCTAAGAAAAAAAGCCTCACAACGCAAAAGTAACATCCCAACAATGTTGACACCTTACCCTGTGACAATCATTTGCTACTTAGCCCGAAAAAACCACAACCCAGTTGATAAGGAATCAACTACAGAGGAACAGCCCTACATTTGGAGCATGCCTAAACAGAATAGCCCAAAACAGACATTCTGGGCATCTAACAGATTGAGGCTAGAAAAATTTGACTGAATGATCACAGCAAGCAATCCTTATCCAGTAAAAGAAGACCTTGTTCCTGAGACCCAATAGCACCCTCGGCTAGCTTATGGAAAGATCAAGAAGCTTTACTCCATGCTTGATCTTGCAAAATTTGTGAATGATGCCACTGGCCAAAATTGCAACAATAGTCAATTGCAACCCCAGACAAACCCTTAATGGATCCTTACAATAGAATTCCAGAAAGTGTTCCAGTTGTAGATCCTCCGCAGCAAAAAATGAGAGCCAAAAGAGTTGAGATGAACCATATGGAAAATTGAGTCAATACATCTAGCTTTCCCAATTCCCAATCATAAAGGCTTCTTCTAAACTGCATGGAAATCCCATTGTTGCAGTTCCCTTTTCCTTGCTTAGACTTGGCTCAGATTTTCTTCTTTGTTGCACAACACTCTGTACAGTGTAGGAAAAGATAGAGCCATAGTGATGTTGCCCAGCCACATGTCTATCCAGGTTAGTATATATAGAATTCCCATCACCCATTTTCCAGAAATGCTCCAAACATTTGAGGTTGTCTGGCTTGCACCTTTCACCAATATGAAGTTCTTGTTGCAGTAACTTGCCTCTATTATGAAGAAGCCTGGATTCCAAACTATAAGTAAGCCACCAGCATCCTTTACCATCTTTTTCACCTCATTTCTTTTTTCTTTCATGCCCAAACCTCTGACATTCCACGAGAGGATCTTCATATCTCCCACACCCTCCTAGAATATGAAGAACCCAAGCAGATTAAGGAGTAGGATGTGCTTCAAGTGATGCTCTTAATTCTTCCTCCTCATCTGTTACCATAATCTTGCTAATAACCTCTTCATCATTGCCCAAGTAATCTGTCTCCATTATTTTCGTGACAGTCCATACAGCTTGAGAGTCATTCAATAGGATTATATTCCTATTATTTATTCCCTCAGTGGAGACAGATAAGGCAGCAGATTTAAAAACATAAGGCGACGGCCGCGTCCCTGATGGTTGGTATAAAATGCTGCTGAACATTTGGCGGCGTTTAATGGGTCTAACGGCGTTATTCAAGCGCTGGCATACGTATTATTCCTTGTAGTGATTAAGGTTTAAATTCCAAACATATCATTCCCTAAAATGTAAGTCTTATCTCCTATTAATTTGATTTTCACTCCCCTCCTATTTATTCTTTTCAATCGTCGAAATTGTTTTTGTATCTACATCTGTCATTGCTAAGGTCATAAAATAGATTTCTCCTCTTCTAATTATGCATCAAATTAAATCATGTTGTGTTACTTCGTACTATCCCTTTGAGATTTATCTCATGCATGTACAAATCTTTTGATGGTCTTAGAACTCTAACAACATGTGACTATTATGCAGGCATTTATGAACGGGTGAATGAAAAACCGAAAGGAAGAATTGGAGTGCAAGGAATTGGATCATCTTAGCATCAACTTGCGTGCCAATGCAAACCCCATGCAAAACCAAAAGTAAAACCAAGAAAAGTGCGGCCATTGAAACCACCGTCATCTCTAGCAACAATGGTTCTATAAGTATCTTTTCCTTCCACTGTTAAGTTAGCAGACCACTGGCCATAACAAACTTTCACGCGATATTCCACCAGAAATTGGAAGCCTGTCTAGTCTTCAGCATCTCGACTTATCTGGAAACAATCTTAACCTTATCTTTTTCTCTTAGTTATGGAAGGTTTCTACTCTATTTTGCACACTAAGGCTATAAGTGGCCCCTTTATCTTCCACCCTAAGTGTCATGAATTACAGATTCATCATCTAGCTTTTGCAGATGATTTATTTGTCCTTTGTGGGGCTGATCAGAGATCTTTTACTACAATCAAAGCTGTCTTGGATGATTTCTATTCCTTTTCCGGTCTTCCTTCCAACCTCCATAAAAGTGCTGTCTTTTATTCTGGTGTGCGCAATGATCTTAAAGTGGTGTTGCAAGCTATTCTCCCTATTCCCGAGGGCAATCTTCCTGTCAAGTATTTAGGGGTGCCTCTCATAACTTCCAGACTCTCTTATTCTGATTGTGTTCAACTCAAAGATAAAATTTTACAAAGGATTAACAGCTGGACAACAAAGTTATTGTCCTTTGGGGGTCGATCTCAATTAATCAGTTCTGTGTTATGGAGCATGCAAGTGTACTGGTGTTCAATTTTCATCCTTCCTCAAAAGTTATTGAAGGAAATTGAGGGTTTGCTCAGGGCCTTTTTGTGGACAGGTGTTCATCTAAGACAAGCTGGGACAAAAATTAAGTGGGAATGGGTCTGCACCCAAAAAGAAGAAGGTGGTTTGGGTTTCAAGCCTCTTAAAGTCTGTGATAGGCACGACTATTTTGGGCGCAGCACTTTTAACAGGGAAAACAACAAAGAACAGGGCGACGTCCAAATACAGTAATTCTTTTACAGTTTCAGACTTACAATCATTCAGAGTTTTCTTTTCCTTTCAAGTATTTTTATGCTTTATTCAATTACTCGCATTCCGTTAACTCGTTTTAATTTGTTCTTAATTAAAGTTGTTCATTGGAATTCGTTTGTTTGTTATCTTTTGCTTGAATTTCATTCTGGAATTATAGAAGCATGATGCAATCTAGGGTTTCTTTGATTTCTTTTGCAATGATTAGTGAGTAGTCTTATAGGTAAGGTCGCAGGGTGATTAGCACACCGTGGCCAGGTCAGATATGTCTTGCTCCTATTTTGAAATAAAAATGAAAAGGCAATTTTAGGTTATTAAAGAACATTCGTTAGACGAACCCAGGCATCGTCGGAGCCCATGTGAACGGGGGAACGGGAGTCCAAAACCCATTCTTTGCTACGCATGGGTGAACGGCGACCATAAGGATTCGCATCTTTCGGGGTATCTTTTTCTCTCTAAAGTCAAATGTTTTTAAGAATACCGAATGGAGTAAATTAGTCCGGCTTGGTTGTGAGTGCTATGAACCCCACGACTGTGCCTTCCTTTTATTTATTTGAAAGAATACAATCAATTTGTTTGTTTTTATTAATCTCAACCAAATCGACAAGGGGTGGCTACCTAAGAGCCCGTTTAAAAAAGTAACAACTCGAGTTTTTAGTCAGCACACATCACCGTCTCTGTAGATTCGACTCCGGACTTACCGGATATTGTGCTACGTCGGTCTTCGCCCTACGCTTGGGGCAACACATTAATTTAGGACTAGGAAATCGTCAAGCATTTTTGGCGCCGTTGCCAAAAATGGTTCTGATGGGTGGGAAAAAGAGGAAATAGAGCCACCTTATTTTGATCAATTAGCTGATTTCTTTCTTGCAATCAAGTTGAAAATTGAAGTGATTAATTCTTGTGTATTGGAAGATGAAACAATAGAGTCACTTGTAAATAACGAAATAGTTAGTTCATCTGAAGTGCAACAGCATTCTAGTACACTTGAGATGGATTTTCATGACGCGACTCCTGAGGAGTCATTGCCAATAATTGTGCAAAGTCCACTTGTTCTTGATGATCAAATACCCTTAGCCATAGATATTGATGTCATCACTCCTATTGAGCATCCACCATTGCAAGAGATTATCACGTTAGAACAAATTGACGCTCTTGGTGTTGATAATTTTAATATGGTTTACCATTCATTTTTTCTGACACTCATCAACAACTTGAAAGTTAATTTGGTTCGGAATATGCAATTGGTGGAATTTAAATTTCAAACGTGGCTAAGGCCATTAAGATATTCTAAGTATTTGGTTTTGTGGCATGGTCACATACAATTTTTAACGGAGTGCTTGAAATGGGTTGAGATGTTGATTTTGATTGCTCTTCGTAGTGTGATGAATGGTTGGATTTCACGTGATGGGAGTGAATGTCATTAACTTTTTTGTATAATTTTTTTTTCTTTTCTCTTTCTTAGATTAGTTACTTTTATTTTATTTTATCTTTTTTTTGTGAGGAATAACATTGCAGGATGCTTCGTTCAAGTTGGGGGGTCTTCTTCCCACTATGTTATTTCTTGCGTAGTTCTTCGTTCCGAGGTGCTACCTTTCCCTTCTTTTTCTTTTATGTCCTATATTTTTATTCTTTTGTATTCAATGAGGACATCGAATGGTTTAAGTTGGGGGGAGAGATTACTTTGGTAAGTTTTTCACTCTTAGAGTCTTAAAATTCAAAAAAAAAAATGAAAAATTTTCATTTCACATGCAATTTAGCACTTGTTGTGATTATTTGTTGGATAATTGAGTTGAGGTGTGTTGCCTACCATAGTGATATCTGTTTTTGGCTTGGTAGTTCTACTTGCTAGCTTGTCTTAAGAAGTTGATCATGGCAATCTTGTATAGCACTATTGCACATCACTTTTATTTGGGCCTTGACCACTTGTGAGCCGTGACTTAACCAATCTTGATGGCTAGATTAGTGGAGACTTATGCCCTAGTGAGCTTTTGGGCCCTATCTTTTATTGAAGTGGTGTCACTTTAACTCTTAGTTTATCATGGAAATAATCTATTTGCTGTGGTCTCATTATTCTTTATTGTTGAGTATTGGAACTTGAATGCATAACAATATCCCTTGGGTTTTGGTTCGTCACATGGATGTTACACCCCTTGGAGAGGATTATAGGCATTTTCTTGATATTTGGGCCAGTTCGTTCCTTTGTTTTCACATTTATCCCTTGCAAGCCACTTTGAGCCTTATATATTTAGCCTTTTCTTGGTTAGCTCCACTTTCCATATTTTGTTTGGAGAAAGGCAAAAGTATAAAGGTGTAATTTTTGGATAGATTGTGAACGTTTGTGCTTGAATTGGTGGTGCCCCTTAAAAAAAAAGAAAACAAAATAGAAAAAAAAAACAAAAGAAAGAGAAAAACTAAAGGGGCGCCGATATAGATGGAAAGGAGGAATCGTGCTTTCTTGTTGAAAAATGTCAAAAGGTTAGAATGGGTTGAAAAGAGCAGAAAAAAATGGGCACATATTGTTAAATTAGCCCCAAGTTGTTTGCCTATTCTCAGACATGTGATGTTTTACCCAAGCCTTTACACACTTTCAATTCCCCAACATTACAACCAAAATTAAAGTCCTATTTGATCCTAGGGGTGATGGAAAGTGGATTGATGGATGTGAGAGATGGTTCCAATACTTGGTATTCTATTTATGAGACCATGTGTTCACCATACAAAGCGTTCTTTTCGTGTCATAGTGTGCGAGTGTTTTGATTTCATTTATATAACTTCTAACCGCACACTTGAGAGTTCATACTATGCACCTTGTTTCGAGTGATTTTAGTTGTGAGTGCAAGACGCAGTGAGAATTGAAGTCAAGACTCGGTTCGGAGAGAGCAGTTAGTCATTGCACACTTTTGGTTGAGGTCCATGTCACACACACATGCTAAGCCTAGGTGCCATGGTTTATTTCTTGACTTGATAGCGTTTGGAACTATTTGCGTCTTCTTATATCTTTGTGGTAGTTGCGTATTCTTTACTTGATGGACCAATGAGTTGTATGACAATTTTTGGATTCCATGTGAAAAGATCAATGTGTTTTGTGGGTGATCGCTGCTGAAAACCCACACGAAACTTCACTCGTCCTACCGGGGCCGCCTGGGGGTTTAAAAGAACTATCGGTTAATTTATTTTCTTTAGTTATATTATTTATTTTCTTTGCTCGGGACTAGCAAAGTATAAGTTGAGGGGTGTGATAGGAACGACTGTTTTGGGCGCAGCACTTTTAACAAGGAAAACAACGAAGAACAGGGTGACATCCAAATACAGTAATTCTTTTACAGTTTCAGACTTACAATCATTCAGAGTTTTCTTTTCCTTTCAAGTATTTTTATGCTTTATTCAATTACTCGCATTCCGTTAACTCGTTTTAATTTATGTTCTTAATTAAAGTTGTTCATTGGAATTCGTTTGGTTGTTATCTTTTGCTTGATTTTCATTCTGGAATTATAGAAGCATGATGCAATCTAGGGTTTCTTTGATTTCTTTTGCAATGATTAGTGAGTAGTCGTATAGGTAAGGTCGCGGGGTGATTAGCACACCGTGGCCAGGTCGGATATGTCTTGCTCCTATTTTGAAATAAAAATGAAAAGGCAATTTTAGGTTATTAAAGAACATTCGTTAGACGAACCCAGGCATCGTCGGAGCCCATGTGAACGGGGGAACGGGGGTCCAAAACCATTCTTTGCTGCACATGGGTGAACGGCGACCATATGGATTCGCATCTTTCGGGGTATCTTTTTCTCGCTAAAGTCAAATGTTTTTAAGAATACCGAATGGAATAAATTAGTCTAGCTTGGTTGTGAGTGCTATGAACTCCACGACTGTGCCTTCCTTTTATTTATTTGAAAGAATACAATCAATTTGTTTGTTTTTATTAATCTCAACCAAATCGACAAGGGGTGGCTACCTAAGAGCCCGTTTAAATAAGTAACAACCCGAGTTTTTAGTCAGCACACATCACCGTCTCTGTGGATTCGACTCCGGACTTACCGGATATTGTGCTACGTCGGTCTCCGCCCTACGCTTGGGGCAACACATTAATTTAGGACTAGAAAATCGTCAAGCAGTCTGGAATAAAGCAACCATGATTCGGCACTTGTGGGCTTTAAGCAAGAAATCTGACTCTTTATGGGTTAGATGGGTTCATTCATATATCAAAAAAAGGAAGTGTCTTTGGCAGATGTGTTTCCCTCAAGACTCTTCTTGGACCATCAGAAAACTTTTTAAGCTTAGAGCGGTAGTGCAGCCCCTCATCAAGTATGTGATTGGAAATGGCACTACAACACGAATGGGCTATAGCGAAGAAATATGGCGAGGAAAATGAATTTCCTTGCTAAAAGTATATTATTTGTGAGGAAATTCAATTTCGTCGCCTTTTCTAGCGAGGAAACAAATTTCCTCGCCAAAAAACCTTTTTTAGCGAGGAAAATAGTTTTCCTCACAAAAGGTTACATTTGGCGAGGAAAATCTCGCAAAAAGGTTACATTTGGCGAGGAAAATCTGTTTTCCTCGCCAAATGTAACCTTTTTGCGAGAAAATATTTTTCCTCGCCAAATGTAACTTTTTAATGAGAAAATATTTCGTCACCTTTTTTAGGATTCATTTTTTTTATATATAAGTTATTATTAATTATATTCCTATGTATTTTGTAATATCACGACGGTATGACATAATAAACTATACCATTATGAAATTTATTAAAATAAAAAGTGTTAAAAGGGAACAAATAGTTTTCATCACCAATCGCATTGAATTGGTGAAGAAACCTCATATTTGTCACTTTTTTTATTCTAATTAGCAATGAAAGATATCTTGAAGTGTAGGTATCGATGATTTTTTCCATAATAGTGAAAAACTCAACAGAAGATAAAGTTAAAAATATCTTAAGTTACTGATGTTGTATTTAAAATATCTCAAAGTTGGATCATCACAATTCTATTTTCAGAACATCTACATAAAAATGCACTATTTCACAAAAAATACACTATTTCATATGTATTGTGCATTCATGCTGTAATTTTTTTTTCCCCTGTAAATAGTTTGTTGATTTTTATTTAAACCAACTTAGGTGATTGTAATGACATTCCTTTATAACCAGATAAATATGTTAAGTATTAATTTCAAATGCAATTTTGTAAGTGTCATGGATACTTTTATTTATACATATACATATTGTGTGTGTGTGTGTGTGTGTGAGAGAGAGAGAGAGAGAGAGAGAGAGAGAGAGAGAGAGAGAGAGAGAGAGAGAGAGGGGCAATTTAAAATTCTAAAAAATTTATTAAAGATTAAAAAATTAAAAAAGTATTGTCTTTAGTGCTTTTAGGATGATCTTATATGAATATATATAAATTTTGTTCATATTATTATAGCGATGATGAAAAAAAATTACAAGTCTATAATACCCTTTATATTTGGCAAAAAAGAAGATCAAACTCACTTTTAAAATTAGAAAATGAGGGTGATACTTCTTGTTATTCATAATCTGATATTAAAATATTAGTACTAAGTACAAAAAAAAATTACCCTAAAAATAACAATTAGTGGTTGAGATTCACTTTGATATATAGGGTCCCACACATCAAACTGAATCTCAACCATTAGTTGCTCTTTTCGGGGCACTCTGAGGTAAATTTTCTTTGTTCCTAACTTTTCGTTGAAATATATCTCAAGCTTATGACGACAAAATTAATCTCATTCCATAAAAGTTAGGATTATCCCATAAAAAAATGAGAATAATAACACATATTATTAGTTCTTCAAAAGTTGTCAGATAAAATTGTTGTGCTAGCAAAAAATTAACTTGTTCAAATAAAGTTCAGACACTATAAAACTACAAAAAGTAGAAAGGCCAAAATTAATGTTGAAAAATTAATTTGTAGTGGTGAAAGAGATAATATATAAATAAAGTTTCACCAATTTCACAGAAAGTACAGTGTAACGTGGTTGGTAGTTGCTTCGCGTCTTATGGGAGAGGTCTAAGGTTCGAGTGCTAGTAGCTGCAAAAAGCGCGGAAAGAACTTCTGTTTTGGGATTCTTTTTGTTTAGCGAGGAAAAAATTTCCTCGCCTATTGATAAATTTGTAGCCTATTTGACTACAAATGGTATTTGCGAAGAAAACATTTAGCGAGGAATTTAAGCATTTAGTGAGGAAAAAATTCCTTGCAACATGTCAAATTAGGCGAGGAATTTATTTTCCTCACTAATACTTTTTGCAACAGTGTTTTAGCGAGGAAAACTGGCGACAAATTTTTTCCTCGCTAATACATTTTGCGAGGAAATCAGGTGCTTTTGTGTGGAAACTAAATCCTCGCTATAGCCCTTTCGTGTTGTAGTGTGGGAACACTACTTTTCTTTGGCTGGATTGTTGGCATGATGTAGGTCCTCTCGATAAAGTATTTGGTGCAGGCATAGTTAATAATGTGGGCAGCTCTCTGCTGGCCAAGGTTTCATCAATCACTCAAAATGGAGAGTTGTACTAGCCTAGACAAAGAAATAGGGCCATTATGCAACTTATGAGTAGTACCCCTTCAATCCTTAGGCCTAACATAGGTGTTGATGATTCTGTGATCTGGATTCCAGCCTCAAATGTTAAGTTCTTTGTTAAAATTGCTTGGGAGACTCTTAGAACTCCTCTCCCTACTGTTCCGTGGGCTTCGGTTGTTTGGTTCAAGCAAGGTATTCCTAGATGGGCTTTTATTATGTGGCTTGTCTGTTGGGGTCGTCTTTCGACAAAGGATAGACTTCTCTCATGGGGAATGATGGTGGATCCCCTATGTGTCCTATGTTCTAATGTGCATGAGTCCCATAAGCATATTTTTTTTGGTTGTTCTTTCTTAGCATGCATTTGGGGTAAAGTTCTTCATATGTTTAGCATTCCTAGAAGTCCAACATAATGGGGGCAAGAAATAGGTTGGGCTATTCAGCTCCTCAAGAAGAAATGTCTTTTCTCTGCCCTCTACAAGTTAGCCATGGCGGGTACAGTGTACTACATTTGGAAAGTGCGGAATGACATTATTTTGGGCAACAAGCACTGCACTTCGGATGCCATCTATGATATTATTGTCAAGGATGTGCGGGATAGAGCATCTTAGGCTCTTGTTTTTTTTTTAGTTTGGTGTTCCTGTCTAGTTTTCCAGTAGGTCGTAGGTTTTTTTTTCCAGGTTATGCCCTTGTTTCTTGTATTCTTGTCTATTTTTAGTAATAAAATCCCTCTTTACCAAAAAAAAAATCTTAGTGGACCTATTCAAGAGAAGTTGGGTGACTGTGTGAATCTTCTAAACTTGAAATTGAGCAGAAATCTTCTCAGGGAGAGTATTCCTTATGAATTAGAAAATTGCAATTTCTTGAAAATCTCGATCTTGGAAATAATTTATTAACAGATGAGATACCATCAGGGATTGGGAGCTTGAAAAGCTTAGAGATACTAAATCTTTCCCACAACTTCTTGTCGATCTGGTTCTATCCCCTCCTCTTTCAACAGGATGTCAAGTTTAATGTCGGTTGACATATCTTACAATCACTTGGAGGGTCCTCTGCCCAACACAAAAGCTTTTGAAGATGTTTCATTTCAAGCATATCGAAACAATGATAGACTATGTGGCAATAAAACTAGTTTGATGCCATGCTCACTAAAGCAGAACAATGGAGATAAAGGGAGAAGTGATAAAAAAAAAATTTGTGCTTTCAGTTGTAGTTCCTTTGTTGGGTATTTTATTTCAATGAAGGTGAATGAGAACTTAGACGTCTATAGCTTTGCAGATTTAACATTGGAAATTGTAATATGGAGGCATCCTGGGGATCTCATCTCTTTTCTTTTTTCATCATCTTTGGATTCCTCACCACCATCTTCTTATGGTATTCTGCTGAAGGACGTATTGGATAAACGAGTCCCACTGCCAAGGAATCAGGTGGAGGCAGTGGTTTGGTGCTGTAAAGCAAGCACTTTCATGCTTGCACCCCAGCCTGCGGTACAGACCAACTATGGAACAAGTTTCTGTGGGTCTATCCAAACAAAAAGTCAAATCTGCAGAACCCATTGCTCACGATCACATTTGAACAACTACTTGATTACAATTGTACAGATGCCTAAGTATTACTGTTGTCCCTTCACTACTTGTCTTTTGTTTCTCCATTTCTCTCCTATGCTTTAATTTCTAACTGGCATATGCTTTTTTTCTAGCAATCTAAACGGTGCGAATTCGTACCATATAATAAGCAAAGGGTGCGTTTGTGAGGAAAGCTGTACGTAAGACTGCCAAGTGGCCTGCTTTACTTGATTGGATATAAGATTAAATTATTAAGTTAGTTTTCAAAACAGATTTGCAAAATTATATTGCTCCTTGATTATTGGCCAGCAGAGGTAATTTGAAGTTTTTAAGAATATGTGAAAAGAATACTACTATTTTTAGCACCGTTGATTCGTGCATGGGATAACTAATATGCAGGATTATAAGGTTTAACTTCCAAACAAATATTCATTGCCTAAAATGTAAGTCTTGTCTCCTATTAATTTCATTTTCACTCCTCTCCTGTTCATTCATTTCGATTGTCGAAATTGTTTTTGTATCTACATCTGCCATTGCTATAGTCGAAAAGAGATTTCTCCTCTTCTAATTATACATCCAAATTATATGGTGTTACTAGTTACTACGTACCATCCCTTTGAGATTTATCTCATGCATGTACAAAATCTTTTGTTCGTCTTAGAACTCTCTAACAGCATGTGACTATTATATATGCAGGCGATTATGAACGGGTGAATGAAAAACCGAGAGGAAGAATTGGATCGCGAGGAACGCGCTGTATCATCTAGTCAACAACTTGTCAATGCCAACCCCAAAAGTAAAACCAAGAAAAGTGCAGCCATTGAAACCACCGTCATCTCAAGCAACAATGATTCTATAAGTATCGTTTCCTTCCACTGTTAAGTTAGCAGACCATTTATTCAGTCTTTTTCTATCTTTTTTTTTTCTTCTGTTAAAGTTGAGATGTGAATTGGCACTAGCTACAATGTTGAGTCCGCGTTTACTTTGGGGAATTAAGAATCGGACAGACTTAGCTATATATATCGAGGATGCTATGAAGTTGTAAAATGCATGTGACATGATCGTGGAATCGGACAGACTTAGCTATATATATCGAGGATGCTATAAAGTTGTAAAATGTATGTGACATGATCGTGGATGTCAAAAATAAGTTACCTTTGATAACTCCATTTTCCCTGCTTTCGAATTTTGTCCAGCTAAAGCAACAAAGTATTCAATACTTGTTGATTTCCATAAGCTGGATACATGTGATATGATACATTTTCGGCAACATATCATGTAGGCTCGAGCTCGAGACAAGCTGAGAAATGGAGGCTTGAGCTCTGCTCGCAAAATATTTCCCTAGCTCGAGCTCCGGTTATTTTTTTTGCTGATTTCTCACGGGCACCCTTAAAATCACGTTTTGATTACATTGAGTGGCTCAGATCATCAAAATTCGATCGGGAACTTGGGGGGTTTTTTTTAAGGATTTTTTTAAGTGTCCCCAGAACCGCCCCGATATATATATATATACAAGCTCACAAGCCACTTCGAGCTGAGTTTTGGCAAACTCGAGCTTAGCTCGTTTACAAATCGATCGAGCCAAGATACCAAGCTCGTTTACAAATCGATCGAACCAAGATACCAAGTTCGAGCTTGTTCATTTATATCATGAGCCGATTCTAGCCATTCTCGACCGAGCATCAAGCTGCTCATGAGTGGCTCTGTTCGTTTCGTTTGCAGCCCCATTTTGTTTCGTTTGCAGCCCCATTTGAACAAACGAATTTGAGATAATCTCAATTTTTATTAATTCAATATCAAAAACTGTCGTGCCCTAAGGCTTACAATGAATGTAAATAGGATGATAGAAACCCTAAACAACTTAGAAAACAATTAGGGCCGAGAATTAGTCCGTAATCGCAGAAAATATGAAAATTATCAAAAACGAAAAAATTCTACGTTAACTGAAAAATCAAATACTAGGAAGAAATATAAAGTTGTCAAAACAAGCGGCAACTAAAACAGAATTTCCTATCAAAAGTTATTAGCGATCTAAATACTACTATAAACGACAAGATAGGCCTTTTGGAATGCTAATCAGCATCGAATGGCCAAAAAGCAACATTGATCATTTTCCAAAAGAACATGAGTATTGATCAATGGACCGTTTCGTTTCAACCCTACGGCTCACGGGTCATTCTGCCATTGTCACCCCGCCTCCAGTTTGGTTTGGACTGTGCTTGGTCCAGTCGCTCAAGGAACGCAGACGCGACCCACTCGACACCACTTATCAGGTTCATTATGGGATGGGTGGTTTAAAACAACTGAGATGGCATCCAATTGTTTCAAGCTGAGCTTCAGTATCTTTTTTCTTCTACATTGTCCTTACTATTTTCTAACAAAGTTGGGTCTTCTGATGACTTCTCTAACATTTCTCTAGGTGTTTACAAATTAGTTTTTCTGCGACACTTTATTAATTTCTTGAAATTTTGTAAAAAGAGTTTAATTATAAAGAAGCTGTATTAACTAAATTTTAATGCCGTTGAGAAACAAATGTACTAGCCTTTGAATAGTTATTGTTAGATCTTATAATTGTGGAAACTTTATTTCCAACCTAAAAACTAATTGACGTTCAGTGGAGAGGTCCCAACATATTATAATACTAGGTGATCATCCGTTTCAATCTCAAGCAATGTGAACTATATATATTTCCATAACATGACCCTCACTTTGCATTCACCAAGCGATGCACGTGGGACTCGTGACCAACCATGTATCCAGACGTCTATGGGGATTCTCTGCCGGAGCTTGGCCCCAACTTGGCTATGGGACGCATCACAGATGGTATCTATTCATTTCAAGCTGAGCTTCAATAGTAATCATCTTTCTTCTACATTGTCCTTACTCTTTCTTTTGACGGACTTGGGTCTTCTTCATTAACGGACTTGGTCCTCTAATGACTTCTCCAACATTTCTCAAAGTCGCTAAAGTATGTAGTTGTTCTGTGACAGTTAGTTTATTTGTGGGAATTTTGTATGAGAATTTGTTAAAAAAAAAGTTAATTATCGAAAATCTGCATTACCTAAATTTTTAATGCACTTGAGAAACAATTGTAACAGTTATTGTTCTTGATCGTAGTTGTAAATTGAACAATAATCTTTTTCATTTCTTTGACAATCGAATTGTCTATTTGCAAGACTAGGCCTCTCCCTATGTCGTTTTTGACTGGTACAGGAGGGGTAGCCTTAAAAAGAGACTTGGACTAATTAAGGCAAGTCGTCCCATGACAATTAGCATGCGTATACATGCACCATGATTAGGTGTCCTAAACTGCATTGGTATTAATATTATGGTAGTACTGGTATATATTCTTAACCCTTGTTAATTATTAGCCAATATTGGAGTCACGGGAAGCGTGGACTCTATGACTACGCATACGTGATTAAAGATCAGACTGTTCAGCTAGGTGGGGAGCCAGCTCCTCACTCTAGAACTGCAGCTCTAGCGGAATGCAAACTGGTTAAATATTAATTAATTTCCTTTCTGGAGATGATCACTCCTCTTTCACAGTAACAGCCAAAGAAATGAAGATCCTTTCATTTTCCATGCAATAAAGTCCATGTAATAGCTACAGCCAATGATGAATACCATAACACAATGAAGTCCATGAAAGAATTTGCGTGCCCATGATAGATCCGAAACAGCCAATAACCAAGCCAGTGAATCAATTTCTATTAACAGTACTACAAGCACCAGACTTGCGAGTGAATTGTGGAGGGAAAAAGAAAAGGTCTGGAAACACATCCAAATCCAAACTGTTCCAAATTTTACCTCTTCATCCTTTTTCCACAAATCCAACATTCAAACACAGTCCAATAGCTTTTGTCGCAACATACGGCAATAAACTCTCACATGTTTCTAATACACTTTCCGTGGTTTCTAACACAGCTTTCGAAACTTGACCACAGCCCAATAGACGGTGGTAAACATTTTACATGTTGTTGTGTCATTGTGAATCCTAGAATGGAACGCTAGCACCAAAAAATAACAGAGGTTTGCTCAAATTTATTAGATGTCAAACTGTATGTGCCCTCTAGGCAGGTCGCAAGAAGTTGCTGGTCGAAAGTTTAGACTAATCGCATTTCATTACCATTTTGCCCGTCGATACCACACAAAGTGTAAGATATACAATATCTTGGGGGTGTGCTGTTGTAATAAATCCAATAAGCTAATAGCTGTTCAAAGCATTTGAAAAATTTTGGGCCCCTATTCTTGCCTCCCAGAGGCCTCCAAGGGAGGAGAAGGTGACCAATACCCACCATAGTCAAATCTATGAGGGCCCGGATTCAGGGTAGTGTTATCTTCAAATTATCTCTCGCTGCCATCGTCTATTTTCAGTGGAGGGAGCGTAACTTGAGGATTTTCCAGCATAAGCACAGGGATTTGGATGGTTTTACATCTGTACGTTATCCTTGAAGCAATCCGAGCTAAACTCACTCCTTCCCTCTGTCAAGTTTACGGCATCCAACAGGTCACTTTGTGATGCTTGGTTACTGGATTCTAGGATCTTTAGACTCAACAATTGTAGAGGGCTCTGGTTTTTCATTAGTTCAGGGGAATGCCCCGGTGTTCTTGTAGTTTGGTGAATTTTTTGGTGAAATAAATTTTACTTACCCAAAAAAAAAAAATATGCCTCATAGGGAAGTTAAACCAATTCCACATTTACTGGCAGCAAATGTCATTGGATATGATCAATTTTGGCGACTTTTGCAAATTGTTCACTTCAGTCATCCTCCTTATGATCTAAACAACTACAGAATTCCAACAAATTGGGAACTCATGTTTTAGGTAGTAGTACATGTTTGACTGAGCGGGCAAGAATAAAGTGACCGGCACCCTAGCCCAACACCAAGTCTACCCCTCCATGCTGATTAGAACTTTTGGAAGCCTCAATATGTGGTGGAAATTTTGATTGGACGCCTTCAATTTTTCTCGAGCTCCCAATTTACATATGTGATAAGCCCTATTCCAATATAAATACTCCTCCACGCGATAAAAATTTAATGGGCGAGAGAGAGAGAGAGAGAGAGAGAGAGAGAGAGAGAGGAGGTGGGGTGGGAGCGGCGGTATCGTTTGGGGTTAGGGTTTTCTCTGCCTTGCCTGCCGAAGGGAAAATAAGAAGTGATGGGGAAATTGAAAAGCATCCCGCGCGTTTTTGTTTTAAAAAATTAACCCTTACCGGGGTTTCTTGGAAACGTTGGAAACAGATTGCGGGGAAAGCCCTAATTTCTTGTAGTGATTGGTACTAAGGCAGCGTTCTTTTAAACATATTTGTACTAAACTTATTTCAGTATTTATTTTTTATTTTTCTTAACTTTTTGTTTAGCTTTGCGTCGTAATTTTTGGGGTTAATCATTTGTCTCCATAATACGAATCGGAAAAGTATAAAAGTTTGAACCAATGAGAATGAAAAAGTACTCTTGACGCAGCGGAATTCACAAAAGTGTGTGCAAGCGGGGTATGTATGTACTCTGACGCAGCATAATTCACAAAAGAATAGTTAGCGTACTATTCCAAACTAGATAAACCCTTGAATCCATGAGCAAAACTTGCGCACAAAAGAGAGAAAACTCTGAATATTATAGATGGAAAAAACTGAATAAAATTAGGTCACGACCCCTTTTATAAGGCTTAACCCTAGGAACCCTAAAAATATTGCAAGAAAATAAAAAGTCCCGAAAATTGGGGAAACTTACAAAATTGGAAAATAGAAAGAAAAATAAGACTTTAATTTCTCAACAAGAATCAACTTCTATGAAAATATATGCTAAGAGTTATTAATGTTTTAAAACTTTTCTAAAACAACAAATAACATAAATTGAATGCCTAAACGAAAGGAATTAGGCCAAAATTCACCATGTGTCATGAACTTAAGGTGGTGTGTATGGATCGCAACGCGATTTTAAGTCAGCCTACCAAGTTTGGGCTCGATCCGAGCTCGTCCAAATTTTGCCAAATCGGGTAATCTGCAATTAAACATCGTTTGTTTTCCGAGTTTTCACTACAAGAAAAATTCAATTGGGTGACGAATGAAAATCGTCACAAATTGCATGTTTTTCATCACAAATAATTTAGGTGACGAAAAAAAATTTATCGACTAAAGGTTGTCGAGGATTCCTACCTGGTGACGAAATATATTTTTCGTCACCTGTAGTGCCTTTTGATGACGAAATATTTCGTCACCAAAAAGTGAATAATTGTTGACAAAAAATTTTTCGTCACTTATTGTGCTTTTTGACGACGAAAAAATTTGTCACCGATGGGTCACATTGGTGACGAAATTTTTTGTCACTAATATAAGAAATCGGTGACGAAATTTTTCGTTGCGAAAGATGTTTTCATATGGGAAAAGAAATCCATCTTTCTTGCTCCTGCTGGGTTTCGAACCCAAGTCCCTTAAGTTTTTCGCGCAAGTTCCAACCAACTGCACTACGCACACTTTTCAGTAAATATTTGAAATATCTAATATATAACACATATGTTTAACATGAAAATATATTTCGAATGTAATTTTGGACCTTTAAATATTAAAATTAGCAATTTTGATAAACATGAAATTTGTAGGCAATTGAGTTATTGTTCAAACCCAATTTGATTTATCTCAATCGGAGATTTTAGTAAAGAGTTATGTCCGAAATACCGTTAGTGACGAAGCGTAATTCATAAATTTCGTCACGAAAGGTACCCATTTGACAACGATATATATTTTTTGTCACTGAAAGCGTTAAAATGGTGACGAAATTATTTTTCGTTACTAAATTGCTCACATTTGGCGACGAAATATATTTTTTGTCACCAAATGATTATCTTTGGCGACGAAAAATAATTTTGTCACCTTTTTAAAGCTTTCGGCGACGAAAAATGTATTTTATCGCCAAATGGGTACCTTTAGTGACGAAAATATTTTTTTCGTCGCTAACAGGCATAATTGGTGAGGAAATTATTTCGTCACGAAAGTTATTAAAATAGTGACGAATTTATTTTTTCGTCGCCAAATATACTCATTTAGTGACAAAATTAAATTTCGTCGCCACTTTCTCGTCACTAATTTTCATTTTTCTTGTAGTGTTTTGACCTATCCAACTGATCATGAAATTAGGCCTGCACATATTCTACATCATACTCATATATAGCCAGGCTTTCCGTGATTGATCTTATAGCTGGAAGCTGGTCCCTGTAATGGTTTTTTGGCTGCAAATGGCAGCGTCCTATATGGTACAAAAGTCGAGACGTCCCTATAGTGATTGATCTTTCTTCGGTTGTTGAGTCCACTTTGGGGTCCACACAAATGACCCGAGCTAATTAATAATTTAAAATAATTTTATTGGTTGTCTCATATAAAATGAGATCAATCAAATAATGTAATTTATTAATTTAATCTTACAATTTTTCATTTAAAATTTAGGATCAGGAACACTGAACAATTTTTTTAAAAAACTAGATGCATCGCGATGTGCAAGGCACATCCGTCATGCCCGTTGTGGAGAGCGGTTTTCAAAATCGTAAACGAAAGTGAATGGAACAGAAGTTGAATGCACGCCTAAGTTGTCTGCATAAGTTTGTTAACAAAAGATGTCTACATAAGTTTGATACACATTATGAATATGGGCAATATTCACAAGACGATTCTTATTTTCTTGATCAAATTCTTGGACATGGAAGTGTAAATTTATTGACTACTACCGATGCAGAGAGGGTGGATTTCTGGTAATTGTTAGATACATGTCCATCAACATATTTGTATCTACCAAGATCCTTCTTCCTAACCAAAAAATAACAATAAAGAACCACATAAGCCAAAAATCAAAAGAATATAATGAGAGTAAAAATTCCACTTTCGACGACCGAGGTAGTCGCATACAAACAACTGAATTTACCAAAAATAAATAGTAATATAACAGAGAGAGAAGGAATGTACCTCAAGCGTGTGAACAAATGATTCAAAATTGGATACAGAGAAGCAGATGTGATGAACTAGATCAAGGGAGATTTTCAGGGTCTGCAATGGCTGCTGTAGCTATCCATGGTCCTTTTGAAAGCTTCGTCTCCAGATTTCTCTCGATGAGGTGAAGAAAGAATGATGGAGGTGAAACCAGATGACATTAAATTCAAACTTGGGGCTCTCGACCTACTCAAAACCCAAACATCTGCAACAAATACCCACAAACACCTGCATTTGTTTTAGTTTTCTTATAAGCGCATTACAATTTCACACATTCTCATGAGGGGTCTGATCCACACAGGGTCTACAAACTGCAAGACTTATGTTTTGTAAGGGAATTATGTCTTTGTTTGTGTCTGAAAGGTGTGCACGTACAAAAGAATTGTAAACCAAAGAGTGCTTAATTCCTTATGTCTAAGCCGAAGAGTCATTAGATTTCAAACGCTATACACAAGCCAAAAAATTTCACTACTTTGAGTCTTTAGTTTAATTTGTCAAACAGTAGCATACCTAATGATGCCATTTTTCTTCATTCGCAATGGTTCGATTGCTATGTCCTTGTTGGGCAGGTGGTATTTGGGCGGATTCAACTTCAAGCTAGGCTTTGCCTGGCAGCCCACAAACAAATTAGCACATCCATATGTACCTGTTACATACCATGAACTCTAGCAAGTGGCAACTGCCCATTGAAGAACAAAACCCAACTCTCAAAATCACAATATACATGATTGCTTTGGGTACCATCGAAGTTTGAGTTGAAAAGCAACATCTCCTCAATTCATAGGGAATGTTCAACTACAAAAGGTAGAAAACGGAAGTATAAAAACTAACATGCTCTGGCTTATAAGTTCACAAATCCACACAAAAAAGCTCACCGATTAAAATTCATGTGCTAGTTTTTGCACCATACAACTGGTGTCACCATAATCACAAGTTCACTATTTCACCAAGAAAGTGCACTATAGACATGAACTTGTAGTCTGGAAATAAATAAGAACGTCCCAATATTTCTAAGACTGTCATGTCTATAGTCCAAGTTCTATTCTAAAAGCCATTATATCACCCAAATGTAAGCCTGTGATACCAAACTGATTTTATGAACAAATTTTGCTTGGGAGCATGTACGAATCTGTCTTAATAGCAATAACTATTTATGAGAGCACGGAGTTTTTTGTATTTTCTTGCTGATCTTAACAACTCGACTTAGTTGTGGTGCATTGAAATATCAACAAACTATGAAGCACATGGGACACGCTAGGAGGGACATGCCATGTACACACACAGGGACACAATAAGCCATTTTTTAAAATAGATTTTACTTGTTTTTTCGGGGTAGAAGATTTACACCTTCAAAAGTGTTGTGATGAATATTTCTCTACATGATCAGATTGATTTAAAAGTAGAATATACTCTTGTGGAGGTATGATTGAATAAGACATGGAACACATTAAGGACATAATCTTCAAATAAGCCAAATTGATAACCTCTATGATATGTGAAAGGAACAAAGCAATTCGAGAACGACACAAGTCAATTACTCTAATTATCTAGTTGAATGCTTAAAGAGTTGAAGCTCCAATTGTACACTAAATAACTATAGAGAGAAGAGAGACAATACCGAGTATTACATCTTTCGCATCTCAACGGTTTTTTAGAAGAGCCCCATTAACGAATTGATGCTTTCTTACATACTATACCCTTTGACTGTGGGTAGGGTAATGAGACCACTCTTTCACTAACCCTTTAGATGTCCTGGGGATAACAAAACCAAATGAATATTTACTCTTTACACCAACTCTACGAGGATTTTGAATCGATAAATTAAGAGAAATCAAGCTACAAAAGAAAGACAGTAATTAATTTATGCAGAAAATCCAAAGATAAGTGCAATTTTTTAAATCCAAAAAGGTAAAAAAAAATAGCAAACAACAAGGAACACTACAAAGTTCCAAAATAAAGCACAAAACTAAACATGCAATAGAAATCAGAAAAACGGAAAACATCACCAACTAAAAACAGCAGCCCAAAATGAATCTACGCACACAGATCGAACAGACCCAAAATCTTTTCAATAAAAAGTCAAAACACAAAAAACCAAAGGAACAGAAGCAGCAAATCAGAAGAGATACTCCATGATTTCCAAACAATGAAACCTAAATGCGAGAAATCATCAAAACACTACATGTTAGAGAATATGCCGACCCATCTTAAAGAGATGGAAAATTAAAAACACATGGCCTGCATAAGTCTCCAAACACAAATCAATGACAAAAACTACAAAATCAGAAAACCCAAAGAACAAAGCGCCGTACAACATACTGAATCAAACAATGCAAACCACTCAGTAAAAGCAGAGGTGAACGAAAATCATCTATTGAAATGAGAGAATCAAAATATCTTACAGATGAAGGATGCGCCACAAACGTCATATATAGCTTAACAACCTTCATCAAATCTCTGAGACCCAGATCTTCCCAATGGCAAAACCCTAGAAAACAACTTGCGGCTGCCCACATGAACAGATCTGCAAAGAGAAAGAATAAAAAATAAGATCGGCGACGGAGATACACAGAGTAGCAGCAATGCCCCCTCCGACCGGATCTTCGTCGGCGAAGTCCCAAACTGCTTGAAACTTTGTCGTCGACGAACTCGAAATCGCCTGAAACTCTTGGGTGAAATCTTGGGCTACAAAAAGAGATGCAAAGTGAAGTTTTTTTTAGGATTGAAGGCGATTACAGAGAGGTGTGGCTCTCCCAAAAACCTCTCCCTCTCTCTCTAACCAGAGGAAATAAAGATCAGCTCAGATATTTTCTCCTCCTATCACGCCACGCACCCCCACAATGTGGAAGAAGTAAAAGGACAATTGAGGACAGCCGACCCAAGGCAGCGCCCCCACCAATTGGGGGGTAAATTCATCCAAATTGGCACAAAATGGCTAGCGAAAATTGCCCTAAAATTGCTGCTTATTATAGACGAGGAGGAAAGCTACATAATGGTGTGCCCAATATACCGTAGATCCGAACCGCGGATATAGTAGGATTTATCCATCCAGAGAAAATGGATATAAAAAATGTTGGAACGACCAATTTATCGGAAGTAGTAGTGGAGGCCGAAATGTTTGCGGAAGCTGCTGCTAGCTAGTGCAATTAGTTCGACCATGAAGGTCCATGAACATGGTGAATAAATTCCGAAGCCACGACAGATTGACGTGGAGAGAGTTTTTTTTTTGAAGAGAAGTTCATCGATCCCATTAATTGCAAATATTACAAGATAGCTTCAAGACATAATGCTAAGGTGTATGTTATTGAGATATAAAAAGGGCAAATAGAAAAAAATGTAAAAGTCATGAGGTAGGACGTATGTGATAAATATTATTAGAGATCTATTCCATTTAGCATAATGTGATAGTTGAAAGGTAATCGTATGTCTGTATGGTTAAAAGTATATATGTAACTCCAAAATATCCATCATGTAGTGGATATAAAAATTCTCTAAAGATCTCTGCATTTATGTGAATCTGATTTCTCGTAAGGCAGTTTCAAATACTTCTTTTGAACTGTGGATAGAAAGGAACCTAAACTTAGGACACTTGAACGTTTAAGGTTGTCCAGCAGAAGATAGAGTTTTTAATTCACATGATAGATTTTGCATTTTAGAATGAGCTATGGTGATCTTATTGGTTACTCAAGAAAATTCAAAAGGTATGAGTTTTATTATTTAACCATAGTATGACAATTATAGAAATCGATCATTTAGATTTTTTTAGAATGGTGAAATCAGTGGAAGTGATAAGTCAAGGAATGTGGTCGCTTAAAAGTTAGGCTATAAGTTTCTTTACTCGTAACTTAGAATGATGTTGTTGTTCTTATAGTTGATAAACAACATAATGATATGGAACAACAAAGTAAGTAGCCAATCACTCCATAATGAGATTGACACCAATGAAGAAATTGTAGAATAATCACAAAAATATAGCATTAAGAATATCTCAAAGGAAAAAGAGATTTACTATTTGAATGATTATTTGATTTATCTACAAGAATGTGTTATGGTCCGATTTCATTTTCACGAGCCGCATAAAGTGATGATTTTACTAAATGGATTGATGCCATGAATGATAAGTTGAACTATTGAAACATAATGAAGTTTGAAATTTCGTTGGATTGCCATAAGGATACAAGAAAGCATGTTGTAAGTGGGTCTTCAAGACTACTTTTGACTTAGAGGGCAATATAGAACGATATAAAGTCAAACTTATGGCCAAGAGTTACACTCAGAAAGTAGACATAATTTTATGGAGCCCTAGCCTTCTCTCTTGTATTCGAGAAGAAATCGCTGAAAATTTATTGTAGCGTTGATAGATAACTCTTTATGTTTGGGAGTTATGTTTGGGCGTGAAAATAACCTTTTGAATGAAAGCGTCGATGATGGAGTCTATATGAATCAACCTAAGGTTTCTCAATTTAAGTAAAGGAGCGCTTTGATACAAATCTAGGAAGTCAATTTATAGATGTAAACAAGCTCCATGCATTGGTTATTTATATTTACTAATACCATTGGTTTCTTTGGAATTAAGAAAGAAAAATATTATTAACTGGTGTATATATCCAAAGATCAAGCCTATCAAAAAAAATATATCCAAAGATCAGTGGGAGTAAGTTTATATATATTTTTTGATATGTATGTTGAATGTTGTAGTGATATTTATTGTTTGCACTTGAAAGTTTTTTCTAATGAACTTTTAAACTAAAGGTTATATGCTCACATTAAGGAAGTCTAGCGATCTTGAGTTTATTAGCTGCTCAGATTCAGATTTGTGTTTGGAGTTTTGATAGTAGAAAATCTACTTTTGATTAGTTGTTCCTATTATGTGAAGGAGAAACAAAAGTTTTAACCTAGCTATCATTACTTCATCCCTTATGTTGGTTGAATTATGGCATGCTTTGAGGCCATAGTTCATTAATAGCAGTTGGGAAACTTATCTTAGGATTTGGGGTTGTTGACACCATTACCAAGTCGCTAAGAGTTTATGATTCTGTAACTATTTTCTTTTCTAAGAAAATTTCAGAAACAAGAGTGTCACTAAAGGTATAAACACACAACTTATGATTGCAGATCCACTTATGAAGGGGTTAATGCATGGACGTTTAAGAAATATGTTAATTGAATGAGTCTAGCATACCCCATAACAATTGTATTTTATGTTTTATGGGCTGCATTACGTTGATGATATTATTCGACACTTTGAGAGATCTTAATTACGTGTTTATGATAATTTCCTATAATGTATAGTACATACATGTATGTATGTGAATGATTAATGATTACAGGAATAGTCTTTGACAAAAGACATTATCGTTAGACCTTATGAAATCGCTTCTCACTTAAAGGCTATGTTAAATAGTTTGCTAATGATTGTGGTACATGGAAGGGACTACGTCATCATGATGTAGAACCGCCATGACTCGCACTAGCGAGTTGTTTAATAATAGTATAATGATTGTGACCAAGTTAAGAAGAAATTGATATGGATTTATGGTGCGCCTTATGTTTACCTTGTTAAACACTACTTAAGTTATTATATGCGCCAAGTGGGAGAATATTGTAAGACTAAATTTCTGATTTGGTCTTGTGGTGGCCCACATGTATTATATATGGCACATATGAATTATGGGTTTAATGAGATTCTCCATGTCTTCTGCCAAAGATTTATTCTTTTGGTCAAATAGAGAAGTTGTTTCCTAAATACGTTATACTTTGATGGGAAGTTAGTATCAATGTTTAATAAGGAAACTGGTCCTCTCTCTGCCTATAAAAGAGTGTCTAGGGTTCCATCAATTTAACGTAATATACTAAACAGCTAGAATGAAAGGCAAGTGAGAGAAACCCGTCTTCCACCGAGGGCTTAATACTCTAGTAAATTATGGTCGCTACAATCACTTACCGGATCGCTCAAGTTCCGCATAAATGGATCTGGGTACGCCATTTTTTATTCTATGTTTTTCCGCATAATGATTGTATATGTGATGATCATGATAGTCCTAGATCCTAGCATAAACGTAGGGTGTTAATTATCTATTTACTGTGCCGGTGGCTCAAAGGATCAATGGACTCGGATTTACGACAGAGGCTATTCCTCTTGTGAAAGAGCATTTCAATGCATCAATCTCTATAGTCCAAGAACAAAATTCCACATTATACGTTGGGTCTCTAGATACTGATTATATAGGGGTTTTCAAGAAAGAGCCATGAATGAAGCAAGCGGTGTGTGAAATGTTAAGCAACTCCGAGTACTAAATAAAAGTTGCTATCGAAAAACAATTAATGAAGCTATGAAAATAAGGGACACGAAATTGTTGTCTCAATCTATGGATTTTCCTTTGTGGTGCAGTTAGTATTTGGTAAACTTTGTTGCATTATGGAGTTGAAAAAATTGGTGCAATATATGCTTGAGGAAGTAATGCATATAAACAGTGGCGGCTCCAGAATTTTATAGCAGGGTGTTCAAAAATTACCTTGGCTCTAATAGCTTTATTAGCAAATATACACCTCCACCAAAGCTCACATTTTAGTACAAATAGTGCGATCAAAATTCATATAGAATACTTGTAATTTTATAATTGTCCTCCATAACTTTTCATATTTTGAGCCAAATACAAGTAAACCAGGGCATTGATCCACTAATATCATTTGGAGAGAATTTTTTGTTAATAAATTCACAGTCCTACATATTTAATTGGAGATATGCTCTCTTATTTTGTCCCTTATCATTATGATGGTATTACAAAAATTGTAGTCTTGCATCCAATTGATGATTGTCAACTGAACAGGTTTTCGTATAAAAGAATTTTGGGTGTTGCTACGAACAAAAGTTTTCTTAAAAAAATCCATTTGCAATTCCATTAACTAAAACCAAAACTCGATAGTTAATGTTTTGGGTGTTCAAAGTATGTTACGCTCTCGATTTTAAACATAAATAAAATAATTTTACTTAAATAAAATCCTCATAACAATATACATCTAACTCAAAAGAGTTTACCATTTTCTGTTCATCAAATTACAGTCCGAACTCTAAGAGTTTCAAAATATTACATCCCTGGCACAATGGCCCCAAAAGCATAAATACTTGATAAGTAGAGTTAAGAGTTTACAATAATCCTCCAGAAAAGAAGTATAATTAAAGTTACAAATACATCTTCTCAAAGAGATTTACAAAAAGAGAAAAAATTCTTTCCACCTTAGGTGAAAATCATGGGGTTTCCACCACACATTACGGCCCCTTCCGTGTATTTTTTTCAGTAATCTGAACTGTTCATCTTGTAGGACCCGCATAGTAGTACATTCACACAAAAAATCATATTTATTGGATATCGATAGGTATATTAAAAATTAAATCTTAGTTTATAAAATAGACGGATATGGATAGTTTAACTTTAAACTTATCTACCGTCGATTTTTTAAACCAAAATTCAATTTTTTATATGCCTATCCATGTCCTGTTTTTTATTGAAGATGTATTACTTTGTGAGCTCTACAAAATGAATGGTTCAGATTTTTATAATATACGCATGGTGGGGCCCACAATTGATGGTTGTGGAAATCCCAAGTTTTTTACCTAAGGTGGATGGAATTTACACTCTTATAAAAAAATGCCTAAGTAACTCTTCCAATCTAACTTTCAAAAGGTTTTCTAATCTCCATGTTACTGTCCCTGATTAGTACCTGAAAATAATGAAGAGTTGAACTACACTAACCTAGTAGAAATTCTACACTAATGTTATATGCTCATGAGATGATTGGATGATCAAGCAATAGCGGAAACTAAATGGAACAACCATGACATATGAAACAAGCAAAACCATACGAATCCCAATCCCAATGTCTCACAATTCTATCATGTTTTCACCTTAATAATCATTTAATCAACATCGTATCACAATTCCCTTATCGTTCTGTGTTATGAGCAAAAGCACCTGCCGAGTCAATTAAGGGATCCTGATACCCTTTGTCAGGCACCTCACCCGTTGGTAGGTCTTAAATAGATCACGAGCATTTGCTCCTCCCGGGCCAATTAAGGGATCCCGATATCCCCTATCATGCACTCACCCGTCGTTGGGTCCTAAATGTGTTCTGGTTTTGGATTAAGTGTGCATGGATCTCATTTCATCATTAATCATCAAGACTCAATCTTTCATGTCAAACACGTATCAAAAGTATATATATAGGATCTCAGTTTCAATAGGAAAGGAAAGACAATCCAATTTCAATTTATAAACAATTATCACACTGCACATGTTTCATTCGTCTTTTAACTCGTTATCATTCAGTACATCATACCACTAACTATTACATAACGTACTTCTCTTTTGTAAGCAATGACAGATAAACAATCCGGTATATATACGAAGCATGGCATTGGTATTTATACGACTTGAAACAATAATGACAAAAAGAGAGATATGACATGAGTTTACTCCATAAGCACCAAGTCGTCTGAACCTCATTCAATATAAGTCTAAAGTCAACGGATGTTCAAAGGAATCATAGAGATGCATTACAATGTCAAGAAGTGGTTTAGAGGTGTTGAAAAAGTATTAGGAGTGATCGGGAGTTGTTTGGAGCAACCAAAGGTCAAGAGCACAAGACAAAGAAAAGCTCTCAAGAAAGTTCATTTAGTTCGGGAACTAAGAAAAAGAAGTTCCGGAACTGATCGCTTCCGAAAGTCCAAAAATGTAGTTCTGGAAGAAAACGAACAGAACCAGTTAGTTCGGAAAATCCAAAAATGTTGTTTCGGAACTAAATGACAAATGTTGGGTGATTTTTCATGTTTTGCCTGATTCAATCAAGGCTCGAAACAAACACTCAAACACAACTAATAGGTACCAAATCAATCAAGTAAAAAATATATAAAGAGAGTGAGAAATCCCTACCTCAAGCCTTGAGAGAAAGGATCCAAGCTTCAAGCAAACCCTAGAATCCCAAACTCGATTTCAACCAAGAACACTCCTCTTCGAGCTTGAGCGAGCAAGACTCGAGGTCTAGGACACGCGGGTACGAGGAATTTTGTGGAGGATCTTCGTGGGTTTTGAGTTTGAAGGTGAGATTTTGGGAGATAGTGTGAGAGAGATGAGAGAGGCGTCACTACAAGAAAAATGGAAATTGGTGACGAAAAATAATTTCGTCACTAAATGAGTATATATGGCGACGAAAAAATAAATTCGTCACTGTTTTGACAACTTCCATGACAAAAAAATTTCATCACCAATTATACTTGTTTAGCGATGAAAAAAATATTTTCGTCACCAAAGGTATCCATTTGGCGACGAAATATATTTTTCGGCGACTGAAAGCTTAAAAAAGGTGACGAAATTATTTTTCGTCACCAAAGATTATCATTTGGCGACAAAATATATATTTCGTCGCCAAATGAAAGCAATTTAGTAACGAAATATTTATTTCGTCACAAAATGCTTAACTTTGGTAACAAAAAATAATTTCGTCGCCATTTTAACTCTTTTAGCCACGAAAAATATATTTCGTCTTCAAATAGGTAACTTTCGTGATAAAATTTATGAATTGCGCTTTGTCACTAAATGTATTTCGGACATAACTCTTCACTAAAAACTCCAATTGAGATAATTCAAATTGGGTTTGAACAATAACTCAATTGCCTACAACTTTCATGTTTATCAAAATTGCTAATTTTAATGTTTAAAGGTTCAAAATTACATTCGAAATATATTTTCATGTTAAATATATGTGTTACATATTAGATATTTCAACTAGTTACTGAAAATTGTGTGTGGTGCAGTTGGTAGAAACTTGTGCAATAAACTCAAGTGACTCGGGTTCGAAACCCAGCAGGAGCAAGAAAAAAGGATTTTTTTCCTCCTATGAAAAAATCTTTTGCAACGAAAAATGTCGTCACCGATGTGACCCATTAGTGACGAATTTTTTCATCGCCAAAAGGAATAATTGATGACAAAAAATTTCGTCATCAAAAAGCACAATAAGTGAGGAAAAAAATTTCGTCACCAATTATTCACTTTTTGGTGACAAAAAAAATAGATTTCGTCATCAGGTAGGAATCCTCGACAACTTTTAATCGACAAATTTTTTTTCATCACCTATATTATTTGTGATGAAAAACATGCAATTTGTGATGATTTTCATTCGTCGCCCAATTGAATTTTTCTTGTAGTGCGTTGGGGGGGGGGGGGGTGTTGTGTGTATATCCCACAGACTCTCCTATTTTTATACACATACATAACATATACCACACTTACACCCCTCCACTTATGAAATACATCATTAAGTCCTAATTTCTCCATCTCTTTACACATTAACCCCAAGGCATTTACTCAACATTATTCATGTTAAAATGCATAATTCCACATTAAGATTAGCAAATAAAGAAATTTAAATTACGGGTCCTAATAAAATGTTTAAAAAAAAGTTAGGATGTTCAACTGCAAACCCCTTCCACGGGTGTGCAACCGCCTCTGCATATAAACGAGCTAAACAAGGCAAGTAGTCGATCGATTGCTCAAACTTGGCTTGAAAACAGAGCTTCATTAATGTATTCAAGCTTAGCTATTTATTGAGCTAGGCAAGTCAATCTCAAATGACTTTTAATCAAGTCGATCATGGCCCGATCTTGAGTAGTTTGACTTTTTTAAACATTATGAGCCGAGTAAGCTGAGTAGTATCCTGTTCGAACTTGATTTGAAAGTTTAACGAGTTGATAGGATAGTTCGTTTAATTTGAACTACTAAACACTTATTAGACACTTGGCAAAATTTAATTGGCCATTATTTGACGTGTCTAATTTTGATGCTTGTGACATGTGGCAGTCTAGAATTGGGTTAAATATTTGAAGGCCTACACCCATCGAGAAAACTAACAAAGACCAACAAAAATTAGATTTAGCTTTGAAATCAAATTTAGGAAGGAAAAAAGAACAACACTAAAACAAGGGGCACGATTTATTTCCAACCAAAAGATTTTCCTCCCATAAGCTGGAAAAAAATCGTGAATTATTGACCAATGTCAAATAGTTGTCCTAGGGATGATCAACAAAGGCAATGACAATAATGATTGGGAGGCTTGTGATTGAATTCCTTGCAATGGCCTTCCTTGAAGCAATTGCTATTTTTGCAAAGCGTATCGCAAGTTTGATCGTCTTGAGTTCGTGGTACGCAACTCCCAATGTGGTTATCGTAACAACAGTTGACCCTGTTGCTGTCCTCATCATCACCCATCACTTCCTTATAATAACCTGCTTAATTATTAGTAGACACATCGATGAAGTTGACTCGTCGGGAAGCATGGTGCGGGTGAATGAGCACGTTGGCTCTCAATGGAGTTCTTGTCAAGGAGCATGGTGCCAGTGACTAGGCATGTTGGCTCTCAATTGAGATGACTCTGAATCGATTGAGTGGGTGCAGAATAAACCCAATTCGCGAAATATGGTTGAGAGTATTAGATCTGAATCAATGGGGAGTTTGGATGCAGAGAGGGATTAAGGCCAAATGTACGGTTCACACATGAGGGGAAGATTTGTTAGAATATGTGTGAACGTTGTGTCCCACATCTGATAAATAGAAAAAGAGTTGGACTTTAATATATAATTGGATGACTCACCACTTATAATGCTTAGCCTTTTAACTGGATATGAGTCATTTAATGTATATTGGGCACAAGTGATGTGGTGGACTGTTTGTCGTTACTCCTATACAAATTGGGTCTTGAGCACGCAGCGATGGGTCGATTTATTGGGTAACCTCCCAACATGGATGATATTGTTCGTGGCGGAAAGGGCTAAAGAAGTGGTGGTTTGATAGAAGGCAGGCATCGAAATGGTGGCTGCAAAAGATGGCAACGCCAGCCAACTAGTTGAGAATGGGCGGTTGTGGGAACAAAATGGGTGAGTTAACGAATTGGTGAGTAAAATCTGAAATTGAGTTTATTCAGTGGGTGGTCAAGTTCAAGTTTCTTTTTTTTTCTTTTTTTTCCGGTAAAATAAATCTTACTAATCATTGAAACATATTACAACGATTAAAAGGATCCGAAGAAAATGGCATCACAATCAAGGAAAAACTGGCCCCACAACAAAGTTGACACCCCTGCCCTACTCGACAATCATTTGCCTCTAAAAAAACCCCCACAAAAGGTTGGAGAGAAACCAACCTAGGAAAACACAAAATAGAAAAACAGAGTACATTGTACACAGAAACGCCCATCCTAGCTTTCGAAACTCAGATCTTGACTTGTCTAATTCCATCTAAATTTCCCCTGAAATCTTCAACTGAGTTTTCTCTTGATGTTGAACTTTGATTTCATCCAAAGAGTCACTAATTAATCTCTGATTTTTGAGGAGTTGCATTGTTGAAGATGAGATCTTTTCTAGCTATCAAAATTGACCACAGCCCATCATAGAGAGTTGCTTCCCAAATTGGGAAATCTATTAATTAGTAAACCATAAGATCACCAAAGATTGGATATCAGAAGGATAAATCAGAGATATACCCCAACATTCAAAGATAATCGATCAGATACTTCTTGTAAAGGGGCAGTGTAAAAACAAACAAGGAGTCTGTTGTCTCCAGTTCTGCATTTCGAAAAGCACATAAGCCTTGTCCCAAATTGCTTTGAGCTTCCATACCACTTGAAATCAGTGCTGATTTTGTAGCAATCATTTGTTGGGTAGCTTGCCTTACGAAAAATTCAATTTTGGGACGAAAAAGATTTTTCCAAATTGAGTGTAAAAGGGGATTTTGATTATGTTAAGAGTCATCGCATATTTCATAAACAGATCTTTGTTCGCAGTTGTTGATCGCCCATTGGGGCGTGTGAAGAGGGGTGGCAGAAGGAGGATTGCTCTATGATTGTTGAGTTCGTAGGAATTCTAGTCAAGGTTGAAATTATTTAGAGGTGCCTTGAATTCTGGAGTTATGGCAGGATAAGTAATGTAAGTTGGTTGAGTTTTTTAATCGGTGTTTGTTGCAGATTAGGTATCCTATCTTGATATTGTAACCTCCCTCAAGAGTCCAAGATATTGCTGGCTCTTTGTAACTTTCATAGTGTGGCCTTGTCATTCCTCGTCCGTGGAGTATATTCTTTCTTTGTGCTTGAGCAAAACTACGTAAATATTCATATTCTTGTGTGTTTTGTTTTCTTGTTTGTCCTAATATTTTTGTATTGTCATAACAAAGTAGATTTCTGAGTTTGATATTGATATCCATTTTTAATTTTTCAATGAGTTCTAGGAAAATAGATGTTCGAATACAATCTTGAATAGAAATGTTTCCAGAGCGGTCCGATGCAAGTCACTCTGTACAATGCACATGATTAGTTCCACACACACACACACACATATATATATATATATACACACACACACACGTCTCTCTGACTACAACACATTTAGGTGCCAGGCACTCTCTGCCAATTCAAACACATTCAGGTGCCAAGCATTTTCATTTTTCGATTACCTTGGTTGAGACCGGCTAAAAAGGTGGTAAAAAAAAAAAAAAACTGGAGAGAAAGCGAAAAGAAAAGCTAGCCTGTAGAGTGAATCGGGCCTTCCATTATGGCCCATATGCTCTATTAATCAAACCAGAGAGAGAGAGAGAGAGACGGTACTGCTCGATCGGTTTTAATGGTTCAATTGGATTTCAAGTTTTCAACTTGTCATGTGCATGCGTGTAGTTTTAGCTATGGATCATATATATGAAATCCAAAACAAAAATAATATTCACACAACAATCCAAACACAACCTCTCACATATATGTGAGCTCTATGCACACTACTATGTGTGGGTCCCACATATATGCTAGAGATTGTGTGAGCTGTTGTCTTTGGATTGTTACGTGAGTAGCATTATCCGAAAAAGTAATCATAAAATAATGAAACTCAACCCACGCCCATAACTCTCTTGTCCTTTACCAAAACAAATTAAACCTTTCTCTCTCTGTTGTCAAGAAAATGGGCAAGATAGCATGCATGCTCTTGGTCAAAGAGATGGCATCATCTATATGAATATTTCGCATAAAATACAAATCGAGTTCATATAATTATGTTTTGAAGCGGGATACGCGCGCGTAATGTGCCTATATATAGTGTCAAGGTCCTTTGGCATAATTCTCATTCGAAAACCCAATGGCAAATCTAAATATTGTTTTCATGTTTTTCTGCTCTCTTCTTCTTGTGGTGTTTGTTTCTGGTAATTCGTACCCATTCTTCAATAAGATTCAATTGCCACCAGGAGTCACGGGTCCCGAGTCAGCCGCCTTCGATGCAGCTGGAGGAGGACCCTATGTTAGCGTCACTGACGGTAGGGTCCTCAAGTGGGATAGCAAACTCAATGTTTTTGTAGAATTCGCCTACACTGCACCAAATAGGTAACGCCAAATTAAGGAGGAATGGTTATGTTAGGAATGGAAAACAAGGCAAGAAAGAGCATGTTAAATAACCTCATTTTGCTAGTTTTTAAATCGATCTTCATCTCATGCAGGGAAGGAATTTTAGGTCAAACACGAAACCATAAATATGGATGGGCTCTCGAGATTTTCCTTAGACAGTATAATAGTACACCTGCATAATATTTTGTATAGATGTATATGACGTTTTGTATATATATAATCCATACAATATGTAAAAAATCCAAAACATCTGTGCATAGAAAGGCGTACAATTTGTTTAAAAATTCATAATAACAAGATACAAAAAAGTTGTTCTACTAACATACAAACATGATGAATTCAAATTGATGTTATAAATATATATGTGAATGGTAGTTATTAATTGTTATATACAAAAGTTATGAATTCACGACTGACGTCATTACTTTCATTATCGATTTATTTTGTTATTGGTACAAAAACGATTAAAAAGTTATGCGTGACAATAGTTTTTTTTTTTTTTGCAAACAATATGAAATGGAGAAATACTTTTGAATTGCATTCATTTGATGTAATTTTTCTTCTGTTGGGATAAATCATAAAACTAATAATACTAAAGGCAGAAAAGGGGCGTGATAAAACTTGCAAGCCTATGCTTCAAACCCGAAACCGAAGGGCCGATTTCCGAACAAAAAGATACTTTAAATGATAAGTATCAAATGAATTGAATTTTGGGTATGTTTCATCTTGTCAGACCGCTTTTCCACTATCTCCTAAAATTAATTGGTGTTAAAGAAGGTTTTAATTAAATCTTTTATGGCATTCCAAAATGTTTGATCAAATTATGACAACATTCAAACTAATTTTTTTTTATTGGCAAAAAAAGTTTCCAATTCATTAAGAGTATGAAAACCTGTAACAATACAATAGGAGTAGAGATGCATTGAGCTCCTTCGTCTCGCGAAATCTAAACCTATCTTTTCACCTCTCGATTTTCATAAAAAAAAACCTGTTAGCAAGACACCAACATTCAAACTATTTGAAGAAAACTCAAACTCAATCCATTTTGTTCATAATTTTTTGAAATTTTTTGTACCAAATTAAAGAACTAATCGATATCTTTTTACTTCGGAGTGAAGAAACACGAAAAATCATGTCCAAAATCACTTTTTTTTATTTCAAAATTGTACGTCTTTTCATAGAAAACTATCATTTTGGGGCAGAGGGAGTCTTAGAAAACGAACATATTTCGATGATGTTTTGCATTAATTAGAGAACGCGCGCGCACACACACATACACACACACACACACCACGGTTCTTCGATGGGATCCCTTACGGCCTTACTGTGCGGACCTCCCCTTTTCCGATCGAATTACGACGATTCGAGCCGATCAATGTATTCAGAACGTGATTTTAAAAGTACCCGCGTGAAATCGCTAAAAAAAATGACGGTGAAGGACTTGATCCGAGCAGTTTTTTATAAAAATACTATAAATATATTTTTATGCAAAACTGTTCAGATCAAGCCCTTCCTGGTCATTTTTTAGACAATTTCTCGCAAGTATTATTAAAATCACATTTTGAACACATTAAGCGGCTCGGATCATCGCAATTCAATCAGAAAATGAGAGGTCCATACAATTTGGCCGTAAGGAATCCCTTAGGAGAAGCTGACTGATATATATTCTCTTCTAAGCCTCAAAATGATGGAAAAACTTAGAATTTTTCATCTTAGAAACTTCTATTTCAAACGTGTAATAGATTTTTTGTTTTTAACTAGTTATAACTATTTTTGGTGGTATATCAACTTTGGTTGACCTATCTTATGATATATCCTGATACGATTTATAAAATAAAAATAATAATACACGATACATATCCCAAATATTTGATAACACTGATTTGGAGTGATTAGCTACAAAGGCGTTGGGTAAACACTAGACAGGGTCGTGTGTTAAGCGCTTTCGTTTAACATTTTGGGTTCTAACAGCTATTGTTGATATCAGGAACAAGCAATTGTGAGATGGAACAACTGATCCAAATATGGGGCCTATATGTGGGAGAACGTTGGGTCTAAGCTTCTACTATGCAACGGAGTCTCTTTACATTGTTGATGCATACTTTGGGTTCCTAGTGGTAGGCCCTCAAGGAGGCCTTGCACTTCAACTTGCCACTAGTGCAGAAGGTGTGCCTTTCAAATTCACCGATGGCGTAGATGTCGACCAGCAATCTGGACACGTTTTTTTCACCCATGCTAGCGAAACCTTCGACTTGTGGTACGTAGCTTATACGCGTTCTGTAATCATTTTCTTCTCCTTCTTCTTTTCTAACAGCATGCATGTCTGGTAGCCCAGTGCCCAGTGGTATCATTTACTCCCGTATATAGTTGACTGCTCCCGTGTATTTGACTAGGGTGCAGATCTCATTGACTAGACATTGTCCTAGCTAGTAAATGACGAATTCTGAGAATTCGCAGGAAAATGCAAATGTGAAAATTAGGCCCCACTATGATTCTTGCGCGCAGTTCCCAAAGCCCTCTTGACTTTTCCACTCCTCCTTCTACATGAATTCGATCGGCATAAGATTATTGTCTCTATAGCCTATATAACTTCAAGACTCTGTTTGTTTAACCGTACGTATGTAAAATATTTTTGTCGACAATATATTTTGCCATTTTTACTTGTCTATTTGGACGTAATTAGTTGTGCAAACTCCACCGAATATCGATCGTCTCCTTCCAAGGCCACCGTTGACCCCTATACAGATGGACTTTGATTCAATTCGACTCATTTGTGCCACCAATCATATACTAAATCTCACCCTTCAAATAAAATCTGTGCAAAATTCCATTGCAGAAGAGAAGGGCTATGTTTGGTTTTAGGGTTTTGATCAGGTTTTTGGGACAATGAGTAAAGAGAGATAGATAGAGAAATGAGACCAATAATTCGATAGAAAATTTATTAGTTGGGGTTGAGCTATTTTGTTTTCTTTGTGTTGGGTTGAGCTATGTTGTTCCCCAACTTTTTCTCTCCATGTACCCTTTCGAGCTCTATTAAAATTTCCTTTGCCGAGCAAAAATAAAATTTATTAGTTGGGGACCGTGTGCGGAGGAAGTAGTTCGTTTTAGAGACCCAATGCAAACAAAGTCTAAATCTTTTTTGGGAGCTGCTGAGCTAGGGACATAAAATTTGACCAAAAAATGCCATGGGCTTGTCAAGTTCATTTGCTTTTGTAAGGTGGATATGCTCAAAAACATGTTTAAGTTTTTGTTCGTTGGAGTTGAGAGCATTTGGATTGTATTGGAGATTTCTCGAACGTACGTTTTGGTTTTATTGGTGGTTTTTTGGGTGTCTTTAGTTGGCAACTTGTCATCGACTATTTCTATTTTTAGTTTTTCTTCCATGGTTGTCATAAAAATTGAAAGGTTAAGGCCAGGAGTAAGTTGAGATTTTGGTAGTGGCAGCATTAAGAGTTTTCATGTTCTCCCTCTGAAACACTCTCATGCATTCGTTTTCCTATTTTACACTGATTTCATATATCGATCTTCTATGATTAATGAGATTTCCTTTGTGGCCAATAAAGAAAAACGTACAAATTAACGTACAGACGTGTATACGCGCAGGAATGCAACACAACCGGGTTTTCAACCTGACTCAACTGGAAGGTTGCTAAAATATGACCCAGTGACTAAACAAGTTATCGTGTTGCTAAGAGGGCTAGCAGGGGCAGGTGGCCCGGCTGTGAGCTTCGATAGCTCTTTCGTCCTGGTTTCAGAGTACGTCGGTAAGAGAATTCAAAAGTTTTGGCTCACAGGGGTTAAAGCTAACACCGCTGAGATTCTAATCAACCTTCCTGGAAATCCGAACAAAATTAAGAGGAGTGAAACGGAAGGAGAATATTGGGTAGCACTGAATGTAATTAGTCAACAGCCGATATTATTTACTGCGCCACAGGGTCTGAGGATTAATGGACTCGGAATGTTGCTGGAGACTCTTCCTCTTGTTACAGGGTATTTCAATGCATCTATCGCTGTAGTGCAAGAACAAAATTCTGCATTATACATCGGCTCTCGCGATACTGATTTCCTCGGGGTGTTCAAGAAAGGGCCATGAATTATCGATGCTAGCGGTGTGTGAGATGTTAAATTAACGACTACAAGTACTAAATAAAAGTTGCTCTGAAAGAACTATATGGAGCTACCAAAATAAGGGATATGAAATTGTTGTCTTAATCTATCTATTTTCCTTTGTAATGCTGTTAGTATTTGATAAACTTTGTTGCATTAAGGAGTCGAAAAAAGGGAAAATGACGGTCAATGACGTGTTTTGATAATTAATATCTGCCAATGACATTTTCAGCATTAACAAATATTTTCAGCATGTCCTTGGCGGGTATTAATTATCAAAACATGTCCTGGGCTGTCCTTTTCCCTTGAAAAAATCGATGCAATGCTTGAGGGAGTCAGGCATATGAACAAGTTGAATGAGGCGAGTAATTTATGAAACTTAACGAGTTTCATAAATATGTACAAGCTTGGCTAAGTATTTTATGAGGCAAGTCGATCTCAAATGAGTTTTAATCGGGTTGATCATAACCCAATCTCGAGTAGTAGCCTAATTGTTTTAAACGTCATGAGCTGGCCGAGCAAGCCGAGTACGTAGTACCACGTACAACCTTGATTTAAAAGTTTAACCAATTGAAGGATAAATTCAAACTTGGTTTGTTATGTCACAGACCACCCTCAAAAGTACTTCTAATAAACAAACATCAACTTGAATTCAAGTAGCTTAGTTGGTTTACCAATCCTAACAAGTGAGGGGTTGTGAGATAGAGAAAAAATCCGGTGTCAGTTTTTCCATATGAAAGAGAAAAGAAAAAAAAATGGACGTGCGAGTGTGGATAGTACTCCATTTTTTCCGAAAAATCAGATCTGTTGTTTCTTGTTTTGTTAGAGCCATGGTAACAATAACGAAACCAAACAAAACATGATAAAGGTAAGATTATATCTTACATATGCTAGCCTGTGGCCCTGTGCTAATCAAACAATCACAAATCACTCTTTTTCTCCCTTTAACCTTCTTACATGACTATATGAGTGTGAGATAGGTAAGTAAAAAATAAGAATATTTTTTAAATGGAAAGTGTGAACATTAACTATCTACAGTATTTCGTGGACTAGATAGTGATTTCGCAGGCCGGGTGACTCGGTGGGCCGGCTTGCAGTGCAAAGCTAGCTTATGGGTAGGTCATGCTTCAATCACCAAGGCCAATTACAGCCAATACACTATTCGGCCTGGGCTAGCCTGCCCGTTTGACGGGCTCATGCCAAGCTAAAGCCCTATGGGCCAGACAGTCTTTGTGCGGGCGTCGAGGTCGCGAGCCGAATGATTAACATACATCCGTCGTCCCATTTGATTTGCTTTAATTTGTAACTCAACTTTTTAGGAGAACATGCAATTAATGCAAATCTTTACAGAAAATTTTATTAGATTTCAAAACAGAGTGGGGTTAATGCGACGATCACTTTTTTAATGCCACGAACATGCAAGAAATAATTTGTTCGAGCATGATTTGAAACTGTATTGAGCTTCAAACAGTTTGCTTTTTGTCTTGCTTTTGTTTTGAGGCCAACTGCAATTCATTTTGAGCTTCAAATAGGAGCCTCTTGTGTGCTTTTTTTTTCCCCTGAGATGTAAAGCCTCTTTTGATGCAATTCTGTTACTTATATAGCAAACCGTTACGTAAAGATAACCTCGAATTCCAATATGCCCAAAAAAAACTCATGATTGAACAGACATAGTACATAACCGCATGAGTTCACACTCAAAAATACTACTCCCTCCGTCCCTTTTTTGTGTGTCCAGTATACCATTTTGGGCTGTCCCTTAATAAGTGTCCATTTTGTAAAGTTAGGGGGGTAAAAGTTGATGTATTGTCTATTTTGTCCCTAAAAGTAGATTTTATTTTGAAAAGTTAGTGAGTAAAAGTGTAATGATGATGGGTAAGTAAAGAAAGTGGAGGAAAAAGTTGATGTGAAAGGTGTAATGATTATGTCTTTTTAATAAGTTGGAGTTACGAAGCAGGACACTTAAAAAGGGACGGAGGGAGTATATAACTCCATGAAAATTAAAATTACTTAATCTTCAAAGTTACCCGAGACACAAGCGTTGGTCAAGGACCAACAAAACCCAAAACAACCCAAACCCGAACTCCTGCCTTGAACGCCGTGAAACCACAATCATGTTGCTGCCTAACACCCTAAAACTCAATCGCGCGATCAGGATCCAAAATGCCGCCGCCGCGAGAATCGTCCTGCCTCATGGCAGGACTAGATTAGTGCCATGTGCCGAACCGTATCATTCCGTATTGCTGCACTTGGTTCCCACTGTAGTTCTTGGCCGTGACCCGACCCAACACCTTAGACCGACCACTTCTCGCTTGGTTCGAGCGGTCCAACAGACCCTTCTGTTATCAAATGCAATGGGCCGATCCACTTCGGGCCGCAATTGGGTTATGAATTATATTCTGGCCCACTACAACGAAAATATAATATAATAGAAAATTAGAGACCGGTCCTCCTTTTTAGGTTCGGTTTCATCCCAACCCTAATATATTTCACCGAAGCTGAATGGCTTGGTTATGTAGTGTGACGGACGTTTTTGCCCCAAATCCCAACAAACGAAATAAAAGCGCACCCCCCCCCCCCCCCCCCCCCCGCTCTCTCTCTCTCTGTGTGTGTGTTGTAAAGCTGCCTGATGCGCAACGGGTGCCAAACACCCTAGAGAGCGAGCAAAGAAGTCGTCAATGGAGTCCTCCGAATCAAAAGACAGTAAGGTAAATGAGGCTCAGTGGTAGCCCTCAGTCGTCAAAAAAGTCCTCGTCGTCATCGGAGTCGCTGCTAATAGGCGAGCGCTCCTCCTCCTCGCTCTCACTCTCCGCAGTTTGAGATGTCGTGGCTCCCTTCCTTTTCGTCTAAGCTGCCCCGACTGGGATGGCCTCTCCCTCAGTTTTATCTAGTACCTCGTCGTCTTGCGACCTGCACTATCTGCACCTCTCTGCACGCTACCCACTGGTTGTGAAGCGATCGCTTGTCTCTGGGCTGCGGCAGGAGTGGTAGAGGCGCTCGGTGCCATCTTCTTCGGAGGAGGGGGCCGAGCAGCCTTGACAAGAGTCCTAGATAATTTAACAACCTTTACAGAATTAAAAGAAGAACATAAAAAGATAAAGTCAAACAAGGCTGATTGCAACGGCAAACCAGCCTTCCCCGGATTAGCCAGTCCTAGCTTGCACAAATACTAGGCAATCCGTTAAGATACATATATTGGCTATATTAGTGGTAATAGCCCATTCCAAAAGCAAAATCCCTGCCCGTATTTCCACCATGATCTTCACACTCATTTCGAAAACTACATTTGGAAGGTGTTGAAACAAAAAATAATAAAGAACACACAATTACGTGCTTCGGTGGGCCGGCTTGCAGTGCAAGCTAGCTTATGGGGCAGGTCATGCTTCAATCACCAAGCCCAATCACAGCCAATACACTATTCGGCCTGGGCTAGCCTGCCCGTTTGACGGGCTCATGCCAGGCTAAAGCCCTATGGGCCAGACAGGCTTTGTGCGGGCGTCGAGGTCGCGAGCCCAATGATTAACATACATCCGTCGTCCCATTTGATTTGCTTTAATTTGTAACTCAACTTTTTAAGAGAACAAGCAATTAATGCATATCTTTATAGAGAATCTTATTAGATTTCTAACAGAGTGGGGTTAATGCGACGATCACTTTTTTAATGCCACGAACATGCAAGAAATAGTTTGTTCGAGCATGATTTGAAACTTTATTGAGCTTCAAACAGTTTGCTTTTTGTCTTGCTTTTGTTTTGAGGCCAATTGCAATTCATTTCGAGCTTCAAACAGGAGCCTCTAGTGTGTTTTTTTTTCCCCCTGAGATGTAAAGCCTCTTTTGATGTCTTTGGGATTAATGCAAGTTATTTGCTTCTCATATGAAATCTAAGTGAATTTTATTGCTTTGTACAGACCTAGTGAACTTAGAGCAAACAATTCAACAATTGAACTTAGAGCAATTCTGTTACTTATATAGCAAACCGTTATGTAAAGATAACCTCAAATTCCAATATGCCAAAAAAAAACTCATGATTGAACAAACATAGTACATAACCGCATGAGTTCACAATCAAAAATACTATATAACTCCATGAAAATTAAAATTACTTAATCTTCATAGCTACCCGAGACACAAGCGTTGGTCAAGGACCAACAAAACCCAAAACAACTCCAAACCCGAACTCCAGCCTTGAACGCTGTGAAACCACAATCATGTTGTTGCCTAACACCCTAAAACTCAATCAATCAGGATCCAAAATGCCGCCACTGCGAGAATCGTCCTGCCACATGGCAGGACTAGATTAGTGCCATGTGCCGGACCGTATCATTCCGTACTGCTGCACCTGGTTCCCACTGTAGTTCTTGGACGTGACCCGACCGAACACCTTAGAACCGACCCCTTCTCGCTTGGTTCGAGCGGTCCAACAGACCCTCCTGTTATCAAATGCAATGGGCCGATCCACTTCAGGCCGCAATTGGGTTATGAATTATATTCTGGCCCACTACAACAAAAATATAACATAATAGAAAATTAGAGACCGGTCCTCCTTTTTTGGTTCGGTTTCATCCCAACCCTAATATGCTTCACCGAACCTGAATGGCTTGGTTATGTAGTGTGACGGACGTTTTCGCCCCAAATCCCAACAAACGAAATAAAAGCGCCCCCCCACCCCTCTCTCTCTCTCTCTCTCTCTGTGTTGCAAAGCTGCCTAATGCGCAACCCCGTTGCTGCCAAACACCCTAGAGAGCGAGCAAAGAAGTCGTCAATGGAGTCCTCCGAATCAAAAGACAGTAAGGTAAATGAGGCTCAGTGGTAGCCCTCAGTCGTCAAAAAAGTCCTCGTCGTCATCGGAGCCGCAGCTGATAGGTGAGCACTCCTCCTCCTCGCTCTCACTCTCCGCAGTCTGAGATGTCGTGGCTCCCTTCCTTTCCTTCTGAGCTAGCCCCGACTGAGCCGGCCTCTCCCTCAGTTTTATCTAGTACCTCGTCGTCTCGTGGCCTGCACTATCTGCATCTCTCTGCACGCTACCCGCTGGTTGTGAAGCGCTCGCCTATCTCTGGGCAGCGGCAGGAGTGGTAGAGGCACTCGGTACCATCTTCTTCTGAGGAGGGGGCCGAGCAGCCTTGACAAGAGTCCTAGATAATTTAACAACCTTTACAGAATTAAAAGAACATAAAAAGATAAAGTCAAACAAGCTAGGCTGATTGCAACGACAAACCAGCCTTGCCCGGATTAGCCAGTCCTAGCTTGCACAAATACTAGGCAATCCGTTTAGATACATATATTGGCTATATTAGTGGTAATACCCCATTCCAAAAGCAAAATCCCTGCCCGTATTTCCACCATGATCTCCACACTCATTTCGCAAAACCACATTTGGAAGGTGTTGAAACAAAAAATAATAAAGAACACACAATTACGTGCTTCGGCGGTATGCCTACTGCACGGGGGAAGAGAGGAGGGATGGATCTTTTATTCCAATGAAAATTGATGGATGAATACAATCAGTTGTATTTAAAATGTTGGAGAAAAACCATAGAAGGCAAGTCCTAATGTGGTCAACAATCCACACCCACATAGGAGTAAATCTCTCCAAAGATTGGACCAATTTCCTAATAGGAACCTATCAAATCTTCCGGGCAAATCAATCCATATTAGGCCCAAATCTCCTCCTCTTCAACAGAAAGTAATTCAATTGTCCAAATTAACATCCCGAAAAGGGTTTATCACATTTGGAATCCAGTCATCCCGAAACACACTAATGTTTTCCCCATTACCAATCTGCCATTTTAACTCTTTAACAAGTAACTCCTTATCCCACACCATGTTCCCCAGAGGCAGCCTTAACCTCTAGGAGAGGTTTCCTTTGACAATATTTTCCCAAAAGTATCGTAGCTAACAAGGAGCATTGGTTCTTGTAACAACCTCCAAGCAGTTTTTGCTAAAAGAGCTTTGTTAAGACAACCCAAATCACGTAAGCCAAACCCTCCCTTACTCTTAGGAAGACAACAAGCCGACCAATTTTTCCAAACCAGACCTCTATCCCGCTCTCCAAACCACAGAAATTTCAAGGTTACACTGCGCACCTTCGTGAGGAAATATTTAGGGGCTCTAAAAACAGACAGTACATAATTTGGAATGGTAAGCAAAACATGTTTAACCAAAATGAGTCTAGATGCAAACGAAAGCGCGCATAGGAGCTTTCCACATACTCAATTGGTTCCGAATTCTGCAAAGAGTTTTAGCAAAAATATTTCCTTTACTCCCTGAAAAATCCATCGAAGCCCTCAGATAAATTCCAGGTTTTTCGACCCCCTTTAACTCCAAAAATTCTCAAAAGTGTATTTTTATCTTCGGGCAACATATTGGCACTAACAAACAATTCGGATTTATTAAAGTTGACCCTTTGACCCGCTTGCTGACAATACACATCAAACACCAAGCCTATTCTTGGGAAGTATTCCAATACTAGCGCAGGTCAGTTCCGTACGGTGTTGCTTGTCTCCACAAGTTGTGAAAGTTTTGGGTGTGGCGAGTTATGAAAATTATCTTTATTTCTCCATTTTTGCTCTATCTCTTTTTATTTTCCTCTCAATCAACAATATTGCCGAAAATAGATTACTTTGTTGAAAATTTTCAATTTAACAAACACAATAGTGATGTATAAGTGATATGTTCTCACATTTGATCAAAAAAAGTTATAGTTGAAATAAATCGAGCAAGAGCTAACACAATTTTTTACTTTTACCTTATAACTACCATTTAGCAAAAGAGAGATTGGCTATGATTTCAATTGAAAATGAGGCGCCGTTCCACTAAGCATTTTGCGCTTCTTTTTAAAACTTTTTATGTTTTTCGAGACATGTCATTTTCCTCACATACATCAACTAATTAAATGTTCTTAATTAGATGATACACGGCCATTTCTATTTTTCCATGTGTCAAAGATTACATACATACATCATCTCCGGTACTCAACATGATAGCCGAATCGCAATTCATTACCATCTTGTCCGTCATTACCACACAAAGCACAGAATAATATCTTAGGTATATGTGCTGCTTTTTTCTTACTCGGCAATTTTTTTTATTAATCTTTGAAAAAGAATACAAAAATTAAAGAGATCAAGGGTACAACAACAATCGCCACCCAAGACCCAAAATCGGAAGGCAAGACGTCCAACTAAAACAAAAGGGAACGTTGGAAACAAAACACCCAAACATAACTATCTCAACTACGTACCAATCTTAGGGGTGTGCTGTTGTTGTGAATTGCGATAGGCTGATAGCTGTTAAAAGCATTTGAATAATTTTGGGCCTCTCTCCTTGCCTCCCGGAGGCCTCCATGGGAAGATAAGGTGACCAGTAGCCACCATAAATTTTTCTGCCATTCCACAAAAAAGAAAATTGATGGAGATAATTGACTGAAAGCTCCCAGTTGTTCCCAAATGCCGTGTAGTAATTTGATATATTCCATCTTGATTGGCTGCACATGCCCCTTGATATCGATCAATTTTGGCGACTTCTGCTAATAATTCTCATCAGTCATCCTCGATCTGGCCCAGACAACTGCAGAATTTTCACAAATCGAAAATATGTGTGGTACATATTTCGTCTCGACTAGGATATCAGTAATTCCTTGAGTTGGGGAAAAACAAAGTGACCTGGGCCCAAGCCCAACGTCAAGTCTACCCCTCCATGCACGGTAAGTTGATTCCATATTTATTGGCTTTTTTGTTTGATTGGTATCTTTAGCCTTATCAACTGGGTCAAGTTAAGATCAGCCACTTCTATTTCAATCGAGGCTGGATGATGAATCAATAGAGGAGTTAAATTATCTGCTGCAATTGCGCCCTCTTCCAAGACCAAATTGCAAGAATCACTCACCACTGATGTCACTCACATGGGACTAGAAGGATCCCCAAATAGCCTAGAATCAGCCCCACGGCTTGCTATGGAGTTTTCACGATGGATTCCTCTCTCTCGAACACATAAACTTTTAAAAGTTAATGTGGTTTGATTAGGTATTTACGAGTACGAAAAAACCAATACAATTCGTACAAATATTTAAAAAATGCAAATTAGAGAATGATATATAGGTTCGGAATCTTTGGATCAAGACTCTCTCTCTTAAAAAAATGCAAATTCGTCATGAGTTTGGAATCTTCATAATGTCTTGCATTTACATACTACAAGAGATTTGAAACAAGCCTTTATTTCTTTTTCAAAAAAAAAAAAAAAAACGACGACAAAACCTAATTATATGACTTCACACTTTATTTTTTTCTTCATTTCTTTCCACATAACATGTAACTACATTTTCATTGAACGGTGCCACTCACATGTTCGAATTCTGGCTCTGCCACAGCACACAATAGACAGCCAATGACATATACCATGAAGCAATCAAGTCCATGTAAGAATTTGTGGGGTATCTCGAAAGAGCATTTTATCCACGATTGATCCGAAACAGCCACCACATATGTCATGCACTTGTTCTCTTTAACTTGATATATCTGAACTTCCGTTTGGTGAGGGTGTTTCGGTTTCGGATTTTGTTTCGGTTTGTGTTCGGGTTGGATGTTTTCTTTTTAGGTTCCTAATAGCATTTATGTTTGTGTTTCGGTTTTGTTTTGGGTTTTTTTTTTAGTTTTCCGTGTATGGATGCATTTTTTCTTCTTAGGTTTTTTTAGGGTGGTTTTATGTAGGGTCTTTGCCTATGCTTGGCTTCTTGGTTTTTCTTTGGGTCTCGGGTGGCATTAGTTGCCGTGCCCTTGTCCGTTTAATCTCTGTATCTTTTTTTCAAAAAAAAAATTAATTTCTTTTTCCGAGCAAAAAAAAAAAAAAAAAAACTTGCATGATAGATTTGAAACAGCCAACCAAACCAATGAATCAATTTCTACTCACGCATCAATGAACTTGTTCTCTTTAGGTCTATAAACAGGCATCAAAATTGTACTTTAATTAATCTCATTCGATCTTTGTGTAATTTGAAAGAATAGTCACTAGTCGTCTAGTACTGAGCGATATGGGTTCCAAAACAATAGCTTTCCTAGGATTTTTGTTGGTTACTGTTCTTCTCACTACGTCGAATCGAATGTAACAGAAAGGCATTTTGTTGAGACTTCCAATGAAACTAGTGATATTGAAATTGAAATTGAATTTGAATTTGAGTTTGCTCTACACATTCGGCCAAATTATTGGATATAATTGAAATGTCTACAAAAATTAATATATTTTCACGAAATCTAATGGGGGCCGTGCCTCCGCAGGACCCCACCTACATCCGTCCCTGCCTTGATGCCGTTGGGCCAAATGCCTGTCTTTCATCTTTCATGAATATGTCATTAACATAATAGAACTATATTCAATACAAGTAAAAAAAACAAATTATATCGTCTCCAAGTACTGTTAGTTATTCATTCCTGGTAGTAATAGAAAGTAATGACTCTCTCATAATAAAAAACGTCAAAAGGATTTATTTTTACATTGCTAACTATGGTTTCACTAGCACAATGATTAAAAGAGACTAAAGAGTAAAGTTGTAACCACAACCAATAAAAATGTGGATATTGTTCACCCACTTCTTGTGGAATTGGCATCCAATAATGCTACGGTCCCAAAAAGTTTCTTGAATAGGACGTGGTTCCAAACCTCATTAATATGGGTGGGTCCCATATCATTTTAACCCTCTCATATACATCAAACCCCACACCCCTCGATCTCTTTCTCAAACATCACTTCAGCCCTTAAGCTCATCCTCTTCCTCATGAAATCCTAAAACACCCAACTAACATTTTTCCTAAGCAGTACATGCAATCTCACCAAATTCCTCAAAATTAATGTCAATAAAATGCAAATCGAATCCATTTACCACAATTTCAGTAAAGACCAAAACATGCACCTAATATGTTGAACTTAAAAAAAAAAAAAACTAGCGAAAACATAGATCGACAATCATTGGAAGAATTCACTAATTCTCTGCCCTATATCATGAAACAAGCGCAATGAACTTCCCTATTAGATCACCCACCCCAACATTATTGTAGGGCAAATACAATTAACCGTGAAGTTCCAACGAGTATTGGCAACCCTCACGGCTTTAAAAATCCTTGGACGGAATAGGGTCAACAGAATAATTTAAACAAAGTTTCCTGGATGATCCATTATATGTAACACTTAATTCGCAGTCTCTAAGGGATGTGGGACTTTGGACCACCCATCCAGATGTCAAGTGGGACTCTTTATCGAAACTTGGCCGCAACCTGGCTATGGGGCATCACATATGGTATCTTTCATTTCAAGATGGGCTCCAATATTGATCCTTTCTTCTTCTTTCTTCTCCATTGTCCTTGCTCCTTTTTTTTTTTTTTTAACCAACTTGTGTCTTCTGATGACTTCCCTAACAATTCTGTAAGTCCCTAAGTAGTTGTTCTGCTACAGTTTATTTGTTGGAATTTTGAATGAGAATTTGTTTAAAAAAAGTTAATTATCAAAAATCTGTATTACCTAAACTTTTAATGCACTTGAGAAACACCTGTAAGTAGTTATTGTTCTTGATCTTAATTAGTTGTAAATTAAACAAGAATCTTTTTGTTTCTTTGCCAATCGAATTGTCTATTTGGAAGACTAGTTAGTCCTCTCCCTATGTCGTTTTTGATTGGTCCATGCTGGACAGGAGGGTAGCCTTAACAGAGACTTAGACTAAGTCAAGTCGTCCAATGACAAGAGAGTGGAGAGTGTGGGATAGCAAACGGGACCAAAGTTTCAAGAAAACAACAAGGGAACAAATTTAAACTTTTTTTTTCAAAAGGAAAAAGCATATTCATTTAATTCATTCAAACAAGTTATACGACATCTACAAAACATCATCCAGATACGGATCAAGACATACAACAGTTACTAAAAACCATCCGAAAACAGAGATACAGAAAAACAGTCAAACCCTAAAAGAGAAGAAACGAATGTCGAACTCCTAAATAGGAGCCATTACCCATCCACACCGTAATCATGAACCTCGAAAGTGGAGATAAGCATATAAATGCACCATGATTAGGTATCCTAAATTGCATTGGTATTAGATAAGCACATAAATTCACTCATGTGGCTTGGGTGATGTGCGGATACACCCCCTATAATTCAAAAATGTGCATATAACTCCTTGTGGTATTGAAAATGTATGGATAAACCCCTTACCGTCATATTTTTCATCCATACTAGCAAGGGTGCACGTGCGATGCACGTGATAATTTTCTATGAAACTATTTTGGGCTTTACCTCAACTTCTACTAATGGATAGTGGGATTAGTCCTGAAAGATTAGTTAAAAGTACGCATAAGCTGGCTTGGACATTAAAGTTATAAAGAACAAATTCTTTTATATGTTTATAAGAGTTGGACCAATATATAGCACGAGACATTTTGAACGATGCTTGCGAGATTTGAAGAAAAAAGAATAGACATGTAAACCTCTCCTCCTTATCAAAAAAAAAAAACCCCTTGGTTGCATTGTTAAAGAGGAGAGCATTGGAGAGTAGTCTAAAGACATGTTTTCCCTTAAATCTCAAGGATGTAGAGAGATTTTGAGAGAGCAAAAGATATCAGACAAATCACTCTCTTTCCTAAATTGCCGATCTAATCAAAAGATATCAGAAAAATCACTCTCATTTCTATCTTGCACATCCAAACAATAGAAAGAGAGACATCACAATCTTTTTTCTTCCGTGCTTTTTTCTCCTAGGTGGCCAAACGGAGTGCAAGTCACCTTGACTAAATCTTCTTCATGGGTACAATGACAAATATACAGAGCAATTTAAGAATTTGTCCCAAGACATTTGGTTCTAATGCCTTGCTAATGAACGTCGATCTCAAACCAGAACATTAGCATCAATCGTGAGTTTGAGAGAAGTTGAATCATCATAATGATGCATCAGAAACTACCCAAAAAAGGCAACATATATTAATGGGCAGATCCTGAAGTGGAAAAGAAGTTGAATCATCAGCATGTCTAGCAAGTGGAAACATTTCATACTCCTTAAAGCAAAATTGAAATCCAAGCTAGGTAATTCTTGAAGAACATGGGACAACAATCCCTCAATGAACCCACCAACCCGCAATAATTGTGGATCTTTGAAAAAGCAACTTCTACCTTCACCCTTCCTCAAATACCTAACATTCCCGGTGAAAATTTCAATGAGTTTAAGGTTTGTAGTATTAGAGAGGTCCTTCAAGATCATTATTTTTGGGAAGTCAACCTCTAATATAGATTACATCTTCAATGGATACTACCCGTTTCCATAGAGCCTCCTTTTGCATTGTGAAACTTCAATGTAATTTTAGTAGTTGAGTTTCATTTCTAACTCAAACTTTTGACGTTAAGACCATGAAGTCGTTGCTTAATACCACTTTTCCCAATTGATATAATGCATTACCCTTAATTTTCAGTCTAGGCGACAAATAACTCTTGTAGTCTTAACAAACAAATGATACGGCTTTCTAGACAAAAGAAAACAAAGACCATAAATTGCGCGTGAATTCCCAAAGTGAATGGCTTGAAGGTTTCCCCATTGTTACTCTACATTCAGTGGTGGTTTGCAAGGACTGTGTACAAGTAGTCAAAAAGATGTATGGGTGACCCATAAAATCAGAGTCAAAGCATATGTATCTTTGCCATTCTTTAGCACTCCATTAAAGCGATGGATAATGGCCAAGTAGAAGAGCCTTTTACCCTATTATTGAAGTGTATCTAGAACTTGGAAGTAACTTCCCTGTAGGAGATCTAAGACTTGGATAAAAATGTAAAGATGAAGGCATGATATGATAGTTGATTAATGCCAGTGATCCAAATCAGTTAAAGAAACACTTGAAATTAAGCCAAACATAAGCCATGTTACTGGTGCACCATATGTTAACATGGAATCAATGGGAAAAATGCCATTTTATTCAAGAAAAATCTAAGCAAATTTGAGAAAGAAACCAAAACAGTGAGAAATAGGTCCATTTCTACCCAACCTAAGAAAAAAAGTCCATTCTAAAATCAATTTGAGATGTAACATGAATATATCAAATTGGTTACCCGCAATTCGCAAAGCACTTGACTTTACAAAGTACTAACCAAATCCCAAAAACATAGAACACAGAGAAAGTGCTTGGTATCTTAGATACAAAATAGATTGAGATCAAATGATGACCTGATTTTTGTTGCAGTAAACGATAGATTTGTAAGAGATGTTAGCAGACCAAATCGTCGGTCATTTTTACAAATGTTGGAGAGATCCTCAATCGGAATATCTCTCATCTCTGAACTCAATCCCTACCAAATCCCCAATATTCTCGGGACATTTCTGCAAAGCTGTAACCCTCCACTGAACTGGTTGATGAATATCTTGATGTGCCTAGAGAAGATCTAAGACTTCCTGCTAACATCAATCAAAAAGAAAAAGGGCCCAACATTATGTCGAAGAGCTTTGGCGCACATGTTACATGTATTACAACAATGGAAACTAATTGGTTTAATTAGTTAACGAAACATCATAATAAGAGTACCTGGAATCACAACTTAAAACCATGGCCATAGTACGAACAACAAAATGATGTAGATGCCTCTATTGCCCTTTTCCCTTTTGAAACAGAAGCAGTCCAGGTTTACCCCAAGTTGATTCCTGTTAAAGCATGGAAGAAACTGATGCATGGTTGGGAACACACGCACACACTGTCACGCTAGGGAATGAGGCTGAAGATCAAAAGTTGCTCTCTTTTACAAGTTACACGAGTCAACAGACAACAGTCGATGTTCTCACCTCTTGATGCGAAGGAAGGAAACCTCTGTGTGTTTGTGTCTGTGAGACATGGCTTTCTTTCTTTTGTGTTAAGCCTTTAGGCAAACAATCGTATCTTTTGGTTTACATGCCGCCGTTCATAATGCACCGTTTCCTCTAGAAGGAAAACGTCAGGTCTGTTATGTTAGTATTTTTTTTTGTTCTCAGCAGGGGTATTTTGGGTCATAAAAGTGTGTGAAGTGCACTCGGTGGAAGATTTCAAGGGCTATATTGATGGAATGAGAAAGGAGAAAGTGTAGCTAGTGAAACTTGCAATGAGGATGGGGGCGATCCAATTTTCTGTTGGATGGTCCTCTATTTTTTTCCCTATTTTCCCGCTTTGTTTTCCTCTCTCAGTAAGCGTGTGTGCTTAGTGAGTTTCTCTCTCGATGTACCCTTTTCGAGCCAATAAAATTTTCTTTGCTGAGCAAAAAAAAAAAAAAGTGTGTGAAGTGCTTTATTAGTTTCTTCCGATTTTTTAAAGAAGTATAGTAGATATTAGTTGCAAGGGCATTTTTGGAAATCAAAAAGTAGAAAACACCTTCGTACGTTTTAAAAAGTAGTATAGATAGATAGGAGTGGTAATTCCACTACACATCTAATTTGAACAATCAAATTAGTAGTAAGATTATCAATTACCACAACAAAGGTATTCTATTCAAAATCCATAGATCATTGTGACCCTTGAACTAATGTTTACAGCCCAATTTTTTTTTGTATATTCTATTAGAATTATCTTTCGATTGCTAATATGTTTATTGGGAAATTATAATGCCAAAACTGTTTTTGTTGGTGTCAAAACTCTAGTGCACAAAAGACTTGTACCATGTGCAATGCACAAGACTTTTATGCATTAAAGTTTTGACACCAACAAAAACGGTTTTGGCATTATCACTACCCTTATTATTTTGTTTTTGTTTGATAGGTGAAAAGGGGGCAGAGTAGGTAATACATCTCCATGTTATTACAAATTTACAATTTCATGGGGTAATATTTTGTTGTTTTGGCTTTTTATGATCTTTGTCTTCTTTATTTGACTTGCTTGATCACTTGATCATGTTTCATTGGTGTATTCACATGAAATTCAAATTAAATAAACACAATAAAAAAATTATTGGAATAACTTTTTGGTTGCGATTTCCGTGCATAACACGGGTTTTCTTCTAGTAGTCAATTAAAAGCAATTGATGAATAATTTAGGGCTAGCTTTTCGATCTCCTTTCTTCCCAGAGGCTTCCACAGGAAGAAAAAGTGACCATTACCAACCATAGTTGATTACCAAAACCAATTTCTAACTGACGGAAAGCTCCCACCATATCGTCCATGTTTATTGGCTGCACATGCCAGTTGATATAATTAGAACAGAATTTCCAGACAACTAAAACAGAATTTCCGCAAAAGACAAATGCTATAGGGTGCTTGATGGCACTGGGTCCATTGGCCAGCTTTAGGATTCTTTCCAATGCGAAGCAGTGGACAATTTACATCACACAAAACACTTTTAACATGTTTTACAAATTTGCCCTTAGTTTTGAAAGTAATAACAAAACAACCATTTTTCCAAGGAAGTTGATTTTCGTGCTCCAAAAAAAGCCTCACGCACTCCATCTTTTGTCTTCATTAGATAAACTTCCTGAATTACCCTCTTCATCTAAAACTTTTCCGTGGAAAAGTTCTTTCTTTTCCTCACAAGAGTTTTTTATAGGTTTTCGCGCTCCAATAAATATCTCAAGCGTTCCACCTGTTTACTTACTTGAAAAGAAACTTTTCCAGGAAAAAGTTTTAGATTGAGATGATAATTTAGGAAGTTTGTCTAATGAAGACAAAATGTAGAGCGCCTTAGACTTTTTTTGGAGTGTGAAAATCATTTTCTTTTAACCCAATCAGAAAAAGTAAAATGCTTTTGTTTGGTTTCAATCTTTGGATATTTTAGTTTTTGTAATGAGTGGAAAGAAAAATATGGTAATGATTGAAGAAATGAGTAATGAATAGAAAGAGATGAAGAGAAAAATAAAAGTAATAATTAAAGAAATTAATAAGGTAATAATTGAAGAGGGAAGCAAGATAATGATTAAAAAACAGAAACAAAAACAAAACAAAGTTAAACTTGAAAATGAACAAAGAATTGTGTTTCCCCCTTTAGGCGCCATTTCCCAGTATTTCCTTTTTACCATTCTTCCTCTAAACTAACTTTTTCTCTTAAACTTGTTTCGATATGCTGGTGTCGAAAAACACTCAATTACATTTGACGTGCTTGAAAAACTCTTGATTAACCCCTTCTACAAGGGTCCTTTTCCCCTCATTTTGTCCTTTCCCCCTCCATTTTCTTTTTACTTAGAATCCTAGAAATCAATAGTTCGAAGGAGCTTAATCAATGGAAGAAGAATAGTGGGTTCCACCACAGTCAGTTGTGATTCTTCGGTGAGGGTTTTGCCACAGTCAGTTGTGACTCTTCGTCAGAAAGTTCCGTCACAGTCAGTGGTGATTTCCAACGAGAATTTTTGAGACGAACGGTTTTGTCATTTGAGGGCGGAGACGGTGGCATGGCTAGAGTTCGGAGTTCAGACTTGTGATTCGATAATGGGCATCTGCTTCTCCAAGACTGATCGATTTGTTGATTGATTGGATAATGGATGGACAATTGTTTTCTTTTGATTTCAATGAGCTTCCAACAGATGAAGATGCCCATATGTATTTTTGTAGTTATGGGCTGATGAAAATGATTCTTGATACGGGATCATAATACCTTGTCTTTTGGGAATTATGTCAGTTGAAAATGAAACTTAGCAGGAACATGATGGTTTATGGAATTATTGGCGTTGTTCAAGTTCTCACTTAATTATGCACGTTGGAGTTGATTTATTTGTGGCTTCAGGTGCTTAGGTATTTTTATGCACTTTTGGTGTTGTTCAAGTTCTCAAATATAAGAATTTGGCTTCAAGTGTAGTTCATCTGATTTGTGTAAATTTGGCTTGAAAAGTTTGACTTGGACTTGTCGACCACCTCAAAAAGAAAACGGAAAAAATATGTACTTCAAAATAGTACTAGTCTCTCTCTCGAGTTGTTGTGGGTCAAGGAAACGGTATATTTGGCAAATATATGTGTGGCTCTGGTGCATCCCTTCCAAGATGACAGAAAAGAATAACAATCATTCTACCTCCACATCTAAATACACACCCAATTACACATCCTCACTCAAAATAGGGGTGGAGCCCGCATACACTATACATAGTGTATGTGGGACCCACCCGTATTGTGAGTATAGGTGTGTAAATAGGTGTGGAGTTAAAATTTTCGAAAGAACAATGGTTAATGACATCTAACAAGATGAAAGAAAATAAAGTACACAATTCACAATGTTAAACGGTGCTTATAGTGTGTACCCGTTAGCCAGACCGTTTCCACAAATTGGAAGTTCCGTACACGTCATAGATATTAGTACCAGTTAGATGACAGATCTCTTCCGGTTGGATGGACGGGACACATGGCTTGGAAAATAAAACCGAGGCTTGAATCTTGGCTCGTCTGGCTGGATTTGATGAGATTCAATCGGACGGATTGCATCCTTTGCCTCCTATTTTGCCTTCGGCCAGCCTCAATCACTCCTAGCTCACGTTCCATCACATCCAAATTCTTCCATTTGGCTCGAAAATCATCACAATGGGACGTATTTGAGTCCTTTGCAAACCAAAGAGAGAATTTTAGCCTCAACATCTGTACGGATTGTCTGATCAAAAAAAATATCCGTACGGATTGGGGAATTCCAGATTCAACTTTTGTGCAGAGGCAGGGGTATTTCATTTTTTGTAACTAGGTTTGTTTTTTGAGTTCATTTTATCTCTGAGTTGTCTGGTCCTGGCTGTGCCTAGTTTTGTAGCATAGCTCTTTTGTACCCTATTGCATGGCTATTTCCCCGTGTGTTTGGGTTTCGACGTCCCTTATAAAGTTTGTTTTTTCTCGGCAAAACGAAACTTTTATAAAAACCTCGAAAACAGTTACATCGCAGGCTCGAACACGGAGATACACACATGCTTGAGAAAAACAAGAATAAAAAGGACCAAAAACAAAAAGCCCTCCAACAGAAAATTGGATGACAAAGCACCTTACCACCCAAACCAACTTACAGCTTCAACACCCTAACTCCATCAAGAAAAATCCTAAAATCCTCCACCGAATACACCTTGATGTCGAATTTCGCCTTTACCCACATTGCAACTCTAGTTTTAATCAAATCACCCACTTTCCCAGAACTTATTGGACGTCCCTTATAAAGTTGCCGGGTTCAAAAAAAAACGACAGAATTTCGGAATTTGAATTATGCATAGCAATCAGTGTCTGGATATTTAATTATAGTAGTTTTAGGGAACTGATTTTCGCGCTCCAAGATTTACTGGAGACGCTCCACCTTTTTGTTTTCATACTGTGATGTTGCTGGCAACATCAGTGTATATTTTGTTTTTACACTGTGATGTTGCTGGCAACATCACAGTGTAAAAACAAAAAGATGGAGCGCCTGCAGTAAATCTTGGAGCGCGAATATCAATTCCCTAATTTTAATGGTTTTTAGAAGTTTAGATAAGTTAAGGATTCTACATCTTATTCTTCTTCATTTTAGACTAAGGTTGTTTCTTTTAAAATTCTTTCGTGTTATGTTTTTAAGATTTTGATCATAAATTTTTACATTTTAGATTTCTCTAGCTCAGACGAATAAATAATCCAAAAAACAATTGATGTAAAATTGACGAAGGAGATTTTTTCGGAATAAAGACAAAAATTAAACATGCGGATTATTAAGTCAAAACAGGAACATAAAATAGAAAAAAAAATTACTTAACCTCACTAACTACAATTAACATTATTGACATTCGTCAAGAAAATAAAATAGAAAAAAGTTGGACGGAACTTCCACGGTTAGGATAATATCCAATACCTTGGGTGGTAATAGGCCAATAGCTATTAAAGGCTATTGAATAATTTTGGGAATAAAAGGTGAGCACTAGCCACCATGGTCAAGTCAATGCGCGTCCGGATTAAATTAAGCTCCCCGTCCAGATTAAAGGTGACAAATCATTTTCCTATAAATACTCCTCAGAATTTAATGCTTTCATCCTTCCATCCAACAACCGCTACTACTCCTAGGCTCCTAGCTAGCTTGTCGTAAGAAACCAGCCATGGCATCCTTACCCAAAAGGGTTATTCCCAATTTCCATAGAGTTCATTCCATATTCATGTTTGTCTTTGTTATCAATATCCTTCCATTGGTCTCCTGTTCTGATTCTGCTATTGCTCAGGCTTCGCCTGCAACTCAAACAGTTGCAAAAGGAAGTGAAGCAGTCGCTCTCTTGACGTGGAAAGCTAGCCTTGACAATCAAAGCCAATCACTCCTTTCGTCATGGAACGAAAGTGGTCATTGCACTTGGGTTGGGATTGGCTGAACGAGGCCACTAGAGTAACCAATTTAAACCTCGATGGTTTTGGTTTGAGAGGTACGCTTTCTAGTCTTAACTTCTCTTTGTTCCCTCATCTAGTTAAATTTGATCTGTCCAACAACTTCATATACGGGAACATTACCCCACAGATTGGCAGCCTTCCGAGACTCACCTTTCTTGACATGTCAACCAATCATCTTTCGGGAACAATTCCTTCAGAAATAGGATTGCTCAGCTCTCTCAGTTCTCTCTCTTTGAGTTCTAACAACCTCACGGGTTCCATACCTCTAGCTATAGGAAATTTGGATTACTTAACCGACTTATACCTATTTCACAACAATCTCATAGGGTCCATCCCCGCTTCAATAGAGAACATGAGAAATCTCAAAACAATGCACCTTTACAAGAACTCTCTCTCTGGATCTATCCCTCAAGAAGTAGGAATGCTAAGATCTCTCACTAATCTTGAATTGTCAACGAATAATTTCACGGGATCAATCCCCGCTTCAATAGGGAACTTGAGAAACCTCACAAGATTGATCGTTTTCGAGAACTCTCTCTCGGGATCTATCCCTCAAGAAGTAGGAATGTTAAGATCTCTCACTGATCTTCAATTGTCAATGAATAATCTCACGGGATCAATCCCCGCTTCAATATGGAACTTGCGAAACCTCAAAACATTATACTTTCACCACAACTCTCTCTCTGGATCTATCCCTCAAGAAGTAGGAATGCTAAGATCTCTCACTGATCTTGAATTGTCAACGAATAATCTCACGGGATCAATCCCTGCTTCAATAGGAAACTTGGGAAACCTCACAACGTTGTACCTTTTCGAGAACTCTCTCTCTGGATCTATCCCTCAAGAAGTAGGAATGCTAAGATCTATCACTAATCTTGCATTGTACACGAATCATCTCACGGGAACAATCCCAGCTTCAATAGGGAACTTGAGAAACCTCACAATGTTGTACCTTCACGAGAACTCTCTCTTTGGATCTATCCCTCAAGAAGTAGGAATGCTAAGATCTCTCACTAATCTTGCATTGTACACGAATCATCTCACGGGAACAATCCCAGCTTCAATAGGGAACTTGAGAAACCTGACAATGTTGTACCTTCAAGAGAACTCTCTCTCTGGATCTATCCCTCAAGAAGTAGGAATGCTAAGATCTCTCACTAATCTTGCATTGTACACGAATCATCTCACGGGAACAATCCCCGCTTCATTAGGAAACTTGAGAAACCTCACAACATTGTACCTTTATGAGAATTCTCTTACTGGATCTATCCCTCAAGAAGTTGGGATGCTAAGATCTCTCATTGAACTTGATTTGTCAATGAATAATCTCATAGGATCCATCCCCGCTTCAATAGGGAACTTGAGTAACCTCACAAAATTGTATCTTAGCGAGAATTGTCTCTCCGGATCTATCCCTCATGAAGTAGGAATGCTAACATCTCTTACTGATCTAAAATTGTACAACAATTATCTCACGGGAACAATCCCCACTTCAATAAGGAACTTGAGAAGCGTTACAAGTTTGCTTCTTTACAACAACTCTCTCTCTGGATCTATCCCTCAAGAAGTAGGAATGCTAAGATCTCTCGCTATTCTTTCATTATACATGAATCATCTCACTGGAACAATTCCCGCTTCAATAGAAAACTTGAGAAACCTCACAGTCTTGAACCTTCACGAGAACTTTCTCTCTGGATCTATCCCTCAAGAAGTAGGAATGCTACGATCTCTCACTATTCTTGCATTGTACAAGAATTATCTCAATGGAACAATCCCTGCTTCAATAGGGAATTTGAGAAACCTCACATTGTTGTACCTTCACGAGAACTATCTCTATGGATTTATCCCTCAAGATGTAGGAATGCTACGATCCCTCACTAATCTTTCATTGTACACGAATCATCTCACGGGAACAATCCCCCCATCTATATGGAACTTGAGAAACCTTAGATTGTTGTACCTTCACGAGAACTCTCTCTCTGGATCTATCCCTCAAGAAGTAGGAATGCTAAGATCTCTTACTGATCTTTCATTGTACAGGAATTATCTCACAGGACCAATCCCCACTTCAATTGGGAACTTGAGAAACCTCACAACATTGCAACTTTACGAGAACTCTCTCTCTGGATCTATACCTCTAGAACTAGACAATCTTAGATATCTAAAGGATCTTGGATTATCCTCCAACAAGCTCACAGGACATCTATCGCCGTATATGTGCGTTCATGGATCACTTGTGAGATTTTCTGCAAAAAACAACTACTTGGTAGGTCATATCCCAACCGGCTTGAGAAATTGCAGTGAGTTACGTCGTCTCAATCTTGGTCAAAACCAACTGACAGGGCATATATCAAAATTTTTTGGGGCATTGTCAAACCTTGTATATTTAGATATCAGTCACAATAATTTCTATGGCGAGCTTTGGCACAAATGGGAACAGTTTCCCAATTTGACTGCCCTGAAGATCTCCAACAATGACCTTTCTGGAAATATTCCACTTGGCATTGGAAGCGCAACTCAGTTACGTTTACTTGACCTCTCTTCAAATCATCTAGTTGGTGCGGTCCCGAAAATTTTTGGAAAGTTGGTTTTATTATTCAATCTTACTCTTAGTAATAACAAACTTTCGCATGATATTCCAGCAGAAATTGGAAGCATGTCTAGTCTTCAGTATCTAGACTTGTCTGGAAACAATCTGAGTGGACCTATTCAAGGGAAGTTGGGTGACTGTGTGAATCTTCTGAACTTGAACTTGAGCAGAAATCTTTTCAGTAAGACTATTCCTTATGAATTAAGAAAATTGCAGTTTCTTCAAAATCTTGATCTTGGAAATAATTTATTAACAGGAGAGATACCACCAGTGATCGGGAACTTGAAAACCTTAGAGACACTAAACCTCTCCCACAACTTGTTGTCCGGTTCTATCCCCTTTTCTTTTAATGGGATGTCAAGTTTAACATCCATTGACATATCTTACAATCACTTAGAGGGTCCTTTACCAAGCACAAAAGCATTTGAAGATGCTCCATTTCAGGCATACCGTAATAACGACAGATTGTGTGGCAATAAAACTAGTTTGATGCCATGCTCACTGAAGCAGAGCAATGGAGATAAAGGGAGAAATTATAACAAAATTGTGCTTCCAATTGTAGTTCCTTTGGGTATTGTATTTCTTATTATGGGTATAACTTTCCTGGTTCAACGCAATAGAATGGTGGACAACGAAATCAAGCCAAACAAAGCATTTAATAAAGATTTGTTTGAGATTTGGAGCTTTGATGGAAAATTGGTGTATGAAAACATCATTGAAGCAACAGAAGATTTCAATGACAAGCATTGCATTGCAGTAGGTGGATATGGCGTTGTTTATAGAGTTGAGCTGCCAAGTGGTCAGGTTGTCGCTGTAAAAAAGTATCCTCCTTCGCAAGATGGTGAGTTGGTTAATTTGCAAAGTTTTACAAGTGAGATACGTGCATTGACAGAGATACGACATCGGCATATCATAAGGCTTTTGGGTTACTGTTCACATCCACAACACTCATTTTTGGTTTATCAGTTCTTCGAAGGGGGGAGCTTGGATAAAAAACTAAGCTGTGAGGAACAAGCACTAAGTTTGGATTGGGGTAAGAGGGTAAATGTTGTTAAAGGTTTGGCATATGCTTTGTCATATATGCACCATGACTGTTCACCCCCGGTCATTCATCGTGATGTATCAAGCAAGAATGTTCTATTAGACTTAGAAGATATCGCTTATCTCTCCGATTTCGGAACAGCTAGACTTCTAAATCTGCACTCGTCAAATTGGACTTCTTTTGCAGGCACCCTGGGATATGCTGCTCCAGGTACTTGCACAGTTCATCTTAATTAGCTGCCAATACTAGTGTCATGTATTTCTTTTGAATATGCTAATTCCTAAGTCACCTTTATAATTTCTAAGTAGTTTTTTTGCCCGTCTTTGTACCCCTCATTTCTTTTGGCAGAACTTGCTTACACAATGGAGGTGAATGAGAAGTTAGACGTCTATAGCTTTGGAGTTTTAACGCTTGAAGTTATAATGGGAAGGCACCCAGGGGATCTCATCTCTTCTTTTTCTTCATCATCTTTTGATTCCTCACCACCATCTTCTTATGGGATTCTGCTGAAGGACATATTGGATAAACGTCTCCCACTTCCAAGTAATCATGTAGAGGCAGTGGTTCTTCTTGTAAAGGTAGCACTTGCATGTTTGCACCCTAACCCGCGTTGCCGACCAACTATGGAACAAGTTTCTGTGGCTCTATCCAAACAGAAGTCAAATCTGCAGGACCCATTCCTCAGGATCACATTAGGACAACTACTTGATGACAATTGTACGTACAGATGCCTAAGTATTATTGTTGTCCCTTCGCTTTTTGGGTTTTGGTTCTCCTTTTCTCTCATGTGCTTTCTAGCTGGCATTTGCTCTAAGGCTGTGGAATACTTTTTCTTAACAATAGTTGCTTTTTTCTAGCAATCAAAATGGTGCGAATTTGTACTCTACCATATAATAAGCAAAAGGGTGCATTTGTGAGGAAAGCTGTAAGGCTGCCAAGTGGCCAACTTTACTTGTTTCGATATACTTCTTTTATTCTAATTTAAATGTCCCTTACGTTTTTCTTGCATTTTGAAATTCTAAAAAAATATATTTCTACATATTATTTTTTTAATTTTGTTATAATGTGTACTTTAATTTGGTGTAAGAAATTAAAGAAAATAATATGTAAAAGTATATTTTTTTTGAAATTTGAAAATACACGAAAAACTGTAGGGAATATTTAAATTAGAATAGAGGGAGTAAGATTAAATTATTAAATTAGTTTTCAAAACAGATTGTCATAATCTATCTTACTTGATTATTGGCCAACAGAGGTAATTTTAAGTTTTTAAAAATATGTGAAAAGATTACTTTTTTTAAAGCACCGTTGACTCGTGGGAAAACCAACATGCAGGATTAGGATTAACACTGCAAGAAAAACCGGATTAAACGGCGTTTGGAACACGGTGTTTGTTCGGGCACCGTCACAGAGAATAAAAGTGGCGTTACAATAACGCCGACTTAGTTTTCAACTGACTTAATGCCTCAGGCTAACGGAAGCACACGCATAAACAAAGTTCCGTCATTCCGTCAGGCACACGCATGAACCTATGTTCGGCTTCACAACTCAGTCCACACTCTCTCTTCCTCGAGAACTCTGAACTTCAGTCCTCCCTCTCCCGATCGAGAAATGCGAAGATCGAGAGTTTTCGACAATCTGAATCGCAGAGTTTTTCATTTTTTTTTGTTGGAAATCAAACTTAGATCTCACTTCTTCTCACGATTTTTATTTGAATCTCTCTTCGGTGAAAATCAAACTAGGTTTTTTACAATCTATCTTTTTCTTTCAAACCCTAATTTTGATAACTTCTCACGTGTTTTTCGCGTTCATCAGGAATCTCGTTCGTCAGGAAGATGTAGATGCAATTGAAGCTCAGAGACCAAAGCTTTTGCTTCTCGTTCATCAAGAAAGTTTGAAGCGCTATAGGTTTAGAGCTTCACAATCGATCATTTTTTGGTGAGTTCACAATCGATTATGTTCATCGTTTGAATTTTCTTCGTTGCAGTGGTAGTTCATGATGAGCATAGCTTCTACTTCATCCCAACCCACACAAAGGCAAACAAGACGCCCAACATGGATGCATGGTGATTGGAACCCTGGTGGTGGAATGTTACATATAGTTCCCAATGAGTTAAACCAAATAGTTGAAGGACATACACCTCTTGCTTCTCATTTGGGTGTTTTAGCTCGCGATGGAAGTCTTTTACCACTCACTTATAAAAGCTGGCATTATGTTCCAAAATAAAACAAGAGCGAATTTGGAGGGAGATAAAGGTAACACAAATGAGATTTTTGTCTAAACAAATTAGCTTTTTTGTTTTTGTTCAACTCAGATGAAATGTTGAAGACAACTTGGTTATATGAAGCGAATGAAATGTCTAAACAAATACCGATGCAGATGATTCTATGAAGCGAATGAAATGTCTTCAACGGGGAAGAAATGGAGAGAGTGGAAAGTCACACTATAAAGCCATTACAAATGATGCAGAGAGGTTAGTTCATCGACTTGAAAGGGTAAACAAGCATAAGTGGCGAGCCTTGGCCTAATATTGGGGCACTCGGAAATTAAGCAAGGAAGAAAGCCAAGAAGAATAAACAAATTCATAAGAAAAAGACATTGCATCACAGAACAGGGAGAAAGCCATTTGTTGTTGTTCGACTAGAGGTATCAATAACTTTTCCTTTTGCTACAAAACACAAATAATATATTCCATATTTACTAACTAATTACTGCATACCTACTTGCACGAGACAAATAGGAACAAAGGGGTTCTCGGCCGCAAGTCGCATGCATGTGTGGAAGGCAAAGAGGGCTCGTTGGCAAGTGATACGGTTAATGAGGTCATGGTATGTATTAGCGTCCTTTTCATTCTGCATCTAAATCTGCAATATGCATGCTAATAATTGAAAGTTCATACTTCGTACATGTGATTAACCTGCTAATAATTGAAAGTTCTTACTTAGATTATCCTGGCAGTTGGTCTCTGCAAAAATTATTTCTTTTACGGACTTCTGTTTGTGATATGGTGGATTTCCTACCCCTACTAAGGAAGATCACATTTGGGGTGATTTTTGCTTGCCAACTTTTCCAATTTGGACAACCCCTACTAAAGAAGATCACGTTGGGGTGATTTTCGCTTGCCAACTTTTCCAATTTGGACAATTATACCCTTTGATTTCTGGGCTTGCAGTGTGAGTTGGTTGCCCATTATGGTAATTTTGTCTTGTTGCCTTATGGTCCAGGTATGTGGATCACAGGCAACCACGTGTAATCCACCTTTTCCTCACGCAATACAACCCCCCTCCCCCTTCACTTTCGGCGATTATATTCCTCCACCGCTCGCGCTCTCTCTAGGTCCGTTCTCTCTCTCTCTCCAAGTCGATGACTTTTCCCTCTCTTGCCTTCCTCTCTCCCTTCTTTCTGTCCACTCCCTCTCTGTCCCTCCGACCCACTACCACGACACTGCACCATCGCAACGCCTCTCTTTTCCATCAGCGGCACCACCACCAGGTTTGTCTCTCTCTCTCTCTCTCTCTCTCTCTCTCTCTCTCTCTCTCTCCCTCCGAGTGAAGATGGTGATCCCATCTGTCCCTCTCCCTCAGACTCTATCTCTTTCTCGCGATCTTAAATCGACATCCATCCATATATGAAAACCTTAAATCGACTTCCATCCATACATCAAAACCCTAAATCGACCTCCATGTAGACCTCAAAACCCTAAATCAACTTCCACTGTAACTACTGATGTTCAAAACCCTAGCCTATCGATGACTAAAACTCTCAATCAACCCTAAATGCTGTATCTCAAATGGGTTTTGTTAAAATTCACGGGCCTTGTTCTTATTTTTCTATAAATACAGTGAATTGGGCATAAGAATATGTTTTATGAGCTGTTTCCTTGGTCTTGGAAGAATTAATGAGTTTTGGCTTATTTTTTGATTTTTCTGTACAGTAAATAACCGAGCTTGGTAATCCTAAAGGTAGAAAAAACACTTGATTTGGTCTCCCATATTTCCAGGTAAGTTACTGTTTTTGATTTTCAAATTGCATTGTTTTTGTTTGTGTAGATCGATGAGATACAACTTAACAGGTTTGAAATTAATTAATTTGTAGGACTTCAAAAGTCTTATTCATTTTATGTATTGTTTGGTTGGGTATCTTAGTCATTAATTTTTGGTAAATGTTCTTATGTTGCATGTAGGTGGGTTATCTACCTGGATTCAAGTCCTCTGTTTACTCCCAAGTAAAAAAGAGTCGCCTATGATGTAGGGAAGGGTGTGCTTGCACTACTACAAAAATAGATAAAGGTCTCAATCATTTGGTGTGATCTTTCACTTTTAATCTCGCATTCAAAACCGTGGTCTATCAAGGTGTAACTAAAAATCCCTATCTTTTAACCACAGGATAAAAACCGTGATTAAAACTCATTAAAACTGCGACTAAAAAAGTAAAAACTGTGATCTTTAACTTCTTACCATCTCAGATTTTCCCTAAGACCGTGACTATTTAGAACAAAATAGTCTCAGTTTTAACAAAACCATGATGTTTTAATGTTAAAACATCTCAGTTTTATTAAAAACTGTGATTGAAAAGTATTTTTGATCTCGGTTCATACAAAAAGACTGTGACTATTTAGAACAAAATAGTCTCAGTTTTAACAAAACCATGATGTTTTAATGTTAAAACATCTCAGTTTTATTAAAAACTGTGATTGAAAAGTATTTTTGATCTCGGTTCATACAAAAAGACTGTGACCTTTGATGCCTTTAAAGACCTCATTTATTAGAAAAACCGTGACTATTTCATCTCTTTTTTTTTTTTTTTTGGGAATCTCATCACAGACTAAAATAAGGCTGTTAATTAAAAAAAGACTAATAAGGCAGGAAAACAAAAGTAACTCAATTTAATGCCAAAACAATAGTGAAAGTGAAATTAATCATTGTTGTAGGCAAGAAGTCAATCCAGTGGAAACCAAATGAAGAAAACTGTAGCATAGCCCATCAAAAGGGACAGTTACCAAAGCAAAAAAACATAAGCTGGAATATTCTAGCAGTTGTACGTAGCAAATTAACACTAGACAACCAAATTAAGGTGGAATCTGCATCACTCCTTTGTCCTTTGGACTCTTTCCTTTCTCCAACAGCACCAGCAACAGCAATATATAAGCAATAGAGGATCTGCAACACAAAGCATTTGATTTCATGAGATACCAACAGTTTTTTTTTTTTAAACGGCGAAAAAAAAAATATTATTGATAGAGATAATGGAGTACAAAAAGATAGCATCCTAACGTGAGAGTAACATTCCAACAATGTTGGCACCCTATCTCACGACAATCGTATGCTATTCAATCCCAAAGATTGACAAGAGATCAATCCAAACTAAGAACTAAAAAGAATTCCGGCAATTATAAATTAGATCAGCCAAGATAGGTAAAGAAGCATGATGTTTCACCAATCAGATTTCCCAAACAATTGCATAGTCCATTCCCAGACAATTAATGTAGAAGCAGAATCCAATCCATTAATGTAACATGGTCATTATAATGAAGTATCCAAATCCACTCAATGCTGTAAGTGGATAGTCATGAGCTCCCATACCATACCATATCAGCAGATTTCACACCAACCATAGCAAGAGTACCACATGGTGTGCAGACACCTACACTTATGGAAACGCAACCAACTATTTATATGGTCTCACGAGCCACTCCCTGTTATCTCAATTCCAACTCATTCCTTCAAAATAACAAGAGTACTTCCTCCCTCATTGTACTTCTACTTGTCCTTAGATAAAATGTGTCTCATGCCACAGAGTGGATTACTCCACCATTACCCCTGTTTTCTAGAACCCGAAAGCAACAATGGAAGCGATCCAACGTTCGAATCCACAAACTCAACAGGTTATTTTTCATGCTTAAAGAGCTACGGTACTTCATTATCGCAATTATTGCAGTCTGAATGTGCGCTAATTCATCGTCCTAATGCTTGTTTTTATTTAGGAGGAGGGAAAGGAAATCTGAAGAGAAGGTTGGGAAGGATATGGAGCTGGAGAACTTAAAGCTGTACAAGAAGTTGAGGAAGAAAGCTACCCTCCTACACCAAGAGAACCTCGCCTTGATGTCTGAGTTGATTCGAAAGAAATTCTCTCACTCTGGACATCTCTTCGATACTCTCTTCCTCCTCCAGAACCCTAGGATCAAATGAACATGAGTATGACGTATCCAATCGGGTTGGGGACAGATAGGCTTGTCTAGTACTCTATGTTGGTGAAGACTTTGCATGCCTGTGTAGTATCATTTTGACCTTCTAACATATATGTTCGAATTTTTTTTTCATGTCTTCTTCTCTTCAAATGTTAAAGAGTTGTTTCTGTTTTTTTTAAAACTACATATAACTCTGTTGGATTAAGAACTCAACCATGACCAAGGGTGTCCTTAGATACATTGATACTCCTTCCCATTTGATTTGGAAATGGATCTAGTACTCCTCCGAGACAGTTGCTGGATATGTCTCGCAAGTAAGGTTCCCACAAGGATACTCTTACCGGTAAGAGTATGTTGTATCGTGAGAAAGAGTATGTTGTATTGTGAGAAAAATATGGACTTTCCAGGATACTAACGGGAGAGATCCCATCCCGGTTGGGTTACGGGTAAGGTTTATAGCAGAGTTTACTAAGTGAGTCCCCAAATAGAAGTTAGCAAGGTTGTACCCCTTCTGGAGCAACCCTAACATTCTTGAGAGTTCCTAATTTCAATGAGATCCCCTCCTAGGCACCATGCCCCAGAGAACAGTGTTCTCAAGTTTAATAATATTTCCCATAACATCACTCTATCTACAGAGCAGCATGGACCCTAAATATTGACCAAAACACATTGATACAGTGCTTAAGTAGCAGAATTAATGCTAATATAGAATTCCATATGTAATCTGTAACAAGAGCTTAACAAGAAATGTTCCATTGTTAAGACTTTCAGATTAGTAAATTACAACTTTATTTCAACAAAACTAGGTTGTTCAAGATAAGAAAAGGTTGCCACAATCGATTTCACCAAAACTAGCACACTCGCAACTAGAATTCCTGAACATAGTAAACATGCACACACATACCTCATATATCAAGTTCTATAACAAAATTCATCCATTCAATTCGTACTTCATCGATCTCGGCTTGAGTGTACGTCTTTTTCCCATTGAACTACGTGCAACACATGAAGGATAAACAAATTAAAGTTGAACAAAAAAGTAGTGTAAGTCAACCAACGAAAAAAATAATGAAAGCTAAGAAAGTATCTCACATCTCGTCTGCACAGCATGCTTGGATCGGCAACCAAATCTTTCATAAATCTCATGACAAAAAACCCGCATTCAACAGTCGAAGGTTGTTCCAGGCACTACATAAACATTTGATACCTATTAGAGAAATTGTTTGTAACCATTCCAGAAACAAGAACAAGTAGTTCAAACATATACCTCAACTTCCTTCCAATCAACAGTCCTCCTCATGTTTTTCGCATTATCGCGAATTTTTACAGCACTTCACAAGAAATATTTCAGACGGTCAATAGATTACATAAAAAAGCTCTAATCGATCCAATCAAAATTTCATGAACTTACGTTTTAATTATGAGTTTAAGGTTCGGATTGGTTGCACCGTGAAGTGAATCGAGATAGTAAACGGTAGGATATGATAGATCAATGACAAACAATACCCAATGACACCTAAAATTTAATAAGTCACAAAGAAATTAGCTTAACTTGTTATTCATTTTTTAAACACAAGGAGTAAATAAGGCTGAGATAGTTACCCCAAATTATAAGGAATAAAAACAAGTTGGTCATTTTCAGCATCCTTCAATAAACTTGCAAGCAATGTTGATTGCGATCCTTGCTTAGTTGTCCCGCTAATGGCACTTGGGTTGACAAAAAAAAATTTCCTCCCAAGATTTGCAGACTTAATAACACGGTAGAGTTGACTGACAAAGGAAGGAAAATTAATTTGTTATAACAAGTCAAAATGATGAAAAAATAATGAGATTCAATTAAAGGATCCTCTAACCTCATGTACAACATAATGCATGTAACAGACAATTCTTTCATTTGAGACATATATTCCATATCTACCCTTTGAAGTGGAACCTCAACATTTGCCCCAAACATGTCTTCGTCGAGCGTAATGGTGAATGCTTCCTTGTATGCAACCGTCTCCACATAGTCGTCAAAAGATCGAAAAGACTCCAAATACTTATCAGAATCCACATTGCTCGAAGTTGCCTAATCAAATGAGAATTTATTCCAAATTAAAGAAATACAAGTACTGAACATTAATTAAAAGACCCGTATGAAACCATTCAAATAGTGCATTGAAACCTTTCCAAATAACATTCAAATAGTACCTGATTCGCATCCCATGCAGGTGTTTCTGGAGCTCCCTAAGTTAGAAATTTGGCATAATATCAATTCTAAGTCAACAGGTTGAATAATATAGAAAAGAACACATTAATAGATCTATTGAGAATAGATATTATACCTTCTTCCCATCCATTGCAAGGTTTTTCGACGCTCCCTAAGTTAGAAATTTCAAAAATCAACAAAAATAAGTCAGCGACTCTATTCACAAAATTAAATGACATGTCTAAAAGTTTAAATTAAGATAAGCTATTTATACCTCATTGCCAAACAATATTAAATTTTTAGGCCAAGCAACGTGATATCCTGTTGCGTCTCCAACAACATACAACTCTCCTACAATGGGTACAGGAAGAATGGCGTCTTTTTGAATCACAAAATCAATAGACACCCGAACATTTGCCTCCCCTAGTGGTACAGTATGAAGTGGTTCCTCGGGCCCAACTTTCTCAAACATCGTTCCATGAGCAACGATGTTATCCAGGGACCCCACTGCCAATTTACATGGCTGGCTCTACAACGACGAAACCAGTCACTAACACCAACTAATAACACAAATTGCAATATAAAAAATATACTCTTGAATAGTCAGTAAAATAACATACCTTTTTTGTTTTTGACTTAGGATCAGGCGGCATGTCATTCCGTGTTCTCACCATATTCTCCATTGTCAAAGAATTAAGCTGAGGGTTGCCAGTGTTATAACTTTTGATGGTGTTTGAACTCACATACTCAGATTGTGGTGTGCGGGGTACTTGTTGACTCATTGCATAGAATTGGTCTTTCATTTGTGACATAGCTGTCTGCAGGGCTTTAATCTTCTCTTGGCAATGTGAATGGCCACCACGTCTAGGCATTTGAAAGTAGGCAGTTGGTGTTACAAAGTCTCCAATGCCTCGTACCCGAGAACGTTCATGTTTACATAGTACCAATGCTAGAATGTCGGTACTTCCTCCAAGATCTAAATTCCCCTCTTGTGCTTGTTTGGTGAACTCATCCTACAACAAGCATTACCACCTTTGTAAGAAGAATTAAAAAATAATAATTAACACAAACCAATTGTTTGAAGAATCTTTACAATCATTGCAGCTTGTTCTTCGATGTCTTCATTATCATACTCTCCATTTTTATTTTGACGAGACTTCTTCCATAAAATGCTTCTATCAATCTCATCAGCATCATCAACATCCTCAACTTCAGCAACCTCATCCTCAGCACCATCGATTGATTTTTTTATCATCTTTATCTGCAAAATAAGAAACTAGTTAATTGAGACAAGAAGCAAGAAAACAGGTAATTGAGAGCACAATATATAAATACAACCAGTAATTCATATGTGATTGCATAAATTTCAAATCACTTACCTGTTCTTGTTCAAAATTAGCGTAGCCCTTCCGACCGAGCCTGTGACGAAATTTATTTTCTCTTTGTTTACCTCGTTGGTTGTCATTATGTTTCTTCAATGGATTTTAAACATGAATATAAGTTAACTTTGATGAATACATTATGCTCAACATCGACTACTACTTAAAGAAATGAAACTTTGCTTAAAGAATACATACCTCAAAATCTTTTGTCAATCTATGTTTAACAAATGCATCCCAATGTTCTCGTTCAATGAAACTATAAATTGCTGGTGGTCTTGAAATGATGTCCAGATCCGACTTATATGCACGTATGTACCTAGTGAGAACTTTCCTGAATGTCCTACAATTTGCTGCGATAGCAGATAAAACATTCTTCCTGCTATATTGATCCACATCGAATGTAGTCTGATTTACCGGCATTGAATGAGCAATGTTATATGCCATTTGAACAGAGGACTTTATAAGAGGACAATTAATGAAATTGTTCAAGCTTTAGTCTATGTAATATAAAGAAGTCACGTGATACATACCTTCACACATCTCCATAGCATCTCTTTATTTTCATCTGATACCTTTTTCCATGTACGATCTATTGGGACCATTGTGCGAGCCAAGACTCCAAGATAGCTTGAGTATTTTGCTCTTGTTTCCCCTATTGCTTGACCTCTTTTGTTGTACTTGACTACTTTTCGTACACCAGAACTCCTATCCTTTATGACATCTGGGAGGAATGTTGACCCTCTACCTCTCCTTATGTTACTTCCCGGATCTGGTAACAACTGTGCATCCTCATCTACATTATCAGCAAAATTCAGAGTGGAATGCCTATTTTTCCTTTTCTTACATTTTGGATCTGTTGACAGCACTGCCTCCTGGCCATTACTAGGCAAGTTCTGAGATGAACCCATCCTGTTTGAGATGCAAATATGGGATAGTATAGTAGAGGTTGAACAATACTACTAAAACATCGTAATAGAGCATCTAACAATGAATAGCTAAGCAAAATATCTTAGATACATGGACATAAATTGACATTGGAGAATATAGAAACATAACATTCCAACCATTAAGCATAGAAACATAACAAGGAATATTGAATTGAGACCAATTAAAATTTCTCATCACAGCTAGAACAAATAAAACATAGTTAAATACTTAAATCTAATAAGTTATTTCCAAAAGAGAGCAAAACATTTGTCATTTCATGATGTATTGTTGATCCACGTCCCTTCACAATCTGCTCGTATGTGAGATGAAATAGAGTCGTCTGATCCATCATCAGTTGTGTCAACTTCTGGCAGTGTTATGTCTTGACGCTCAACAAACCAATCATCAAGCTCATCACCACCGTCGCTATGATATCGACGTTGAGGAGGTTCTAGGACAATTGACCATTTCGGATCAAGTTGATCTTCAACATAAAAAACTTGTTTGGCCTGTGAAGCCAAAATGAAGGAATCAGATTTGTGCCCTATCTTTCCAAGCTCAACTAGTGTGAAACCAAGTTCATCCACTTTAACTCTCTTGTTGTCCACCCAATCACACTTAAATACGGGAATCCTTAATGCATTATAATCCAGCTGCCATATTTCTGTAATGACCCCATAGAAACTCATATCTGCGTAAACAGGATTCTTGTCCTTGTAGCCAGTAACTTGCATTGTAGTTGCCACCATGGTAACTCCACTATTTTGGGTGACTCGTGAATTATCGCGATCTTTCGTGTGGTAACGACAACCGTTTATGATGTAACCTGGATACTTTATCACATTTCGGCTCGGTCCTTGTGCTATCCACTTTAAGGCATTAGAGAGATTATTTTCGGAATTTATTTCCTCTGCAACCTGTGTATAGTTAAATAATTAGCTAAATTTTTTAGTGCAACAGATTTAAATAGATAGATTTGTAATTAATAAGATACCTTTTCACGTAGCCAATTAAAGAATGTTTTATTATGTTGAACCTGTAGCCACTTTTGACTTTTAGATTGACGAGGATTTTGTTGCTTCAACCACTCCATGTGCTTCCTAAAGAATTGCAAGAAAGTATCATAAGATGAGCTAACATATATACCCTAATATATCTAACAAAGATGGAGATATAAATGTCTTACTCAATATAAGGTTGAACATCGCTTGTGTTCTCTAACACGTAATGATGTGCTTGCTGCCATGCTTCGCGATCAATAGTCACAACATGGCCACCTGGTAAAGGTCTTTCAATTTCTCTATTATCAACTGTCATGTTCCTGGCGGTGGGAATCCCAATTGCATCTAACCCAGATAAATACTCTGTGCAAAACTCAACAGCTTCCTCCATAATATAACTTTCAGCAATGCAACCCTCGGGACAGTTACGATTACGAACATAACCTTTTAAGACCTTCATGAACCTCTCAAATGGATACATCCATCGAAAGTGAACTGGACCACAAAGTCGAACTTCTCTAACAAGATGCACCGTCAAATGAACCATGATATCAAAGAATGATGGTGGAAAGTACTTTTCAAGTAAACATAATGTGATCACCATATCAGATTGCATTTTGTCTAACTTTGACACATCTATCACTTTACTACAAATAGCATTAAAAAAGAAACATATTCTGATAATCGCGTATCTCACTTCCTTTGGCAGCACAGATCTTATTGCCACAGGTAGTAACTGCTGCATTAAAACATGACAATCATGCGACTTGAGACCATAAAGTTTCAGATCCTCCATCGAGACACGACTTCTGATATTCGAAGAGTAACCTTCGGGAACCTTGAGTTCAGACAATGTTTTGCAAACTCTTCTTTTCTCCTCTCTAGACAAAGTATAACATGCTGGAGGTAAGTATGTTCGCTTGGCTCCAATTTCTGGTGCTAACTCTTCCGATCCACCCATAGCTACATGGTCAAGGCGAGCATTAATTCCATCCTTTGTTTTTCCAGGAATGTTCAGTAACGTCCCAAGGAGTGCTTCTAAAAAGTTCTTCTCAGTGTGCATAGTATCCACGATGTGTCGGACTAACAAGTACTTCCAATACTCAAGTTTAAAAAAAATTGACTTTTTCTTCCAACACTTTGTACATGCGTCATTTGGTGAACTTTTTGTTTTGTTTTTTTTCCCCCATATTGTTTCAATCCCTTCAACCTTTCGTAATACCTCCTCTCCCGTTAACGGTACAGGGGGGACTCTGAAATCTTGCTCTCCATTGAAAGCCTTTTTTTGCCTCCGATATGGATGATAGCGTGAAAGAAATCTTCTATGACCTGTATATATATTCTTCTTGGAATGTTTCAATCTACTAGAAGAAGTTTCCTCACCACAAATTGGACATCCATAATAGCCCTTCACCGTGCAACCGCTCAAATTTCCATACGCGGGGAGATCATTAATTGTCCATAATAGTACAGCCTTTAACCTGAAATGTTGTTGCTGGTAAGCATCAAATGCTTCAACGCCTACCTCCCATAACATTTTCAAATCATCAATCAACAGTGCAAGATAAACATCAATGTCATTACCAGGTTGTTTTGGACCAGATATCAATAATGTTAGCATCATAAATTTTCTCTTCATGCACAACCGCGGAGGAAGATTGTAGGTGACAAGTATAACTGGCCAACAACTGTACCTACTGCTAAGGGAACTGTACGGATTTATTCCATCAGCAGAAAGAGCTAGGCGAAAGTTTCTTGGCTCTGCAGCAAAATCTGGCCACATGTTGTCCACCAACTTCCATGATGGGGAGTCTGCTGGGTGACGTAGTTGGCCATCACATTCTCTTTGACGTGCATGCCATGTCAAGTTCTCCGCTGTTTCTACCGACCTATACATGTTTCGGAACCTCGGAATAGGTGGAAAATACCATATAACTTTTGCAGGCACGCCAGTTCTAACTTCTGTTGAATTTTTTTTCAACTTCCATCTAGACGTTTGACATGTAGGGCATGAAATCTCATCTTTGAACTCCTTTCTGTAGAGCATACAATCATTGGGACAAGCATGTATTTTCTCATATTCCATACCCAATGCAGCCAAAGTCTTCCCCGCCTCATACATGGATACTGGTAGTTCATTGCTGGCAGGAAGCAACTCACTGATTATCTCTAGGAGATTTGAAAACCATTTATTAGACAACCCACTTCCAGCTTTGAAGTTAAATAACCTAACTAAGGCAGATAACTTTGTAAACTTCATGCAACCGGGATACAACTGTTTTTCAGCATCTTCAAGTAATTTTTTAAACTTATCAGGATCAGTCGCGCAGTCATTGTATGCAGCCTCAACCATTTCTCTTACCTCTGCTGTAACATTTAAGGGAGGCGTCTCAATTTTCTCACCAAAAAACTCAGGCGGATTGACACATGGTGGTGGTGTGGTGGTAGCCGCTTCGCCATGCCATATCCATGTATCATAACTTTGGTCAATACCATTGAAAAAGAGATGATTTCTAATCTCCTGAATGGATTGTTTTCTCATGTTCCCACATAGTCTACACGGACATCGTATGGATTGGGGATCTTGACCATGCATAATAGCAAATTTCAGAAAACTTTCAACCCCTTCCTCATAGTCTTTTGATCTTCTATCCTTGAGCATCCAGGATCTATCCATCTCTTGTAGATTCTAAAATACCTATACTGGTAGAACATTAAAAAAAGAAAAAACTACGGAGGAGGATTGAAGTACATAAAACAATTCTCATATTTCTAAGAAAAGCAGATATCCACACAGCACCCTATACCATCAGTCTTATGCAAAATACCAACAAGATTTCACAACAAAAAAAAGTTAAAAGTATATAAACTAAATAAGTAAAGAGAAAACAACTGAGCTTACCAAGAAAAAATACTATTGGATTGAAGGGAGCACTTCTAACAATCAGCTTGATACAAGCTCCACAACCATGTCACTGTTGCCGATCTTTCTGTGGAGACACAAAAGATAATAGAGTGTAAGTTGAATTTGTATCAAGTTGGACTTACTACCGATTGCAATGAGCATATAAAGCAATTCGACAATGAAATGACAAACAATTTCAAAACTAGTGATACGAAGATAATTGACCAAAATGGCCATTGCATTTACTTAATCATGTACTGTTATTCTGTCAGTTGTAATAACTGTTCAAGTTAAGTGCAGCAGTGAGATGCTTTGGCATCCTAGTTTGATTGTTGAGCAATTGGGTTGATATGTTGTTTCTAGTTGCTCACCACTTTTTATTGACCTATCCTTGTGGGGTTGTCCCTTGGAATGTTTATGCCTTACTAGGGGGTGTGTCCCTAGGTTTATTGTGCATCTTTTATGTTGCAATTTGTTGTGTGGCTGCCCTATAATGCTCTTTGCTACTATAGCTGCTTATGGCTGTGGCTACTTTGGCTGCTTGCTGCTGTAATGGCAGTAGGTAGATGCTGCTATTGTTTTCTAGAGCTGATTTCTACAACTGTTCAGATCTGCTACATCTGTTCTGATGTTGCTTCCTGCTGTAATGGCAGCTACAGTTAGCTGCTAAACTGTACTGTTATGTTGCAAATCTGATCTGTATTGTTTTATTCCTAAGGCTACTGCTATGTTGCTGCTATTCTGCTATTTCCCATGGCTGTGGTTGTCTGTTTCTACAGATCTGCTACTGTATCTCCAGCCCAACAGCTAGACAGATCTCTTGGTGTTGGTGTTTCATATCCAGAGTAGCTGGTCTTCTTGACAGCTATGGGTTGCTAAAAGTGGTTCCTCTAGGCAGTGGTTCAATCCAAATTGCTATCAGCTGTTCTCTGCTAAGTCCAAGGTGCTGCAATTACTTGTGCTTGTAAATAAGATGAATTTTGTCAACTCACTGCTGGCAGCTACTGAAGCTTGTTCAGTTCAGTCCAGCTATCACAAAGACTTATTTCTGGCTGTTCACTAATTCGGACCGTTCCCATTGGTGAATCAGATTCCATCTCAGAATTGGAATGGTGCTTTATTCCTTTTGTAGATGGTTTGGAAACAAATGTATCTCAGGGCTTCTCTTGATATTCTCCATCTCATTAGTTCGCTACATACTAATATTATCCACCCCATGTAGCCACTTGGCTTAGCTTTCCAATTTTCACAATCTTTGTTTTGTTTTGTTTGTCTCCTGGGGTATGCCCCTTATGGGCTATATATTCGGTTATCCCTTTTTTTTAATTTCAAGCTGATTTACCCACAAAAAAAAAAGTGCAAAAGAATAAGAATTGAGACCAGCATTAGGAGAGGGATGCAAATTGGAGTAAGCTACCATTAAGGTGCAATAACGAAGAACAAAATGGAACATTTACGCAGGATAATGGATGAAACTTTTGTCCACCAAACTCGCTCTTTATCTATATGGAAGGAAATAGGCATGCCCATTGGCAGCTCAACTGAAGATACAAAAGCTCAGTAGTTCCAGAAACAAAGATTTTCACTTACCTTACGCCAACTATCTTTTGAAATTCTTCTTCCATAGAGCGGATCATGTAACTGTGAAAATCATATTTTGATGTAAGGTTGTGGTTCTGCCATGAATAAGACAAACAAAAACCATAAATAGTAAACTATTAGTAACAAATTCCAGTATAAATGAGCCTTATAATTTGAAATGTCTGAATAGCAAAACTAACAAACATAGAATGAGGCATAAATGGATAACAGGTTCTAGAATACAATGGATCTATCTGGTTTGAAGACAATGATATTATCTGACAAGTTCATATCAAAGGTCTAAACTTAGAAGTCCAACGATTCGAATTTGATCTGAACTACAATACTGGTGGCTGGTGGCAAGTTTTACGAGTAATGGAATGTCTGATAGGACGTTAGTTCATCATGCTCTCACCAATGTTGCAAATAGTTAGCACTGTCCAAATCGCTACACTAAGCACGGTGCATCAGTGGATTAATGTGAGAATGGTTTGAATCCCTACGAAATTGACATGATACTAGTTTATTGTGGTCTGTTAGAAATATGATGTTCTTGAAGTAGCTCTTTTATATCTATGAGTTCAAGCATGATTAGTGAGGTTTTGGTGATGAATTTTGTTGGATTTGAGTAGCAGAATTTCGTGTATGTAGCATGTGTACATAGCAGTATTCTGACAGCAAACTGGGTCTCAGTTATTGGGTAATTTCTCATTCGTAAACTTTGAATTAGGTATTGGTTCCTTCACAAGTTAGAGAGTAGACTTAAAGCTTGTTCTTTTGCCGCTGGAATCGCCCGAAACCGTTGAGAATTCAATTTATAGTGATTTTCCGAAATCTGGATTGAAACCAGGAAATCTGTTTCCTGACAGATTCGCGAACCAACTGTATTTACTCATTTTTCCATCCTTTAGGTTCGAATCTGACTTGGGTTCCTTCACAACTTTTGTAGTACATCCTGTTACGCAACTTTTGGCACTAGAATCACTAAAAAGCATTAAAAGCACAATTTATAGTGATGTTTCAAAATTGGGCTGTCCTGTGAAGCTTCTTGCTGAAAAATAATATTGGTTTGCTTTCTTGAGATGAATCTAGTCAGAGAGTTGATCTGTATGTACAAGAATACCAGAATTAACAGCTTCAAGTCTTCATGAAAATGGGGTTAGTTTCTAAAAATCTGTATGTACCCTTGGAAACTACTACTCCTACAGGGGAAGCTTCTACGTACTCCTACCATATTTAAGGTTCCCTTTCCCCAACAGTATGGTCAAGGGGCATAAAAACATCCCCATTAATCAAGGGGTCCCCCCAGTGCCCATCTCCCCTGTTGAAACAAACAAATCAATAGCATATGTAAAAATAAAACTACTCTCAATAACACATGCATATGTTCGATTTGCGATTTTGTCAAAGGATCACTTTTCCTCACAGAATTTTACCGGTAACTTACAAAAATAAATGAGGTAGAAACATAAGATGGGGTCATAATTTTTGCGAAGTAAGGATTTTTAGATCTAAAAGCTTTGGCTCTTTCAAGAGGTCTAGATTTTCCATTGCCGGATGAAAATGGATTTTTGACAGTAAATGGATAGTGTCGGGGTCTTTTGGCAACGGACAAGCCTCCTACAGGCAAAAATCAAGACATATTTTAGATTGAAGAGCACATGAATCTTTTTCATAGTTCATTCACGACAATGGATATTCTTAACTCGCACCTACAGAGAATAAGCAAAACAAACATCAAAGCAAAACAATACTTACTTTTACTTTCTTGGCGCTTGACAGCCTTATTAATATTTGGAATTGGTAGCTTTAATTCAGTACTAGTGATTTCACCACAACAATCTCCAAAACAGAGAGTACAATCGCAATTCCTAAAAACCCTAGAACTCCAGCGAAACGGATCTAATTTCTGAAGAGGAAAAGGAGTACTCACCGAGGGTAATTGAAGATCTCAGTGAAGGCGCTGTCACACGATGAAGGCAAATAAGGGAAAGATGCGAGCGAGAGGAGAAGGAGCCGTCGCATAAATCGTTTCTAGAGAGAGCTGAACGGTTGAGAGTAAGAGAGCTGAAGGAGATGGGTTTCTCCATAATGGTTTTTGTTTGTCGTACTCGAGGAAAAAATTGGGGGGAAAAATTGGGGGGAAACGTGGGGAAAATCTTCTGGAAAAAATTGGGTTTAGAAACCACCGCCATGATCGACATTACCAGAGAAGCTGCGTGCAACTGGGTTTACAAACTGTGTGCAACATTATATGTTATATATCTTTTAATAATATTCAATATTAGTATTTTGCATATCTCAATTAGACATAACTATTTTAATAATCGATATCGCTGATTTTGTTGTGCTAATTGATTAAATCATTATCGTAAAAAAATTGTCTCCGTTGGATTTAAAAAGCTCCTTGATTGGGACTCAATTTATTTTTTGGATGATAGCTATCGTCCGATCAAATGTGTAACGATCCCCGATCAACTTTATTTTTTATGTGGATGATGAACTCCGTAATATGTAAAAGATAGACGGTATGGATTGAAAAATTAAAACTCTGGCGGGAGTCTGGTCTTGCAATCTACTCGGAATGCATCAAATGTGGTCCTATCAGGCATTTGCTCATATCCGATGATCTCTAATTTTGGTGACAATATTGGAATTAGTGAGACGTGAAATCCTAATGGTTCGGATCGACCACTATAAAATTTGAGTTGATAACGACCTTTATATTCTATATGTACAATGTAGTTGTCAACAAACTAAGTTTTGTGTTATACGTGAACATACAGTAGTCATTCGACCATGACATGATTACGATGATCCAAACCATGGCTTTTGTTTTCTTTGTTAATTATATCATACTCAAAAAATTTGGTCTCAATCAGGTTCAGAAAAGCTTCTTTATCAAGTCACAATGTCACTAACAAAATGGATTTTTTCCGTCTGATCAAGTGTGTAGCGATACCTGATTAATTTCATTTTTGCAGGAATGATTTACTTCATATTATGTAAAAGATGGACAGTTTGGATCGAAGAAAAAGACTGATCAAGCGGGCATCGGGTATTGCAATATAATACTTTACTACATTGAGATGCATCAAACATAGTTCAATCAGGAGATTGTCGATATCCGATGATCTTCGATTTTGGTGACGATGCTGGAATTAGTCAAACATGAAATTCTAATGATTCAGATCGACCATTATTAAAATATAACAGATTGATTAAGTTTAGAACTTATTCGTACTGTGTGTAATATGAGGACGCTTAATTATTGCGCAGAAAATCACGAACGTAAGTGGGTGCTTTGATTCAATAAGCAACAGTCAGAAATAGCATATATATATATATATATTTAATATCCTAAGACATTCCAGATTCTCTTGTGCGTGCTAGCTGTAGCCTGTAAATTGTTGTTGGTCGCGTGAGAGTGTGTTCGAGCCTTGGGCATGACATTAATTTCTTTTTTCAATGGTTATTACAGTTACAATCACGGTTTTTTGAAATGAGATCTTTAAGTAAACAATCACAGTTTTACTAAGCGAGATCTAAAATATTTAAGTAACAATCTCAGTTTTTCTGAAACGAGATATATTCTTTTACATACAATCTCAGTTTTTCGAAAATGAGATATATTCTTAAGTTATAATCTCACTTTTTAGATTATTGAGATTAAAAAATCTTTTCATCTCAGTTTTTTCATATAGCTGAGATTAAAACTATAGTCCATAACATTTTATTACGCTTTTACAAAAAGTGAGATCTTCTTAGTTTTTGAACCGTGACCTTTACATCATTTTGTAGTAGTGTTGTTGAATCTTCCCTTTTAAATCTTATTTTCGTGATCAGGTTTGGTGTTTTGTGCCTTCGAGGTGTGTATACTTATGTTGCGTTTGTGCGTTGCGTAATACGTTTTGCCCCTAAAAACTTGAAATCTTATACCTTGAATGGTGTTTTTGTTACTAAACTGATGGTAAGATCGAAGCTCTGTATAAACTTCTAGCTATTTCATGCAAGTTTTTGTCACTGGGCGGTTGGTCCGAAGACATGGTTGCAAGGCACTTACCTCCACCTTTACCACTTGATTGAGCTAACCCTTTTGCACTTACTACTGCAAAAAGATGTAGTATTACTCTCTTTAGGTTTTCGGGTCACTTACTGCCCTGATTCATGTTTAGTCCATTTGCAAGATAGGCATGCATGGACAAGGATAAATTTAATTAGAAAAATCAGCTCCGAGATAAAAGATTGAAATCGATATGGAATTTGGATGAAGGCACTGTTTATGAACAGCTCTTTGGTTCAGCAGAAACTGTATTGATGTAGCAATGTATTAGCCCATGTTAGAGTTTTTTCTTGTTAAAGTCCAAGAAGAGCAGTGTATCAGCGAAGGTCTTTCAGTTTTTGAAGATTTAATATCTTCACAAAATGGGCATTGAAGTATTCATGTTTTGGCCTTTTCACTAGGGCCTTACTTTAAATTGGGCCCTTGATTTTTTAAGGCTGGTTAACTGATAAGAAAAACTTTTTACACAGGCCTCAATGAAAAAAAGTTTCCATAATTAAAAAAGTGCCCTTAAAAATTGGAGCCGCTGAAATTAGTCCAAACTTGAGGATACAGTGATAGCTCTAAGGGCTTTAGCCCAAAGTCGGTTCCAGTGCATTGTTCTTAATATTGATACTGCTATTGATATGTGATGGCCAATTGTCACTGTTGTTTGGTATGACGATTTTCATGGGTTTCCTTTCCAAAAATGTTCCAGGTACATGAAAGAAGATCTTCTCCCACATTCGGATTCTACTTCTGAACCGCCTCCCCTCTTTGATGCAACTTCTCGGTATACCCTCCCTCCCTTTCTCTTTGATTTAGACATGTACGAATTCATATAGGCAATCCCCCTTTATGGGCATAATAAAGTTTGGTTTGATGTGATGTGATATGAGTACATATACAGATTTCACAGAACAAAGTTTATTTGCTGTTTGCGAGATCTTTCCTTTTTTCTGGCCTACTCTAGACTCAAATTAGTAAATTAGTTTTGTGTGATCACTTCGTGATCTGAAGTGGGTACTTTCTTGAAGGTTGTACACATTTTACCGTGCCCGTTTGCTCAACATGTTTGGATTGCCAGGAACTATAAGGTTTGTTTTTCCTTATCCTCAATTCATTTTTGTTAGGTAATGTTTATGATTTTCATTTTATAGTTCGCCCACAATGCTGCTACATTTAATCACTTCATGAAATCAAATCAAATCAATTGGGTAGAGATCAGGTTGTACAAGAATTGATAGGGGCATGAGAGAATTTCAGGATTTCATTAACTCAGTGAATGTGAGAGACTTGCTGATGTTAGGAAGGAAATACACATGGTCTAACTTTCAACATGTGAACATCTAATCAAGAATTGACAGGTTCTTAGTTTCTCAAGAATGGTTGGTCAATTTTTCATCCAACCACATCTGGTATCTCTATATATTGTGCTGCTACACATGAAGATTGAAGAATATTATGTTGGGTCGGTTGTTGATCAAGAATGAGAATGAAGTCTTAATGACATGGTCCAAATTGTGTTGTATGCAGTAGAAGATGGGGACTCTGATCCTTTGATACTTGCCTGATCTGCTGATATAATGTCAATGACACTACTGGTCCAAGCACTCTGAAGAACTTTATGTGCTTGTCTAGGCCTTGGTTTCCTTGAAGGTATTTGAAGATCTACTGTGTCTATGGTCTTTGCTTTGCTTTGGTTTTTTTCAGTATGAGATGGGGAGATTTATTCCTTTGATACTGTTTAAACCTTGACCATACATTCATGTTGAGTTTTTATTGTTGTCCAAATGGAGCTGCTATTTCTTGAAGTTGGAAAAACTGCTAGCGGTGCCCAGATTTTGTTTCAGTTAATGATTTTGGGTTCTTGGTTGGAGATATATGTCGAAGGGTTAAGATAACAACAGGTCAAGTTGCTGGAGGGCTAGCTGAAGTTCTGTGTTTGACTGCGGATTTGAAGTTCTATACTTGCGTATATCAAACCCTTGATCAGACTTATGATTACAACTTTTGCTATGCTCATCTACATTAATAATTTCAGAAACATTCATAATCGTTCTCCACAACGGGCATGACAAATGTGCCTTGCACGTGGCAATGTACCTAGTGAATTGAATATGTTTTGGTGCATCTGGCAAGCTATACAAATTGGTTGGTTCTTGATTTAAGTGACAAGCAGGGTATTTTGTTAATCATATTACGGTCTTGCTATTGTCAGCCCAGTGGGCTGACAATAAACACACTAGAAAACAGGAAAAATACGTATTTCTGTGTACTTTTTATACCCTTTAATACACATTCACACACTCACTATTGTCAGTCCATTTGGCTGATTTTAGAATTTTCCATTCATGTGTTGTTTGTAGACGCAAATGATGGAGCTCTCGACGCAAATGGAGGGATCTTCTACTGAATATCCACGTGCATAGATGAGGATATCTTTGTAAAAGTTATGGGTCCTAAGCAACCTGGTCGTGTTCGAACATTTGGATTAGGCCCTTCTATCAAAGATGTCTTTGCAGGTGGATATCCGCGATCACAAGAGGAAACCCATATATTTCAAGCACAAATGCAAGAGTAGTTTCAATTGTACCGGGTCCAATTTGAGACAAAAATGAAAAGAGATGATGGAGACGCAAATTGAGGTTATGCGTTCGTAAATGGATGCTACTATTCAAGCACAAGCCGCTACCATTCAAGCTTAGCAAATAAGGATGGAGCATTTGGAGTCTCAATTGGTGACCAGGGGAGGGCCTGCTGCACGTGAGGCTGCTTGGGGTCACCACCCAATGTCACGACCGCAACAAAACTCGCACGAGTTTACCTCCTCCTCAAGTCACCAAAAGGTGAGTGAACAAGTATGCCCAACATGTACTTTCTATTATTTTTTTCCTTTTGTGGGTGAGTTACCAATCAATACCCTTGTCAAGCTGTTGAATTTGATGCACATTTCATAAGCATTCAACAACTTTGTTGGTTCTTTGCCTGATGATTCTTTCTCAACCTTGACCAATTTGGAAACTTCGGATTTGAGTTCCAATAGCCTTATTGGGTCTATCCTTAAGAGTAGTTTGAGCATTTGCACCAATTTAGGTGAACATAAAAGCTGCCTAAACTGACAATTCTTATTTGTGTGTAGGTCGCCCAATCAAAGACAAAGAACAAGAACAAGAACAAAAGCAAAAGGAGGCATCATATATAAACTGCCGCTTTTTTTTTTTTTGGTTTTGTTTGTGTCTTGTTTCTTTTGTGTCCTGTTTTTTTTTTTTTTTGGAGTCTTGTGTACTCTATTAGTTTGGAGTCCTGAGTCTTGTGTCCTGTGTCAGTTTGGCATCTTGTGTACTAGTGTGGATGGTGTTTCCTAGTTTTTGGAGGACTAAGGGATCTAGATTTTGTTGCTGATGCAATTTGTGCTGTTGTATTATTATTCTATGAGGTAGACTATTAATTGCTGATATATTTTGATGGATTGATGGCTGAAAGAATATGAGGTTATGCTGGTTTAATTTGGCCTTATAAAATAGTTTCAATCAATCTCCTGCTTACCTTGGATACTGCTCTCATGAAAGGATGGATGGATTGGTTGCAATAACACGGATGATCTCAGCTAGTAGTTGATATTTATGGCATCTGGATGTTGTGGAATTTTGTACCTAGCACTCTCGTTGGAAGTTTCTCTCCCACCCTGCCCCCTTTTCTTTCCTCTCTTCTTTCTCTCTCGATGTACCCATTATCGAGCCTTCCTTAATAGGATTTTTGCCGTTTCAAAAAAAAAAAAAAAGCACATTATTTCAGTTGAAGTTTGGTTTTTAACTTTTTTTTGGTTCAAACATTTACTTGAAGCTTTTAAAATGGAAATTGATGGTTAAATATAATGGAGTTCTAATTTTCAGGGTAATAATTTACTGGGCTAAATAATGGAGCTCTTCATTTTTTTCTTCTTTTGAACGGCGAAGAAAAATTTTATTGATAGGAGAAGAGATAGAAGAGTACAAGAAAAGGGCTAAGAAAAAAAGCCTCACAACGCAAAAGTAACATCCCAACAATGTTGACACCTTACCCTGTGACAATCATTTGCTACTTAGCCCGAAAAAACCACAACCCAGTTGATAAGGAATCAACTACAGAGGAACAGCCCTACATTTGGAGCATGCCTAAACAGAATAGCCCAAAACAGACATTCTGGGCATCTAACAGATTGAGGCTAGAAAAATTTGACTGAATGATCACAGCAAGCAATCCTTATCCAGTAAAAGAAGACCTTGTTCCTGAGACCCAATAGCACCCTCGGCTAGCTTATGGAAAGATCAAGAAGCTTTACTCCATGCTTGATCTTGCAAAATTTGTGAATGATGCCACTGGCAAAAATTGCAACAATAGTCAATTGCAACCCCAGACAAACCCTTAATGGATCCTTACAATAGAATTCCAGAAAGTGTTCCAGTTGTAGATCCTCCGCAGCAAAAAATGAGAGCCAAAAGAGTTGAGATGAACCATATGGAAAATTGAGTCAATACATCTAGCTTTCCCAATTCCCAATCATAAAGGCTTCTTCTAAACTGCATGGAAATCCCATTGTTGCAGTTCCCTTTTCCTTGCTTAGACTTGGCTCAGATTTTCTTCTTTGTTGCACAACACTCTGTACAGTGTAGGAAAAGATAGAGCCATAGTGATGTTGCCCAGCCACATGTCTATCCAGGTTAGTATATATAGAATTCCCATCACCCATTTTCCAGAAATGCTCCAAACATTTGAGGTTGTCTGGCTTGCACCTTTCACCAATATGAAGTTCTTGTTGCAGTAACTTGCCTCTATTATGAAGAAGCCTGGATTCCAAACTATAAGTAAGCCACCAGCATCCTTTACCATCTTTTTCACCTCATTTCTTTTTTCTTTCATGCCCAAACCTCTGACATTCCACGAGAGGATCTTCATATCTCCCACACCCTCCTAGAATATGAAGAACCCAAGCAGATTAAGGAGTAGGATGTGCTTCAAGTGATGCTCTTAATTCTTCCTCCTCATCTGTTACCATAATCTTGCTAATAACCTCTTCATCATTGCCCAAGTAATCTGTCTCCATTATTTTCGTGACAGTCCATACAGCTTGAGAGTCATTCAATAGGATTATATTCCTATTATTTATTCCCTCAGTGGAGACAGATAAGGCAGCAGATTTAAAAACATAAGGCGACGGCCGCGTCCCTGATGGTTGGTATAAAATGCTGCTGAACATTTGGCGGCGTTTAATGGGTCTAACGGCGTTATTCAAGCGCTGGCATACGTATTATTCCTTGTAGTGATTAAGGTTTAAATTCCAAACATATCATTCCCTAAAATGTAAGTCTTATCTCCTATTAATTTGATTTTCACTCCCCTCCTATTTATTCTTTTCAATCGTCGAAATTGTTTTTGTATCTACATCTGTCATTGCTAAGGTCATAAAATAGATTTCTCCTCTTCTAATTATGCATCAAATTAAATCATGTTGTGTTACTTCGTACTATCCCTTTGAGATTTATCTCATGCATGTACAAATCTTTTGATGGTCTTAGAACTCTAACAACATGTGACTATTATGCAGGCATTTATGAACGGGTGAATGAAAAACCGAAAGGAAGAATTGGAGTGCAAGGAATTGGATCATCTTAGCATCAACTTGCGTGCCAATGCAAACCCCATGCAAAACCAAAAGTAAAACCAAGAAAAGTGCGGCCATTGAAACCACCGTCATCTCTAGCAACAATGGTTCTATAAGTATCTTTTCCTTCCACTGTTAAGTTAGCAGACCACTGGCCATAACAAACTTTCACGCGATATTCCACCAGAAATTGGAAGCCTGTCTAGTCTTCAGCATCTCGACTTATCTGGAAACAATCTTAACCTTATCTTTTTCTCTTAGTTATGGAAGGTTTCTACTCTATTTTGCACACTAAGGCTATAAGTGGCCCCTTTATCTTCCACCCTAAGTGTCATGAATTACAGATTCATCATCTAGCTTTTGCAGATGATTTATTTGTCCTTTGTGGGGCTGATCAGAGATCTTTTACTACAATCAAAGCTGTCTTGGATGATTTCTATTCCTTTTCCGGTCTTCCTTCCAACCTCCATAAAAGTGCTGTCTTTTATTCTGGTGTGCGCAATGATCTTAAAGTGGTGTTGCAAGCTATTCTCCCTATTCCCGAGGGCAATCTTCCTGTCAAGTATTTAGGGGTGCCTCTCATAACTTCCAGACTCTCTTATTCTGATTGTGTTCAACTCAAAGATAAAATTTTACAAAGGATTAACAGCTGGACAACAAAGTTATTGTCCTTTGGGGGTCGATCTCAATTAATCAGTTCTGTGTTATGGAGCATGCAAGTGTACTGGTGTTCAATTTTCATCCTTCCTCAAAAGTTATTGAAGGAAATTGAGGGTTTGCTCAGGGCCTTTTTGTGGACAGGTGTTCATCTAAGACAAGCTGGGACAAAAATTAAGTGGGAATGGGTCTGCACCCAAAAAGAAGAAGGTGGTTTGGGTTTCAAGCCTCTTAAAGTCTGTGATAGGCACGACTATTTTGGGCGCAGCACTTTTAACAGGGAAAACAACAAAGAACAGGGCGACGTCCAAATACAGTAATTCTTTTACAGTTTCAGACTTACAATCATTCAGAGTTTTCTTTTCCTTTCAAGTATTTTTATGCTTTATTCAATTACTCGCATTCCGTTAACTCGTTTTAATTTGTTCTTAATTAAAGTTGTTCATTGGAATTCGTTTGTTTGTTATCTTTTGCTTGAATTTCATTCTGGAATTATAGAAGCATGATGCAATCTAGGGTTTCTTTGATTTCTTTTGCAATGATTAGTGAGTAGTCTTATAGGTAAGGTCGCAGGGTGATTAGCACACCGTGGCCAGGTCAGATATGTCTTGCTCCTATTTTGAAATAAAAATGAAAAGGCAATTTTAGGTTATTAAAGAACATTCGTTAGACGAACCCAGGCATCGTCGGAGCCCATGTGAACGGGGGAACGGGAGTCCAAAACCCATTCTTTGCTACGCATGGGTGAACGGCGACCATAAGGATTCGCATCTTTCGGGGTATCTTTTTCTCTCTAAAGTCAAATGTTTTTAAGAATACCGAATGGAGTAAATTAGTCCGGCTTGGTTGTGAGTGCTATGAACCCCACGACTGTGCCTTCCTTTTATTTATTTGAAAGAATACAATCAATTTGTTTGTTTTTATTAATCTCAACCAAATCGACAAGGGGTGGCTACCTAAGAGCCCGTTTAAAAAAGTAACAACTCGAGTTTTTAGTCAGCACACATCACCGTCTCTGTAGATTCGACTCCGGACTTACCGGATATTGTGCTACGTCGGTCTTCGCCCTACGCTTGGGGCAACACATTAATTTAGGACTAGGAAATCGTCAAGCATTTTTGGCGCCGTTGCCAAAAATGGTTCTGATGGGTGGGAAAAAGAGGAAATAGAGCCACCTTATTTTGATCAATTAGCTGATTTCTTTCTTGCAATCAAGTTGAAAATTGAAGTGATTAATTCTTGTGTATTGGAAGATGAAACAATAGAGTCACTTGTAAATAACGAAATAGTTAGTTCATCTGAAGTGCAACAGCATTCTAGTACACTTGAGATGGATTTTCATGACGCGACTCCTGAGGAGTCATTGCCAATAATTGTGCAAAGTCCACTTGTTCTTGATGATCAAATACCCTTAGCCATAGATATTGATGTCATCACTCCTATTGAGCATCCACCATTGCAAGAGATTATCACGTTAGAACAAATTGACGCTCTTGGTGTTGATAATTTTAATATGGTTTACCATTCATTTTTTCTGACACTCATCAACAACTTGAAAGTTAATTTGGTTCGGAATATGCAATTGGTGGAATTTAAATTTCAAACGTGGCTAAGGCCATTAAGATATTCTAAGTATTTGGTTTTGTGGCATGGTCACATACAATTTTTAACGGAGTGCTTGAAATGGGTTGAGATGTTGATTTTGATTGCTCTTCGTAGTGTGATGAATGGTTGGATTTCACGTGATGGGAGTGAATGTCATTAACTTTTTTGTATAATTTTTTTTTCTTTTCTCTTTCTTAGATTAGTTACTTTTATTTTATTTTATCTTTTTTTTGTGAGGAATAACATTGCAGGATGCTTCGTTCAAGTTGGGGGGTCTTCTTCCCACTATGTTATTTCTTGCGTAGTTCTTCGTTCCGAGGTGCTACCTTTCCCTTCTTTTTCTTTTATGTCCTATATTTTTATTCTTTTGTATTCAATGAGGACATCGAATGGTTTAAGTTGGGGGGAGAGATTACTTTGGTAAGTTTTTCACTCTTAGAGTCTTAAAATTCAAAAAAAAAAATGAAAAATTTTCATTTCACATGCAATTTAGCACTTGTTGTGATTATTTGTTGGATAATTGAGTTGAGGTGTGTTGCCTACCATAGTGATATCTGTTTTTGGCTTGGTAGTTCTACTTGCTAGCTTGTCTTAAGAAGTTGATCATGGCAATCTTGTATAGCACTATTGCACATCACTTTTATTTGGGCCTTGACCACTTGTGAGCCGTGACTTAACCAATCTTGATGGCTAGATTAGTGGAGACTTATGCCCTAGTGAGCTTTTGGGCCCTATCTTTTATTGAAGTGGTGTCACTTTAACTCTTAGTTTATCATGGAAATAATCTATTTGCTGTGGTCTCATTATTCTTTATTGTTGAGTATTGGAACTTGAATGCATAACAATATCCCTTGGGTTTTGGTTCGTCACATGGATGTTACACCCCTTGGAGAGGATTATAGGCATTTTCTTGATATTTGGGCCAGTTCGTTCCTTTGTTTTCACATTTATCCCTTGCAAGCCACTTTGAGCCTTATATATTTAGCCTTTTCTTGGTTAGCTCCACTTTCCATATTTTGTTTGGAGAAAGGCAAAAGTATAAAGGTGTAATTTTTGGATAGATTGTGAACGTTTGTGCTTGAATTGGTGGTGCCCCTTAAAAAAAAAGAAAACAAAATAGAAAAAAAAAACAAAAGAAAGAGAAAAACTAAAGGGGCGCCGATATAGATGGAAAGGAGGAATCGTGCTTTCTTGTTGAAAAATGTCAAAAGGTTAGAATGGGTTGAAAAGAGCAGAAAAAAATGGGCACATATTGTTAAATTAGCCCCAAGTTGTTTGCCTATTCTCAGACATGTGATGTTTTACCCAAGCCTTTACACACTTTCAATTCCCCAACATTACAACCAAAATTAAAGTCCTATTTGATCCTAGGGGTGATGGAAAGTGGATTGATGGATGTGAGAGATGGTTCCAATACTTGGTATTCTATTTATGAGACCATGTGTTCACCATACAAAGCGTTCTTTTCGTGTCATAGTGTGCGAGTGTTTTGATTTCATTTATATAACTTCTAACCGCACACTTGAGAGTTCATACTATGCACCTTGTTTCGAGTGATTTTAGTTGTGAGTGCAAGACGCAGTGAGAATTGAAGTCAAGACTCGGTTCGGAGAGAGCAGTTAGTCATTGCACACTTTTGGTTGAGGTCCATGTCACACACACATGCTAAGCCTAGGTGCCATGGTTTATTTCTTGACTTGATAGCGTTTGGAACTATTTGCGTCTTCTTATATCTTTGTGGTAGTTGCGTATTCTTTACTTGATGGACCAATGAGTTGTATGACAATTTTTGGATTCCATGTGAAAAGATCAATGTGTTTTGTGGGTGATCGCTGCTGAAAACCCACACGAAACTTCACTCGTCCTACCGGGGCCGCCTGGGGGTTTAAAAGAACTATCGGTTAATTTATTTTCTTTAGTTATATTATTTATTTTCTTTGCTCGGGACTAGCAAAGTATAAGTTGAGGGGTGTGATAGGAACGACTGTTTTGGGCGCAGCACTTTTAACAAGGAAAACAACGAAGAACAGGGTGACATCCAAATACAGTAATTCTTTTACAGTTTCAGACTTACAATCATTCAGAGTTTTCTTTTCCTTTCAAGTATTTTTATGCTTTATTCAATTACTCGCATTCCGTTAACTCGTTTTAATTTATGTTCTTAATTAAAGTTGTTCATTGGAATTCGTTTGGTTGTTATCTTTTGCTTGATTTTCATTCTGGAATTATAGAAGCATGATGCAATCTAGGGTTTCTTTGATTTCTTTTGCAATGATTAGTGAGTAGTCGTATAGGTAAGGTCGCGGGGTGATTAGCACACCGTGGCCAGGTCGGATATGTCTTGCTCCTATTTTGAAATAAAAATGAAAAGGCAATTTTAGGTTATTAAAGAACATTCGTTAGACGAACCCAGGCATCGTCGGAGCCCATGTGAACGGGGGAACGGGGGTCCAAAACCATTCTTTGCTGCACATGGGTGAACGGCGACCATATGGATTCGCATCTTTCGGGGTATCTTTTTCTCGCTAAAGTCAAATGTTTTTAAGAATACCGAATGGAATAAATTAGTCTAGCTTGGTTGTGAGTGCTATGAACTCCACGACTGTGCCTTCCTTTTATTTATTTGAAAGAATACAATCAATTTGTTTGTTTTTATTAATCTCAACCAAATCGACAAGGGGTGGCTACCTAAGAGCCCGTTTAAATAAGTAACAACCCGAGTTTTTAGTCAGCACACATCACCGTCTCTGTGGATTCGACTCCGGACTTACCGGATATTGTGCTACGTCGGTCTCCGCCCTACGCTTGGGGCAACACATTAATTTAGGACTAGAAAATCGTCAAGCAGTCTGGAATAAAGCAACCATGATTCGGCACTTGTGGGCTTTAAGCAAGAAATCTGACTCTTTATGGGTTAGATGGGTTCATTCATATATCAAAAAAAGGAAGTGTCTTTGGCAGATGTGTTTCCCTCAAGACTCTTCTTGGACCATCAGAAAACTTTTTAAGCTTAGAGCGGTAGTGCAGCCCCTCATCAAGTATGTGATTGGAAATGGCACTACAACACGAATGGGCTATAGCGAAGAAATATGGCGAGGAAAATGAATTTCCTTGCTAAAAGTATATTATTTGTGAGGAAATTCAATTTCGTCGCCTTTTCTAGCGAGGAAACAAATTTCCTCGCCAAAAAACCTTTTTTAGCGAGGAAAATAGTTTTCCTCACAAAAAGGTTACATTTGGCGAGGAAAATCTCGCAAAAAGGTTACATTTGGCGAGGAAAATCTGTTTTCCTCGCCAAATGTAACCTTTTTGCGAGAAAATATTTTTCCTCGCCAAATGTAACTTTTTAATGAGAAAATATTTCGTCACCTTTTTTAGGATTCATTTTTTTTATATATAAGTTATTATTAATTATATTCCTATGTATTTTGTAATATCACGACGGTATGACATAATAAACTATACCATTATGAAATTTATTAAAATAAAAAGTGTTAAAAGGGAACAAATAGTTTTCATCACCAATCGCATTGAATTGGTGAAGAAACCTCATATTTGTCACTTTTTTTATTCTAATTAGCAATGAAAGATATCTTGAAGTGTAGGTATCGATGATTTTTTCCATAATAGTGAAAAACTCAACAGAAGATAAAGTTAAAAATATCTTAAGTTACTGATGTTGTATTTAAAATATCTCAAAGTTGGATCATCACAATTCTATTTTCAGAACATCTACATAAAAATGCACTATTTCACAAAAAATACACTATTTCATATGTATTGTGCATTCATGCTGTAATTTTTTTTTCCCCTGTAAATAGTTTGTTGATTTTTATTTAAACCAACTTAGGTGATTGTAATGACATTCCTTTATAACCAGATAAATATGTTAAGTATTAATTTCAAATGCAATTTTGTAAGTGTCATGGATACTTTTATTTATACATATACATATTGTGTGTGTGTGTGTGTGTGTGAGAGAGAGAGAGAGAGAGAGAGAGAGAGAGAGAGAGAGAGAGAGAGAGAGAGAGAGAGAGAGAGAGGGGCAATTTAAAATTCTAAAAAATTTATTAAAGATTAAAAAATTAAAAAAGTATTGTCTTTAGTGCTTTTAGGATGATCTTATATGAATATATATAAATTTTGTTCATATTATTATAGCGATGATGAAAAAAAATTACAAGTCTATAATACCCTTTATATTTGGCAAAAAAGAAGATCAAACTCACTTTTAAAATTAGAAAATGAGGGTGATACTTCTTGTTATTCATAATCTGATATTAAAATATTAGTACTAAGTACAAAAAAAAATTACCCTAAAAATAACAATTAGTGGTTGAGATTCACTTTGATATATAGGGTCCCACACATCAAACTGAATCTCAACCATTAGTTGCTCTTTTCGGGGCACTCTGAGGTAAATTTTCTTTGTTCCTAACTTTTCGTTGAAATATATCTCAAGCTTATGACGACAAAATTAATCTCATTCCATAAAAGTTAGGATTATCCCATAAAAAAATGAGAATAATAACACATATTATTAGTTCTTCAAAAGTTGTCAGATAAAATTGTTGTGCTAGCAAAAAATTAACTTGTTCAAATAAAGTTCAGACACTATAAAACTACAAAAAGTAGAAAGGCCAAAATTAATGTTGAAAAATTAATTTGTAGTGGTGAAAGAGATAATATATAAATAAAGTTTCACCAATTTCACAGAAAGTACAGTGTAACGTGGTTGGTAGTTGCTTCGCGTCTTATGGGAGAGGTCTAAGGTTCGAGTGCTAGTAGCTGCAAAAAGCGCGGAGAGAACTTCTGTTTTGGGATTCTTTTTGTTTAGCGAGGAAAAAATTTCCTCGCCTATTGATAAATTTGTAGCCTATTTGACTACAAATGGTATTTGCGAAGAAAACATTTAGCGAGGAATTTAAGCATTTAGTGAGGAAAAAATTCCTTGCAACATGTCAAATTAGGCGAGGAATTTATTTTCCTCACTAATACTTTTTGCAACAGTGTTTTAGCGAGGAAAACTGGCGACAAATTTTTTCCTCGCTAATACATTTTGCGAGGAAATCAGGTGCTTTTGTGTGGAAACTAAATCCTCGCTATAGCCCTTTCGTGTTGTAGTGTGGGAACACTACTTTTCTTTGGCTGGATTGTTGGCATGATGTAGGTCCTCTCGATAAAGTATTTGGTGCAGGCATAGTTAATAATGTGGGCAGCTCTCTGCTGGCCAAGGTTTCATCAATCACTCAAAATGGAGAGTTGTACTAGCCTAGACAAAGAAATAGGGCCATTATGCAACTTATGAGTAGTACCCCTTCAATCCTTAGGCCTAACATAGGTGTTGATGATTCTGTGATCTGGATTCCAGCCTCAAATGTTAAGTTCTTTGTTAAAATTGCTTGGGAGACTCTTAGAACTCCTCTCCCTACTGTTCCGTGGGCTTCGGTTGTTTGGTTCAAGCAAGGTATTCCTAGATGGGCTTTTATTATGTGGCTTGTCTGTTGGGGTCGTCTTTCGACAAAGGATAGACTTCTCTCATGGGGAATGATGGTGGATCCCCTATGTGTCCTATGTTCTAATGTGCATGAGTCCCATAAGCATATTTTTTTTGGTTGTTCTTTCTTAGCATGCATTTGGGGTAAAGTTCTTCATATGTTTAGCATTCCTAGAAGTCCAACATAATGGGGGCAAGAAATAGGTTGGGCTATTCAGCTCCTCAAGAAGAAATGTCTTTTCTCTGCCCTCTACAAGTTAGCCATGGCGGGTACAGTGTACTACATTTGGAAAGTGCGGAATGACATTATTTTGGGCAACAAGCACTGCACTTCGGATGCCATCTATGATATTATTGTCAAGGATGTGCGGGATAGAGCATCTTAGGCTCTTGTTTTTTTTTTAGTTTGGTGTTCCTGTCTAGTTTTCCAGTAGGTCGTAGGTTTTTTTTTCCAGGTTATGCCCTTGTTTCTTGTATTCTTGTCTCTTTTTAGTAATAAAATCCCTCTTTACCAAAAAAAAAATCTTAGTGGACCTATTCAAGAGAAGTTGGGTGACTGTGTGAATCTTCTAAACTTGAAATTGAGCAGAAATCTTCTCAGGGAGAGTATTCCTTATGAATTAGAAAATTGCAATTTCTTGAAAATCTCGATCTTGGAAATAATTTATTAACAGATGAGATACCATCAGGGATTGGGAGCTTGAAAAGCTTAGAGATACTAAATCTTTCCCACAACTTCTTGTCGATCTGGTTCTATCCCCTCCTCTTTCAACAGGATGTCAAGTTTAATGTCGGTTGACATATCTTACAATCACTTGGAGGGTCCTCTGCCCAACACAAAAGCTTTTGAAGATGTTTCATTTCAAGCATATCGAAACAATGATAGACTATGTGGCAATAAAACTAGTTTGATGCCATGCTCACTAAAGCAGAACAATGGAGATAAAGGGAGAAGTGATAAAAAAAAAATTTGTGCTTTCAGTTGTAGTTCCTTTGTTGGGTATTTTATTTCAATGAAGGTGAATGAGAACTTAGACGTCTATAGCTTTGCAGATTTAACATTGGAAATTGTAATATGGAGGCATCCTGGGGATCTCATCTCTTTTCTTTTTTCATCATCTTTGGATTCCTCACCACCATCTTCTTATGGTATTCTGCTGAAGGACGTATTGGATAAACGAGTCCCACTGCCAAGGAATCAGGTGGAGGCAGTGGTTTGGTGCTGTAAAGCAAGCACTTTCATGCTTGCACCCCAGCCTGCGGTACAGACCAACTATGGAACAAGTTTCTGTGGGTCTATCCAAACAAAAAGTCAAATCTGCAGAACCCATTGCTCACGATCACATTTGAACAACTACTTGATTACAATTGTACAGATGCCTAAGTATTACTGTTGTCCCTTCACTACTTGTCTTTTGTTTCTCCATTTCTCTCCTATGCTTTAATTTCTAACTGGCATATGCTTTTTTTCTAGCAATCTAAACGGTGCGAATTCGTACCATATAATAAGCAAAGGGTGCGTTTGTGAGGAAAGCTGTACGTAAGACTGCCAAGTGGCCTGCTTTACTTGATTGGATATAAGATTAAATTATTAAGTTAGTTTTCAAAACAGATTTGCAAAATTATATTGCTCCTTGATTATTGGCCAGCAGAGGTAATTTGAAGTTTTTAAGAATATGTGAAAAGAATACTACTATTTTTAGCACCGTTGATTCGTGCATGGGATAACTAATATGCAGGATTATAAGGTTTAACTTCCAAACAAATATTCATTGCCTAAAATGTAAGTCTTGTCTCCTATTAATTTCATTTTCACTCCTCTCCTGTTCATTCATTTCGATTGTCGAAATTGTTTTTGTATCTACATCTGCCATTGCTATAGTCGAAAAGAGATTTCTCCTCTTCTAATTATACATCCAAATTATATGGTGTTACTAGTTACTACGTACCATCCCTTTGAGATTTATCTCATGCATGTACAAAATCTTTTGTTCGTCTTAGAACTCTCTAACAGCATGTGACTATTATATATGCAGGCGATTATGAACGGGTGAATGAAAAACCGAGAGGAAGAATTGGATCGCGAGGAACGCGCTGTATCATCTAGTCAACAACTTGTCAATGCCAACCCCAAAAGTAAAACCAAGAAAAGTGCAGCCATTGAAACCACCGTCATCTCAAGCAACAATGATTCTATAAGTATCGTTTCCTTCCACTGTTAAGTTAGCAGACCATTTATTCAGTCTTTTTCTATCTTTTTTTTTTCTTCTGTTAAAGTTGAGATGTGAATTGGCACTAGCTACAATGTTGAGTCCGCGTTTACTTTGGGGAATTAAGAATCGGACAGACTTAGCTATATATATCGAGGATGCTATGAAGTTGTAAAATGCATGTGACATGATCGTGGAATCGGACAGACTTAGCTATATATATCGAGGATGCTATAAAGTTGTAAAATGTATGTGACATGATCGTGGATGTCAAAAATAAGTTACCTTTGATAACTCCATTTTCCCTGCTTTCGAATTTTGTCCAGCTAAAGCAACAAAGTATTCAATACTTGTTGATTTCCATAAGCTGGATACATGTGATATGATACATTTTCGGCAACATATCATGTAGGCTCGAGCTCGAGACAAGCTGAGAAATGGAGGCTTGAGCTCTGCTCGCAAAATATTTCCCTAGCTCGAGCTCCGGTTATTTTTTTTGCTGATTTCTCACGGGCACCCTTAAAATCACGTTTTGATTACATTGAGTGGCTCAGATCATCAAAATTCGATCGGGAACTTGGGGGGTTTTTTTTAAGGATTTTTTTAAGTGTCCCCAGAACCGCCCCGATATATATATATATACAAGCTCACAAGCCACTTCGAGCTGAGTTTTGGCAAACTCGAGCTTAGCTCGTTTACAAATCGATCGAGCCAAGATACCAAGCTCGTTTACAAATCGATCGAACCAAGATACCAAGTTCGAGCTTGTTCATTTATATCATGAGCCGATTCTAGCCATTCTCGACCGAGCATCAAGCTGCTCATGAGTGGCTCTGTTCGTTTCGTTTGCAGCCCCATTTTGTTTCGTTTGCAGCCCCATTTGAACAAACGAATTTGAGATAATCTCAATTTTTATTAATTCAATATCAAAAACTGTCGTGCCCTAAGGCTTACAATGAATGTAAATAGGATGATAGAAACCCTAAACAACTTAGAAAACAATTAGGGCCGAGAATTAGTCCGTAATCGCAGAAAATATGAAAATTATCAAAAACGAAAAAATTCTACGTTAACTGAAAAATCAAATACTAGGAAGAAATATAAAGTTGTCAAAACAAGCGGCAACTAAAACAGAATTTCCTATCAAAAGTTATTAGCGATCTAAATACTACTATAAACGACAAGATAGGCCTTTTGGAATGCTAATCAGCATCGAATGGCCAAAAAGCAACATTGATCATTTTCCAAAAGAACATGAGTATTGATCAATGGACCGTTTCGTTTCAACCCTACGGCTCACGGGTCATTCTGCCATTGTCACCCCGCCTCCAGTTTGGTTTGGACTGTGCTTGGTCCAGTCGCTCAAGGAACGCAGACGCGACCCACTCGACACCACTTATCAGGTTCATTATGGGATGGGTGGTTTAAAACAACTGAGATGGCATCCAATTGTTTCAAGCTGAGCTTCAGTATCTTTTTTCTTCTACATTGTCCTTACTATTTTCTAACAAAGTTGGGTCTTCTGATGACTTCTCTAACATTTCTCTAGGTGTTTACAAATTAGTTTTTCTGCGACACTTTATTAATTTCTTGAAATTTTGTAAAAAGAGTTTAATTATAAAGAAGCTGTATTAACTAAATTTTAATGCCGTTGAGAAACAAATGTACTAGCCTTTGAATAGTTATTGTTAGATCTTATAATTGTGGAAACTTTATTTCCAACCTAAAAACTAATTGACGTTCAGTGGAGAGGTCCCAACATATTATAATACTAGGTGATCATCCGTTTCAATCTCAAGCAATGTGAACTATATATATTTCCATAACATGACCCTCACTTTGCATTCACCAAGCGATGCACGTGGGACTCGTGACCAACCATGTATCCAGACGTCTATGGGGATTCTCTGCCGGAGCTTGGCCCCAACTTGGCTATGGGACGCATCACAGATGGTATCTATTCATTTCAAGCTGAGCTTCAATAGTAATCATCTTTCTTCTACATTGTCCTTACTCTTTCTTTTGACGGACTTGGGTCTTCTTCATTAACGGACTTGGTCCTCTAATGACTTCTCCAACATTTCTCAAAGTCGCTAAAGTATGTAGTTGTTCTGTGACAGTTAGTTTATTTGTGGGAATTTTGTATGAGAATTTGTTAAAAAAAAAGTTAATTATCGAAAATCTGCATTACCTAAATTTTTAATGCACTTGAGAAACAATTGTAACAGTTATTGTTCTTGATCGTAGTTGTAAATTGAACAATAATCTTTTTCATTTCTTTGACAATCGAATTGTCTATTTGCAAGACTAGGCCTCTCCCTATGTCGTTTTTGACTGGTACAGGAGGGGTAGCCTTAAAAAGAGACTTGGACTAATTAAGGCAAGTCGTCCCATGACAATTAGCATGCGTATACATGCACCATGATTAGGTGTCCTAAACTGCATTGGTATTAATATTATGGTAGTACTGGTATATATTCTTAACCCTTGTTAATTATTAGCCAATATTGGAGTCACGGGAAGCGTGGACTCTATGACTACGCATACGTGATTAAAGATCAGACTGTTCAGCTAGGTGGGGAGCCAGCTCCTCACTCTAGAACTGCAGCTCTAGCGGAATGCAAACAGGTTAAATATTAATTAATTTCCTTTCTGGAGATGATCACTCCTCTTTCACAGTAACAGCCAAAGAAATGAAGATCCTTTCATTTTCCATGCAATAAAGTCCATGTAATAGCTACAGCCAATGATGAATACCATAACACAATGAAGTCCATGAAAGAATTTGCGTGCCCATGATAGATCCGAAACAGCCAATAACCAAGCCAGTGAATCAATTTCTATTAACAGTACTACAAGCACCAGACTTGCGAGTGAATTGTGGAGGGAAAAAGAAAAGGTCTGGAAACACATCCAAATCCAAACTGTTCCAAATTTTACCTCTTCATCCTTTTTCCACAAATCCAACATTCAAACACAGTCCAATAGCTTTTGTCGCAACATACGGCAATAAACTCTCACATGTTTCTAATACACTTTCCGTGGTTTCTAACACAGCTTTCGAAACTTGACCACAGCCCAATAGACGGTGGTAAACATTTTACATGTTGTTGTGTCATTGTGAATCCTAGAATGGAACGCTAGCACCAAAAAATAACAGAGGTTTGCTCAAATTTATTAGATGTCAAACTGTATGTGCCCTCTAGGCAGGTCGCAAGAAGTTGCTGGTCGAAAGTTTAGACTAATCGCATTTCATTACCATTTTGCCCGTCGATACCACACAAAGTGTAAGATATACAATATCTTGGGGGTGTGCTGTTGTAATAAATCCAATAAGCTAATAGCTGTTCAAAGCATTTGAAAAATTTTGGGCCCCTATTCTTGCCTCCCAGAGGCCTCCAAGGGAGGAGAAGGTGACCAATACCCACCATAGTCAAATCTATGAGGGCCCGGATTCAGGGTAGTGTTATCTTCAAATTATCTCTCGCTGCCATCGTCTATTTTCAGTGGAGGGAGCGTAACTTGAGGATTTTCCAGCATAAGCACAGGGATTTGGATGGTTTTACATCTGTACGTTATCCTTGAAGCAATCCGAGCTAAACTCACTCCTTCCCTCTGTCAAGTTTACGGCATCCAACAGGTCACTTTGTGATGCTTGGTTACTGGATTCTAGGATCTTTAGACTCAACAATTGTAGAGGGCTCTGGTTTTTCATTAGTTCAGGGGAATGCCCCGGTGTTCTTGTAGTTTGGTGAATTTTTTGGTGAAATAAATTTTACTTACCCAAAAAAAAAAAATATGCCTCATAGGGAAGTTAAACCAATTCCACATTTACTGGCAGCAAATGTCATTGGATATGATCAATTTTGGCGACTTTTGCAAATTGTTCACTTCAGTCATCCTCCTTATGATCTAAACAACTACAGAATTCCAACAAATTGGGAACTCATGTTTTAGGTAGTAGTACATGTTTGACTGAGCGGGCAAGAATAAAGTGACCGGCACCCTAGCCCAACACCAAGTCTACCCCTCCATGCTGATTAGAACTTTTGGAAGCCTCAATATGTGGTGGAAATTTTGATTGGACGCCTTCAATTTTTCTCGAGCTCCCAATTTACATATGTGATAAGCCCTATTCCAATATAAATACTCCTCCACGCGATAAAAATTTAATGGGCGAGAGAGAGAGAGAGAGAGAGAGAGAGAGAGAGAGAGGAGGTGGGGTGGGAGCGGCGGTATCGTTTGGGGTTAGGGTTTTCTCTGCCTTGCCTGCCGAAGGGAAAATAAGAAGTGATGGGGAAATTGAAAAGCATCCCGCGCGTTTTTGTTTTAAAAAATTAACCCTTACCGGGGTTTCTTGGAAACGTTGGAAACAGATTGCGGGGAAAGCCCTAATTTCTTGTAGTGATTGGTACTAAGGCAGCGTTCTTTTAAACATATTTGTACTAAACTTATTTCAGTATTTATTTTTTATTTTTCTTAACTTTTTGTTTAGCTTTGCGTCGTAATTTTTGGGGTTAATCATTTGTCTCCATAATACGAATCGGAAAAGTATAAAAGTTTGAACCAATGAGAATGAAAAAGTACTCTTGACGCAGCGGAATTCACAAAAGTGTGTGCAAGCGGGGTATGTATGTACTCTGACGCAGCATAATTCACAAAAGAATAGTTAGCGTACTATTCCAAACTAGATAAACCCTTGAATCCATGAGCAAAACTTGCGCACAAAAGAGAGAAAACTCTGAATATTATAGATGGAAAAAACTGAATAAAATTAGGTCACGACCCCTTTTATAAGGCTTAACCCTAGGAACCCTAAAAATATTGCAAGAAAATAAAAAGTCCCGAAAATTGGGGAAACTTACAAAATTGGAAAATAGAAAGAAAAATAAGACTTTAATTTCTCAACAAGAATCAACTTCTATGAAAATATATGCTAAGAGTTATTAATGTTTTAAAACTTTTCTAAAACAACAAATAACATAAATTGAATGCCTAAACGAAAGGAATTAGGCCAAAATTCACCATGTGTCATGAACTTAAGGTGGTGTGTATGGATCGCAACGCGATTTTAAGTCAGCCTACCAAGTTTGGGCTCGATCCGAGCTCGTCCAAATTTTGCCAAATCGGGTAATCTGCAATTAAACATCGTTTGTTTTCCGAGTTTTCACTACAAGAAAAATTCAATTGGGTGACGAATGAAAATCGTCACAAATTGCATGTTTTTCATCACAAATAATTTAGGTGACGAAAAAAAATTTATCGACTAAAGGTTGTCGAGGATTCCTACCTGGTGACGAAATATATTTTTCGTCACCTGTAGTGCCTTTTGATGACGAAATATTTCGTCACCAAAAAGTGAATAATTGTTGACAAAAAATTTTTCGTCACTTATTGTGCTTTTTGACGACGAAAAAATTTGTCACCGATGGGTCACATTGGTGACGAAATTTTTTGTCACTAATATAAGAAATCGGTGACGAAATTTTTCGTTGCGAAAGATGTTTTCATATGGGAAAAGAAATCCATCTTTCTTGCTCCTGCTGGGTTTCGAACCCAAGTCCCTTAAGTTTTTCGCGCAAGTTCCAACCAACTGCACTACGCACACTTTTCAGTAAATATTTGAAATATCTAATATATAACACATATGTTTAACATGAAAATATATTTCGAATGTAATTTTGGACCTTTAAATATTAAAATTAGCAATTTTGATAAACATGAAATTTGTAGGCAATTGAGTTATTGTTCAAACCCAATTTGATTTATCTCAATCGGAGATTTTAGTAAAGAGTTATGTCCGAAATACCGTTAGTGACGAAGCGTAATTCATAAATTTCGTCACGAAAGGTACCCATTTGACAACGATATATATTTTTTGTCACTGAAAGCGTTAAAATGGTGACGAAATTATTTTTCGTTACTAAATTGCTCACATTTGGCGACGAAATATATTTTTTGTCACCAAATGATTATCTTTGGCGACGAAAAATAATTTTGTCACCTTTTTAAAGCTTTCGGCGACGAAAAATGTATTTTATCGCCAAATGGGTACCTTTAGTGACGAAAATATTTTTTTCGTCGCTAACAGGCATAATTGGTGAGGAAATTATTTCGTCACGAAAGTTATTAAAATAGTGACGAATTTATTTTTTCGTCGCCAAATATACTCATTTAGTGACAAAATTAAATTTCGTCGCCACTTTCTCGTCACTAATTTTCATTTTTCTTGTAGTGTTTTGACCTATCCAACTGATCATGAAATTAGGCCTGCACATATTCTACATCATACTCATATATAGCCAGGCTTTCCGTGATTGATCTTATAGCTGGAAGCTGGTCCCTGTAATGGTTTTTTGGCTGCAAATGGCAGCGTCCTATATGGTACAAAAGTCGAGACGTCCCTATAGTGATTGATCTTTCTTCGGTTGTTGAGTCCACTTTGGGGTCCACACAAATGACCCGAGCTAATTAATAATTTAAAATAATTTTATTGGTTGTCTCATATAAAATGAGATCAATCAAATAATGTAATTTATTAATTTAATCTTACAATTTTTCATTTAAAATTTAGGATCAGGAACACTGAACAATTTTTTTAAAAAACTAGATGCATCGCGATGTGCAAGGCACATCCGTCATGCCCGTTGTGGAGAGCGGTTTTCAAAATCGTAAACGAAAGTGAATGGAACAGAAGTTGAATGCACGCCTAAGTTGTCTGCATAAGTTTGTTAACAAAAGATGTCTACATAAGGTTGTAATACATAAGTTTGATACACATTATGAATATGGGCAATATTCACAAGACGATTCTTATTTTCTTGATCAAATTCTTGGACATGGAAGTGTAAATTTATTGACTACTACCGATGCAGAGAGGGTGGATTTCTGGTAATTGTTAGATACATGTCCATCAACATATTTGTATCTACCAAGATCCTTCTTCCTAACCAAAAAATAACAATAAAGAACCACATAAGCCAAAAATCAAAAGAATATAATGAGAGTAAAAATTCCACTTTCGACGACCGAGGTAGTCGCATACAAACAACTGAATTTACCAAAAATAAATAGTAATATAACAGAGAGAGAAGGAATGTACCTCAAGCGTGTGAACAAATGATTCAAAATTGGATACAGAGAAGCAGATGTGATGAACTAGATCAAGGGAGATTTTCAGGGTCTGCAATGGCTGCTGTAGCTATCCATGGTCCTTTTGAAAGCTTCGTCTCCAGATTTCTCTCGATGAGGTGAAGAAAGAATGATGGAGGTGAAACCAGATGACATTAAATTCAAACTTGGGGCTCTCGACCTACTCAAAACCCAAACATCTGCAACAAATACCCACAAACACCTGCATTTGTTTTAGTTTTCTTATAAGCGCATTACAATTTCACACATTCTCATGAGGGGTCTGATCCACACAGGGTCTACAAACTGCAAGACTTATGTTTTGTAAGGGAATTATGTCTTTGTTTGTGTCTGAAAGGTGTGCACGTACAAAAGAATTGTAAACCAAAGAGTGCTTAATTCCTTATGTCTAAGCCGAAGAGTCATTAGATTTCAAACGCTATACACAAGCCAAAAAATTTCACTACTTTGAGTCTTTAGTTTAATTTGTCAAACAGTAGCATACCTAATGATGCCATTTTTCTTCATTCGCAATGGTTCGATTGCTATGTCCTTGTTGGGCAGGTGGTATTTGGGCGGATTCAACTTCAAGCTAGGCTTTGCCTGGCAGCCCACAAACAAATTAGCACATCCATATGTACCTGTTACATACCATGAACTCTAGCAAGTGGCAACTGCCCATTGAAGAACAAAACCCAACTCTCAAAATCACAATATACATGATTGCTTTGGGTACCATCGAAGTTTGAGTTGAAAAGCAACATCTCCTCAATTCATAGGGAATGTTCAACTACAAAAGGTAGAAAACGGAAGTATAAAAACTAACATGCTCTGGCTTATAAGTTCACAAATCCACACAAAAAAGCTCACCGATTAAAATTCATGTGCTAGTTTTTGCACCATACAACTGGTGTCACCATAATCACAAGTTCACTATTTCACCAAGAAAGTGCACTATAGACATGAACTTGTAGTCTGGAAATAAATAAGAACGTCCCAATATTTCTAAGACTGTCATGTCTATAGTCCAAGTTCTATTCTAAAAGCCATTATATCACCCAAATGTAAGCCTGTGATACCAAACTGATTTTATGAACAAATTTTGCTTGGGAGCATGTACGAATCTGTCTTAATAGCAATAACTATTTATGAGAGCACGGAGTTTTTTGTATTTTCTTGCTGATCTTAACAACTCGACTTAGTTGTGGTGCATTGAAATATCAACAAACTATGAAGCACATGGGACACGCTAGGAGGGACATGCCATGTACACACACAGGGACACAATAAGCCATTTTTTAAAATAGATTTTACTTGTTTTTTCGGGGTAGAAGATTTACACCTTCAAAAGTGTTGTGATGAATATTTCTCTACATGATCAGATTGATTTAAAAGTAGAATATACTCTTGTGGAGGTATGATTGAATAAGACATGGAACACATTAAGGACATAATCTTCAAATAAGCCAAATTGATAACCTCTATGATATGTGAAAGGAACAAAGCAATTCGAGAACGACACAAGTCAATTACTCTAATTATCTAGTTGAATGCTTAAAGAGTTGAAGCTCCAATTGTACACTAAATAACTATAGAGAGAAGAGAGACAATACCGAGTATTACATCTTTCGCATCTCAACGGTTTTTTAGAAGAGCCCCATTAACGAATTGATGCTTTCTTACATACTATACCCTTTGACTGTGGGTAGGGTAATGAGACCACTCTTTCACTAACCCTTTAGATGTCCTGGGGATAACAAAACCAAATGAATATTTACTCTTTACACCAACTCTACGAGGATTTTGAATCGATAAATTAAGAGAAATCAAGCTACAAAAGAAAGACAGTAATTAATTTATGCAGAAAATCCAAAGATAAGTGCAATTTTTTAAATCCAAAAAGGTAAAAAAAAATAGCAAACAACAAGGAACACTACAAAGTTCCAAAATAAAGCACAAAACTAAACATGCAATAGAAATCAGAAAAACGGAAAACATCACCAACTAAAAACAGCAGCCCAAAATGAATCTACGCACACAGATCGAACAGACCCAAAATCTTTTCAATAAAAAGTCAAAACACAAAAAACCAAAGGAACAGAAGCAGCAAATCAGAAGAGATACTCCATGATTTCCAAACAATGAAACCTAAATGCGAGAAATCATCAAAACACTACATGTTAGAGAATATGCCGACCCATCTTAAAGAGATGGAAAATTAAAAACACATGGCCTGCATAAGTCTCCAAACACAAATCAATGACAAAAACTACAAAATCAGAAAACCCAAAGAACAAAGCGCCGTACAACATACTGAATCAAACAATGCAAACCACTCAGTAAAAGCAGAGGTGAACGAAAATCATCTATTGAAATGAGAGAATCAAAATATCTTACAGATGAAGGATGCGCCACAAACGTCATATATAGCTTAACAACCTTCATCAAATCTCTGAGACCCAGATCTTCCCAATGGCAAAACCCTAGAAAACAACTTGCGGCTGCCCACATGAACAGATCTGCAAAGAGAAAGAATAAAAAATAAGATCGGCGACGGAGATACACAGAGTAGCAGCAATGCCCCCTCCGACCGGATCTTCGTCGGCGAAGTCCCAAACTGCTTGAAACTTTGTCGTCGACGAACTCGAAATCGCCTGAAACTCTTGGGTGAAATCTTGGGCTACAAAAAGAGATGCAAAGTGAAGTTTTTTTTAGGATTGAAGGCGATTACAGAGAGGTGTGGCTCTCCCAAAAACCTCTCCCTCTCTCTCTAACCAGAGGAAATAAAGATCAGCTCAGATATTTTCTCCTCCTATCACGCCACGCACCCCCACAATGTGGAAGAAGTAAAAGGACAATTGAGGACAGCCGACCCAAGGCAGCGCCCCCACCAATTGGGGGGTAAATTCATCCAAATTGGCACAAAATGGCTAGCGAAAATTGCCCTAAAATTGCTGCTTATTATAGACGAGGAGGAAAGCTACATAATGGTGTGCCCAATATACCGTAGATCCGAACCGCGGATATAGTAGGATTTATCCATCCAGAGAAAATGGATATAAAAAATGTTGGAACGACCAATTTATCGGAAGTAGTAGTGGAGGCCGAAATGTTTGCGGAAGCTGCTGCTAGCTAGTGCAATTAGTTCGACCATGAAGGTCCATGAACATGGTGAATAAATTCCGAAGCCACGACAGATTGACGTGGAGAGAGTTTTTTTTTTGAAGAGAAGTTCATCGATCCCATTAATTGCAAATATTACAAGATAGCTTCAAGACATAATGCTAAGGTGTATGTTATTGAGATATAAAAAGGGCAAATAGAAAAAAATGTAAAAGTCATGAGGTAGGACGTATGTGATAAATATTATTAGAGATCTATTCCATTTAGCATAATGTGATAGTTGAAAGGTAATCGTATGTCTGTATGGTTAAAAGTATATATGTAACTCCAAAATATCCATCATGTAGTGGATATAAAAATTCTCTAAAGATCTCTGCATTTATGTGAATCTGATTTCTCGTAAGGCAGTTTCAAATACTTCTTTTGAACTGTGGATAGAAAGGAACCTAAACTTAGGACACTTGAACGTTTAAGGTTGTCCAGCAGAAGATAGAGTTTTTAATTCACATGATAGATTTTGCATTTTAGAATGAGCTATGGTGATCTTATTGGTTACTCAAGAAAATTCAAAAGGTATGAGTTTTATTATTTAACCATAGTATGACAATTATAGAAATCGATCATTTAGATTTTTTTAGAATGGTGAAATCAGTGGAAGTGATAAGTCAAGGAATGTGGTCGCTTAAAAGTTAGGCTATAAGTTTCTTTACTCGTAACTTAGAATGATGTTGTTGTTCTTATAGTTGATAAACAACATAATGATATGGAACAACAAAGTAAGTAGCCAATCACTCCATAATGAGATTGACACCAATGAAGAAATTGTAGAATAATCACAAAAATATAGCATTAAGAATATCTCAAAGGAAAAAGAGATTTACTATTTGAATGATTATTTGATTTATCTACAAGAATGTGTTATGGTCCGATTTCATTTTCACGAGCCGCATAAAGTGATGATTTTACTAAATGGATTGATGCCATGAATGATAAGTTGAACTATTGAAACATAATGAAGTTTGAAATTTCGTTGGATTGCCATAAGGATACAAGAAAGCATGTTGTAAGTGGGTCTTCAAGACTACTTTTGACTTAGAGGGCAATATAGAACGATATAAAGTCAAACTTATGGCCAAGAGTTACACTCAGAAAGTAGACATAATTTTATGGAGCCCTAGCCTTCTCTCTTGTATTCGAGAAGAAATCGCTGAAAATTTATTGTAGCGTTGATAGATAACTCTTTATGTTTGGGAGTTATGTTTGGGCGTGAAAATAACCTTTTGAATGAAAGCGTCGATGATGGAGTCTATATGAATCAACCTAAGGTTTCTCAATTTAAGTAAAGGAGCGCTTTGATACAAATCTAGGAAGTCAATTTATAGATGTAAACAAGCTCCATGCATTGGTTATTTATATTTACTAATACCATTGGTTTCTTTGGAATTAAGAAAGAAAAATATTATTAACTGGTGTATATATCCAAAGATCAAGCCTATCAAAAAAAATATATCCAAAGATCAGTGGGAGTAAGTTTATATATATTTTTTGATATGTATGTTGAATGTTGTAGTGATATTTATTGTTTGCACTTGAAAGTTTTTTCTAATGAACTTTTAAACTAAAGGTTATATGCTCACATTAAGGAAGTCTAGCGATCTTGAGTTTATTAGCTGCTCAGATTCAGATTTGTGTTTGGAGTTTTGATAGTAGAAAATCTACTTTTGATTAGTTGTTCCTATTATGTGAAGGAGAAACAAAAGTTTTAACCTAGCTATCATTACTTCATCCCTTATGTTGGTTGAATTATGGCATGCTTTGAGGCCATAGTTCATTAATAGCAGTTGGGAAACTTATCTTAGGATTTGGGGTTGTTGACACCATTACCAAGTCGCTAAGAGTTTATGATTCTGTAACTATTTTCTTTTCTAAGAAAATTTCAGAAACAAGAGTGTCACTAAAGGTATAAACACACAACTTATGATTGCAGATCCACTTATGAAGGGGTTAATGCATGGACGTTTAAGAAATATGTTAATTGAATGAGTCTAGCATACCCCATAACAATTGTATTTTATGTTTTATGGGCTGCATTACGTTGATGATATTATTCGACACTTTGAGAGATCTTAATTACGTGTTTATGATAATTTCCTATAATGTATAGTACATACATGTATGTATGTGAATGATTAATGATTACAGGAATAGTCTTTGACAAAAGACATTATCGTTAGACCTTATGAAATCGCTTCTCACTTAAAGGCTATGTTAAATAGTTTGCTAATGATTGTGGTACATGGAAGGGACTACGTCATCATGATGTAGAACCGCCATGACTCGCACTAGCGAGTTGTTTAATAATAGTATAATGATTGTGACCAAGTTAAGAAGAAATTGATATGGATTTATGGTGCGCCTTATGTTTACCTTGTTAAACACTACTTAAGTTATTATATGCGCCAAGTGGGAGAATATTGTAAGACTAAATTTCTGATTTGGTCTTGTGGTGGCCCACATGTATTATATATGGCACATATGAATTATGGGTTTAATGAGATTCTCCATGTCTTCTGCCAAAGATTTATTCTTTTGGTCAAATAGAGAAGTTGTTTCCTAAATACGTTATACTTTGATGGGAAGTTAGTATCAATGTTTAATAAGGAAACTGGTCCTCTCTCTGCCTATAAAAGAGTGTCTAGGGTTCCATCAATTTAACGTAATATACTAAACAGCTAGAATGAAAGGCAAGTGAGAGAAACCCGTCTTCCACCGAGGGCTTAATACTCTAGTAAATTATGGTCGCTACAATCACTTACCGGATCGCTCAAGTTCCGCATAAATGGATCTGGGTACGCCATTTTTTATTCTATGTTTTTCCGCATAATGATTGTATATGTGATGATCATGATAGTCCTAGATCCTAGCATAAACGTAGGGTGTTAATTATCTATTTACTGTGCCGGTGGCTCAAAGGATCAATGGACTCGGATTTACGACAGAGGCTATTCCTCTTGTGAAAGAGCATTTCAATGCATCAATCTCTATAGTCCAAGAACAAAATTCCACATTATACGTTGGGTCTCTAGATACTGATTATATAGGGGTTTTCAAGAAAGAGCCATGAATGAAGCAAGCGGTGTGTGAAATGTTAAGCAACTCCGAGTACTAAATAAAAGTTGCTATCGAAAAACAATTAATGAAGCTATGAAAATAAGGGACACGAAATTGTTGTCTCAATCTATGGATTTTCCTTTGTGGTGCAGTTAGTATTTGGTAAACTTTGTTGCATTATGGAGTTGAAAAAATTGGTGCAATATATGCTTGAGGAAGTAATGCATATAAACAGTGGCGGCTCCAGGATTTTATAGCAGGGTGTTCAAAAATTACCTTGGCTCTAATAGCTTTATTAGCAAATATACACCTCCACCAAAGCTCACATTTTAGTACAAATAGTGCGATCAAAATTCATATAGAATACTTGTAATTTTATAATTGTCCTCCATAACTTTTCATATTTTGAGCCAAATACAAGTAAACCAGGGCATTGATCCACTAATATCATTTGGAGAGAATTTTTTGTTAATAAATTCACAGTCCTACATATTTAATTGGAGATATGCTCTCTTATTTTGTCCCTTATCATTATGATGGTATTACAAAAATTGTAGTCTTGCATCCAATTGATGATTGTCAACTGAACAGGTTTTCGTATAAAAGAATTTTGGGTGTTGCTACGAACAAAAGTTTTCTTAAAAAAATCCATTTGCAATTCCATTAACTAAAACCAAAACTCGATAGTTAATGTTTTGGGTGTTCAAAGTATGTTACGCTCTCGATTTTAAACATAAATAAAATAATTTTACTTAAATAAAATCCTCATAACAATATACATCTAACTCAAAAGAGTTTACCATTTTCTGTTCATCAAATTACAGTCCGAACTCTAAGAGTTTCAAAATATTACATCCCTGGCACAATGGCCCCAAAAGCATAAATACTTGATAAGTAGAGTTAAGAGTTTACAATAATCCTCCAGAAAAGAAGTATAATTAAAGTTACAAATACATCTTCTCAAAGAGATTTACAAAAAGAGAAAAAATTCTTTCCACCTTAGGTGAAAATCATGGGGTTTCCACCACACATTACGGCCCCTTCCGTGTATTTTTTTCAGTAATCTGAACTGTTCATCTTGTAGGACCCGCATAGTAGTACATTCACACAAAAAATCATATTTATTGGATATCGATAGGTATATTAAAAATTAAATCTTAGTTTATAAAATAGACGGATATGGATAGTTTAACTTTAAACTTATCTACCGTCGATTTTTTAAACCAAAATTCAATTTTTTATATGCCTATCCATGTCCTGTTTTTTATTGAAGATGTATTACTTTGTGAGCTCTACAAAATGAATGGTTCAGATTTTTATAATATACGCATGGTGGGGCCCACAATTGATGGTTGTGGAAATCCCAAGTTTTTTACCTAAGGTGGATGGAATTTACACTCTTATAAAAAAATGCCTAAGTAACTCTTCCAATCTAACTTTCAAAAGGTTTTCTAATCTCCATGTTACTGTCCCTGATTAGTACCTGAAAATAATGAAGAGTTGAACTACACTAACCTAGTAGAAATTCTACACTAATGTTATATGCTCATGAGATGATTGGATGATCAAGCAATAGCGGAAACTAAATGGAACAACCATGACATATGAAACAAGCAAAACCATACGAATCCCAATCCCAATGTCTCACAATTCTATCATGTTTTCACCTTAATAATCATTTAATCAACATCGTATCACAATTCCCTTATCGTTCTGTGTTATGAGCAAAAGCACCTGCCGAGTCAATTAAGGGATCCTGATACCCTTTGTCAGGCACCTCACCCGTTGGTAGGTCTTAAATAGATCACGAGCATTTGCTCCTCCCGGGCCAATTAAGGGATCCCGATATCCCCTATCATGCACTCACCCGTCGTTGGGTCCTAAATGTGTTCTGGTTTTGGATTAAGTGTGCATGGATCTCATTTCATCATTAATCATCAAGACTCAATCTTTCATGTCAAACACGTATCAAAAGTATATATATAGGATCTCAGTTTCAATAGGAAAGGAAAGACAATCCAATTTCAATTTATAAACAATTATCACACTGCACATGTTTCATTCGTCTTTTAACTCGTTATCATTCAGTACATCATACCACTAACTATTACATAACGTACTTCTCTTTTGTAAGCAATGACAGATAAACAATCCGGTATATATACGAAGCATGGCATTGGTATTTATACGACTTGAAACAATAATGACAAAAAGAGAGATATGACATGAGTTTACTCCATAAGCACCAAGTCGTCTGAACCTCATTCAATATAAGTCTAAAGTCAACGGATGTTCAAAGGAATCATAGAGATGCATTACAATGTCAAGAAGTGGTTTAGAGGTGTTGAAAAAGTATTAGGAGTGATCGGGAGTTGTTTGGAGCAACCAAAGGTCAAGAGCACAAGACAAAGAAAAGCTCTCAAGAAAGTTCATTTAGTTCGGGAACTAAGAAAAAGAAGTTCCGGAACTGATCGCTTCCGAAAGTCCAAAAATGTAGTTCTGGAAGAAAACGAACAGAACCAGTTAGTTCGGAAAATCCAAAAATGTTGTTTCGGAACTAAATGACAAATGTTGGGTGATTTTTCATGTTTTGCCTGATTCAATCAAGGCTCGAAACAAACACTCAAACACAACTAATAGGTACCAAATCAATCAAGTAAAAAATATATAAAGAGAGTGAGAAATCCCTACCTCAAGCCTTGAGAGAAAGGATCCAAGCTTCAAGCAAACCCTAGAATCCCAAACTCGATTTCAACCAAGAACACTCCTCTTCGAGCTTGAGCGAGCAAGACTCGAGGTCTAGGACACGCGGGTACGAGGAATTTTGTGGAGGATCTTCGTGGGTTTTGAGTTTGAAGGTGAGATTTTGGGAGATAGTGTGAGAGAGATGAGAGAGGCGTCACTACAAGAAAAATGGAAATTGGTGACGAAAAATAATTTCGTCACTAAATGAGTATATATGGCGACGAAAAAATAAATTCGTCACTGTTTTGACAACTTCCATGACAAAAAAATTTCATCACCAATTATACTTGTTTAGCGATGAAAAAAATATTTTCGTCACCAAAGGTATCCATTTGGCGACGAAATATATTTTTCGGCGACTGAAAGCTTAAAAAAGGTGACGAAATTATTTTTCGTCACCAAAGATTATCATTTGGCGACAAAATATATATTTCGTCGCCAAATGAAAGCAATTTAGTAACGAAATATTTATTTCGTCACAAAATGCTTAACTTTGGTAACAAAAAATAATTTCGTCGCCATTTTAACTCTTTTAGCCACGAAAAATATATTTCGTCTTCAAATAGGTAACTTTCGTGATAAAATTTATGAATTGCGCTTTGTCACTAAATGTATTTCGGACATAACTCTTCACTAAAAACTCCAATTGAGATAATTCAAATTGGGTTTGAACAATAACTCAATTGCCTACAACTTTCATGTTTATCAAAATTGCTAATTTTAATGTTTAAAGGTTCAAAATTACATTCGAAATATATTTTCATGTTAAATATATGTGTTACATATTAGATATTTCAACTAGTTACTGAAAATTGTGTGTGGTGCAGTTGGTAGAAACTTGTGCAATAAACTCAAGTGACTCGGGTTCGAAACCCAGCAGGAGCAAGAAAAAAGGATTTTTTTCCTCCTATGAAAAAATCTTTTGCAACGAAAAATGTCGTCACCGATGTGACCCATTAGTGACGAATTTTTTCATCGCCAAAAGGAATAATTGATGACAAAAAATTTCGTCATCAAAAAGCACAATAAGTGAGGAAAAAAATTTCGTCACCAATTATTCACTTTTTGGTGACAAAAAAAATAGATTTCGTCATCAGGTAGGAATCCTCGACAACTTTTAATCGACAAATTTTTTTTCATCACCTATATTATTTGTGATGAAAAACATGCAATTTGTGATGATTTTCATTCGTCGCCCAATTGAATTTTTCTTGTAGTGCGTTGGGGGGGGGGGGGTGTTGTGTGTATATCCCACAGACTCTCCTATTTTTATACACATACATAACATATACCACACTTACACCCCTCCACTTATGAAATACATCATTAAGTCCTAATTTCTCCATCTTTTTACACATTAACCCCAAGGCATTTACTCAACATTATTCATGTTAAAATGCATAATTCCACATTAAGATTAGCAAATAAAGAAATTTAAATTACGGGTCCTAATAAAATGTTTAAAAAAAAGTTAGGATGTTCAACTGCAAACCCCTTCCACGGGTGTGCAACCGCCTCTGCATATAAACGAGCTAAACAAGGCAAGTAGTCGATCGATTGCTCAAACTTGGCTTGAAAACAGAGCTTCATTAATGTATTCAAGCTTAGCTATTTATTGAGCTAGGCAAGTCAATCTCAAATGACTTTTAATCAAGTCGATCATGGCCCGATCTTGAGTAGTTTGACTTTTTTAAACATTATGAGCCGAGTAAGCTGAGTAGTATCCTGTTCGAACTTGATTTGAAAGTTTAACGAGTTGATAGGATAGTTCGTTTAATTTGAACTACTAAACACTTATTAGACACGTGGCAAAATTTGATTGGCCATTATTTGACGTGTCTAATTTTGATGCTTGTGACATGTGGCAGTCTAGAATTGGGTTAAATATTTGAAGGCCTACACCCATCGAGAAAACTAACAAAGACCAACAAAAATTAGATTTAGCTTTGAAATCAAATTTAGGAAGGAAAAAAGAACAACACTAAAACAAGGGGCACGATTTATTTCCAACCAAAAGATTTTCCTCCCATAAGCTGGAAAAAAATCGTGAATTATTGACCAATGTCAAATAGTTGTCCTAGGGATGATCAACAAAGGCAATGACAATAATGATTGGGAGGCTTGTGATTGAATTCCTTGCAATGGCCTTCCTTGAAGCAATTGCTATTTTTGCAAAGCGTATCGCAAGTTTGATCGTCTTGAGTTCGTGGTACGCAACTCCCAATGTGGTTATCGTAACAACAGTTGACCCTGTTGCTGTCCTCATCATCACCCATCACTTCCTTATAATAACCTGCTTAATTATTAGTAGACACATCGATGAAGTTGACTCGTCGGGAAGCATGGTGCGGGTGAATGAGCACGTTGGCTCTCAATGGAGTTCTTGTCAAGGAGCATGGTGCCAGTGACTAGGCATGTTGGCTCTCAATTGAGATGACTCTGAATCGATTGAGTGGGTGCAGAATAAACCCAATTCGCGAAATATGGTTGAGAGTATTAGATCTGAATCAATGGGGAGTTTGGATGCAGAGAGGGATTAAGGCCAAATGTACGGTTCACACATGAGGGGAAGATTTGTTAGAATATGTGTGAACGTTGTGTCCCACATCTGATAAATAGAAAAAGAGTTGGACTTTAATATATAATTGGATGACTCACCACTTATAATGCTTAGCCTTTTAACTGGATATGAGTCATTTAATGTATATTGGGCACAAGTGATGTGGTGGACTGTTTGTCGTTACTCCTATACAAATTGGGTCTTGAGCACGCAGCGATGGGTCGATTTATTGGGTAACCTCCCAACATGGATGATATTGTTCGTGGCGGAAAGGGCTAAAGAAGTGGTGGTTTGATAGAAGGCAGGCATCGAAATGGTGGCTGCAAAAGATGGCAACGCCAGCCAACTAGTTGAGAATGGGCGGTTGTGGGAACAAAATGGGTGAGTTAACGAATTGGTGAGTAAAATCTGAAATTGAGTTTATTCAGTGGGTGGTCAAGTTCAAGTTTCTTTTTTTTTCTTTTTTTTCCCGTAAAATAAATCTTACTAATCATTGAAACATATTACAATGATTAAAAGAATCCAAAGAAAATGGCATCACAATCAAGGAAAAACTGGCCCCACAACAAAGTTGACACCCCTGCCCTCCTCGACAATCATTTGCCTCTAAAAAAACCCCCACAAAAGGTTGGAGAGAAACCAACCTAGGAAAACACAAAATAGAAAAACAGAGTACATTGTACACAGAAACGCCCGTCCTAAGCTTTCGAAACTCAGATCTTGACTTGTCTAATTCCATCTAAATTTCCCCTGAAATCTTCAACTGAGTTTTCTCTTGATGTTGAACTTTGATTTCATCCAAAGAGTCACTAATTAATCTCTGATTTTTGAGGAGTTGCATTGTTGAAGATGAGATCTTTTCTAGCTATCAAAATTGACCACAGCCCATCATAGAGAGTTGCTTCCCAAATTGGGAAATCTATTAATTAGTAAACCATAAGATCACCAAAGATTGGATATCAGAAGGATAAATCAGAGATATACCCCAACATTCAAAGATAATCGATCAGATACTTCTTGTAAAGGGGCAGTGTAAAAACAAACAAGGAGTCTGTTGTCTCGAGTTCTGCATTTCGAAAAGCACATAAGCCTTGTCCCAAATTGCTTTGAGCTTCCATACCACTTGAAATCAGTGCTGATTTTGTAGCAATCATTTGTTTGGTAGCTTGCCTTACGAAAAATTCAATTTTGGGACGAAAAAGATTTTTCCAAATTGAGTGTAAAAGGGGATTTTGATTATGTTAAGAGTCATCGCATATTTCATAAACAGATCTTTGTTCGCAGTTGTTGATCGCCCATTGGGGCGTGTGAAGAGGGGTGGCAGAAGGAGGATTGCTCTATGATTGTTGAGTTCGTAGGAATTCTAGTCAAGGTTGAAATTATTTAGAGGTGCCTTGAATTCTGGAGTTATGGCAGGATAAGTAATGTAAGTTGGTTGAGTTTTTTAATCGGTGTTTGTTGCAGATTAGGTATCCTATCTTGATATTGTAACCTCCCTCAAGAGTCCAAGATATTGCTGGCTCTTTGTAACTTTCATAGTGTGGCCTTGTCATTCCTCGTCCGTGGAGTATATTCTTTCTTTGTGCTTGAGCAAAACTACGTAAATATTCATATTCTTGTGTGTTTTGTTTTCTTGTTTGTCCTAATATTTTTGTATTGTCATAACAAAGTAGATTTCTGAGTTTGATATTGATATCCATTTTTAATTTTCCAATGAGTTCTAGGAAAATAGATGTTCGAATACAATCTTGAATAGAAATGTTTCCAGAGCGGTCCGATGCAAGTCGCTCTGTACAATGCACATGATTAGATCCACACACACACACACACGTCTCTCTGACTACAACACATTTAGGTGCCAAGCACTCTCTGCCAATTCAAACACATTCAGGTGCCAAGCATTTTCATTTTTCGATTACCTTGGTTGAGACCGGCTAAAAAGAATTCATCGCCAAATGCAAAAAAAAAAAAAAAAAAAGGTGGTAAAAAAAAAAAAAACTGGAGAGAAAGCGAAAAGAAAAGCTAGCCTGTAGACATGCCGCATAACTTGTGAATCGGGCCTTCCATTATGGCCCATATGCTCTATTAATCAAACCAGAGAGAGAGAGAGAGACGGTACTGCTCGATCGGTTTTAATGGTTCAATTGGATTTCAAGTTTTCAACTTGTCATGTGCATGCGTGTAGTTTTAGCTATGGATCATATATATGAAATCCAAAACAAAAATAATATTCACACAACAATCCAAACACAACCTCTCACATATATGTGAGCTCTCTGCACATTACTATGTGTGGGTCTCACATATATGCTAGAGATTGTGTGAGCTGTTGTCTTTGAATTGTTACGTGAGTAGCATTATCCGAAAAAGTAATCATAAAATAATGAAACTCAACCCACGCCCATAACTCTCTTGTCCTTTACCAAAACAAACCTTTCTCTCTCTGTTGTCAAGAAAATTGGCAAGATAGCATGCATGCTCTTGGTCAAAGAGATGGCATCATCTATATGAATATTTCGCATAAAATACAAATCGAGTTCATATAATTATGTTTTGAAGCGGGATACGCGCGCGTACTGTGCCTATATATAGTGTCAAGGTCCTTTGGCATAATTCTCATTCGAAAACCCAATGGCAAATCTAAATATTGTTTTCATGTTTTTCTGCTCTCTTCTTCTTGTGGTGTTTGTTTCTGGTAATTCGTACCCATTCTTTAGTAAGATTCAATTGCCACCAGGAGTCACGGGTCCCGAGTCAGCCGCCTTCGACGCAGCTGGAGGAGGACCCTATGTTAGCGTCACTGACGGTAGGGTCCTCAAGTGGGATAGCAAACTCAATGTTTTTGTAGAATTCGCCTACACTGCACCAAATAGGTAACGCCAAATTAAGGAGGAATGGTTATGTTAGGAATGGAAAACAAGGCAAGAAAGAGCATGTTAAATAACCTCATTTTGCTAGTTTTTAAATCGATCTTCATCTCATGCAGGGAAGGAATTTTAGGTCAAACACGAAACCATAAATATGGATGGGCTCTCGAGATTTTCCTTAGATAGTATAATAGTACACCTGCATAATGTTTTGTGTAGATGTATATGACGTTTTGTATATATATAATCCATACAATATGTAAAAAATCCAAAACATCTGTGGATAGAAAGGCATTCAATTTGTTTAAAAATCCATAATAACAAGATACAAAAAAGTTGTTCTACTAACATACAAACATGATGAATTCAAATTTATGTTATAAATTTATGTGTGAATGGTATTTATTAAATGTTATATACAAAAGTTATGAGTTCACGACTGACGTCATTACTTTCATTCAAACTGCGTGTGTATACAATTTACTCCCTGTGTGACTTTGGAAAGAAGTAACTAACAAGAGAGGTCTAGGAAAGGAATCTTGGAATTAGAGAAATCCAATAATATCCAACTTATTTCTTGCATCAAGGATAAAAGAGGAAAAAATAAGAGAGAACAGGACGACGCAAAGATCTATGTGAATGAGAAACTATGTTGAAGGGTGCAAATTTGGGGCATGGTTATTAGAAACCTACAATACGGGATATGTATCTTACATTTTTTATGGTCTCTTTCGAAAAACTATATATATCCTGTCCCATATCTTTTTTGTATAAAAATTTTATGATACATTTGTGTGTCATGATTCAAAACATATCCTACAATAAGTAGTAAAAAAAAGGTTAGACCTTATTTTAAAAAGCGGAACCTCAAATGCATTCCAAAATGTTTGATCAAATTATGACAACATTCAAACTATTTTTTTTTTTTTGATCGGCAAAAAAAATTTCCAATTCATTAAGAGTATGAAAACCTGTAACAATACAATAGGAGTAGAGATGCATTGAGCTCCTTCTTCTCGCGAAATCTAAACCTATCTTTTCACCTCTCGATTTTCATAAAAAAAACTTGTTAGCAAGACACCAACATTCAAACTATTTGAAGAAAACTCAAACTCAATCCATTTTGTTCATAATTTTTTGAATTTTTTTGCACTAAATTAAAGAACTGATCGATATCTTTTTAATTCAGAGTGAAGAAACTCGAAAAATCATGTACAAAATCACTTTTTTTAATTTCAAAATTGCACGTCTTTTTATAGAAAACTATCATTTTGGGGCAAAGGGAGTATAAGAAAACAAACATGTTTCGATGATGTTTTGCATTAATTAGAGAAGGCACACACACAAATACATACATATATATATACACACACACACACCCCACAGTTCTCCGAAGGGATCCATTACGGCCTTACCATGCTTACCTCCCATTTTCCAATCGAATTGCAACGATCCGAGCTGCTCAATGTGTTCAGAACGTGATTTTAAAGGTACCCATGCGAAATTGCTAAAAAAATGATCAGGAAGAGCTTAATCCGAGCAGTTTTTCATAAAAATACTATAAATGCATTTTTATGCAGAACTGTTCAGATCAAGTCTTTCCTGATCATTTTTTAGGTGATTTTTCGCGGGTACCCGTAAAATCACATTCTGAACACATTGAGCGGCTCGGATTATCGCAATTCAATTGAAAAATGAGAGGTCCATACAATTTAGCCGCAAGGGATCCCTTAGGAGAACCTGACTGATATATATTCTCTTCTAAGCCTCAAAATGATGGAAAAACTTAGAATTTTTCATCTTAAAAACTTCTATTTCAAACGTGTAGTAGACTTTTTGTTTTTAACTAGTTATAACTATTTTTGGTGGTATATCAACTTTGGTTAACCTATCTTATGATATATCCTGATACGATTTATAAAATTAAAAAAAGGTGAAATTACACGGACACCCCCTCATCTATTCGGTTTAGACACGGACACCCTCTAACCTTTAAAAACGCCCATACACACCACCTCATCTTCTACCGTTACCCAAGGAGCACCCTTCCGTTTGAGTACCGTTTGTTGCAAGGCCCATGTCAATACTTTTGCCAAATTTTAGACAAAAATGTCCTTTAATGGCAACATATACCCAGTTGCCTTGAGCGATTAGCTACAAAGGCGATACATATCCCAAATATTTGATAACACTGATTTGAAGTGATTAGCTACAAAGGCGTTGGGTAAACACTAGACAGGGTCGTGCGTTAAGCGCTTTCGTTTAACATTTTGGGTTCTAACAGCTATTTGTTGATATCAGGAACAAGCAATTAATTGTGCGATGGAACAACTGATCCAAATATGGGGCCTATATGTGGGAGACCGTTGGGTCTAAGCTTCTACTATGCAACGGGGTTTCTTTACATTGTTGATGCTTACTTTGGGTTCCTAGTGGTAGGCCCTCAAGGAGGCCTTGCACTTCAACTTGCCACTAGTGCAGAAGGTGTGCCTTTCAAGTTCACCGATGGCGTAGATGTCGACCAGCAATCTGGACTCGTTTTTTTCACCCATGCTAGCGAAACCTTCAACTTGTGGTACGTAGCTTATACGCGTTCTGTAATCATTTTCTTCTCCTTCTTCTTTTCTAACAGCATGCATGTCTGGTAGCCCAGTGCCCAGTGGTATCATTTACTCCCGTATATAGTTGACTGCTCCCGTGTATTTGACTAGGGTGCAGATCTCATTGACTAGACATTGCCCTCTTAACTCTTCGACTCCTCCTTCTACATGAATTCAATCGGCATAAGATTATTGTCTCTATAGCCTATATAACTTCAAGACTCTGTTTGTTTAACCGTACGTACGTAAAATATTTTCGTCAACTATATTTTGCCACTTTTACTTGTCTATTTGGACGTAATTAGTTGTGCAAACTCCACCGAATATCGATCGTCTCCTTCCAAGGCCACCGTTGACCCCTAGACAGATGGACTTTGATTCAATTCGACTCATTTGTGCCACCAATCATATACTAAATCTCACCCTTCAAATAAAATCTGTGCAAAATTCCATTGCAGAAGAGAAGGGCTATGTTTGGTTTTGGGTTTTTGATCAGTTTTTTGGGACAATGAGTAAAAAGAGATAAGTAGAGAAATGAGACTAATAATTTGACAGAAAATTTATTAGTTAGGGACCGTGTGCAGAGGAAGTGGTTCGTTTTAGAGACCTAATGCAAACAAAAGTCTAAATCTTTTTTGGGAGATGCTGAGCTAGGGACATAAAATTTGACCAAAAATATGCCATGGGCTTGTCAAGTTCATTTGCTTTTGTAAGGTGGATATGCTCAAAAACATGTTTAAGTTTTTGTTCGTTGGAGTTGAGTGCATTTGGATTGTATTGGAGATTTCCCGAATGTACGTTTTGGTTTTATTGGGGGTTTTTTGGGTGTCTTTAGTTGGCAACTTGTCATCGACTATTTCTATTTTTAGTTTTTCTTCCATGGTTGTCATAAAAATTGAAAGGTTAAGGAGTAGGTTGAGATTTTGGTAGTAGCAGCATTAAGAGTTTTCATGTTCTCCCTCTGAAACACTGTCATGCATTCGTTTTCCTATTACACTGATTTCATATATTGATCTTCTATGATTAATGAGATTTCCTTTATGGCCAATAAAGAAAAACATACAAATTAACGTACAGACGTGTATACGCGCAGGAATGCAACACAACCGGGTTTTAAACCTGACTCAACTGGAAGGTTGCTAAAATATGACCCAGTGACTAAACAAGTTATCGTGTTGCTAAGAGGGCTAGCAGGGGCAGGTGGCCCGGCTGTGAGCTTCGATAGCTCTTTCGTCCTGGTTTCAGAGTACGTCAGTAAGAGAATTCAAAAGTTTTGGCTCACAGGGGTTAAAGCTAACACCGCTGAGATTCTAATTAACCTTCCTGGAAATCCGAGTAAAATTAAGAGGAGTGATACGGAAGGAGAATATTGGGTAGCACTGAATGTAATTAGTCAACAGCCGATATTATTTACTGCGCCACAGGGTCTGAGGATTAATGGACTCGGAATGTTGCTAGAGACTCTTCCTCTTGTTACAGGGTATTTCAATGCATCTATCGCTGTAGTGCAAGAACATAATTCTGCATTATACATCGGCTCTCGCGATACTGATTTCGTCGGGGTGTTCAAGAAAGGGCCATGAATTATCGATGCTAGCGGTGTGTGAGATGTTAAATTAACGACTACAAGTACTAAATAAAAGTTGCTCTGAAAGAACTATATGGAGCTACCAAAATAAGGGATATGAAATTGTTGTCTCAATCTATCTATTTTCCTTTGTAATGCTGTTAGTATTTGATAAACTTTGTTGCATTAAGGAGTTGAAAAAAGGGAAAATGACGGTCAATGATGTGTTTTGATAATTAATATCCGCCAATGACATTTTCAGCATTAACAAATATTTTCAGCATATCCTTGGCGGGTATTAATTATCAAAACATGTCCTGAGCCGTCATTTTCCCTTGAAAAAATCGATGCAATGCTTGAGGGAGTCAGGCATATGAACAAGTCGAATGAGGCGAGTAATTTATGAAACTTAACGAGTTTCATAAATATGTACAAGCTTGGCTAAGTATTTTATGAGGCAAGTCGATCTCAAATGAGTTTTAATCGAGTTGATCATGATCCAATCTCGAGTAGTAGCCTGAGCAAGCCGAGTAGTACCTCATTCAAACTTGATTTAAAAGTTTAACCAATTGAAGGATAAATTCAAACTTGGTTTGTTATGTCACAGACCACCCTCAAAAGTACTTTTAATAAACAAACATCAACTTGAATTCAAGTAGCTTAGTTGGTTTACCAATCCTAATAAGTGGGGTTGTGAGATAGAGAAAAAATCGGTAGCTTAGTCCATAAGGATATTTTTGAAATGGAAAGTGTGAACATTAACTATCTATTTCGTGGGCTAGATAGTGATTTCGCAGGCCGGGTGACTCGGTGGGAGCTTATGGGCAGGTCATGCTTCAATCACCAAGCCCAATCACAGCCAATACACTATTCGGCCTGGGCTAGCCTGCCCATTTGACGGGCTCATGCCAGGCCAAAGCCCTATGGGCCAAACAGGCTTTGTGCGGGCGTCGAGGTCGCGAGCCAAATGATTAACATACATCCGTTGTCCCATTTGATTTGCTTTAATTTGCAACTCGACTTTTTAAGAGAACATGCAATTAATGCATATCTTTATAGAAAATTTTATTAGATTTCTAACAGAATGGGGTTAATGCGACGATCACTTTTAATGCCACGAACATGCAAGAAATAATTTGTTCGAGCATGATTTGAAAATGTATTGAGCTTCAAACAGTTTGCTTTTTGTCTTGCTTTTGTTTTGAGGCCAATTGCAATTCATTTCGAGCTTCAAACAGGAGCCTCTTGTGTGTGTTTTTTTCCCCCTGAGATGTAAAGCCTCTTTTGATGCCTTTGGGATGAATGCAAGTTATTTGCTTCTGATATGAAATCTAAGTGAATTTTATTGCTTTGTACAGACCTAGTGAACTTAGAGCAAACAATTCAACAATTGGACTTAGAGCAATTCTGTTACTTATATAGCAAACCGTTATGTAAAGATAACCTCGAATTCCAATATGCCAAAAAAAAACTCATGATTGAACAAACATAGTACATAACCGCATGAGTTCACACTCAAAAGTACTAGATAACTCCATGAAAATTAAAAATACTTAATCTTCAAAGCTACCCGAGATACAAGCGTTGGTCAAGGACTAACAAAACCCAAAACAACCCCAAACCCGAACTCCAACCTTGAATGCCGTGAAACCACAATCATGTTGCTGCCTGACACCCTAAAACTCAATCGATCAGGATCCAAAATGCCGCCGCCGCGAGAATCGTGATGCCTAGTGGCAGGACTAGATTAGTGCCATGTGCCGGACCGTATCATTCCGTACTGCTGCACCTGGTTCCCACTGTAGTTCTTGGCCGTGACCCGACCCAACACCTTAGACCGACCACTTCGCGCTTGGTTAAAGCGGTCCAACAGACCCTCCTGTTATCAAATGCAATGGGCCGATCCACTTCGGGCCGCAATTGGGATATGAATTATATTCTGGCCCACTACAACGAAAATATAATATAATAGAAAATTAGAGACCGGTCCTCCTTTTTAGGTTCGGTTTCATCCCAACCCTAATATATTTCACCGAAGCTGAATGGCTTGGTTATATAGTGTGACGGACGTTTTTGCCCCAAATCCCACCAACCGAAAAAAAAGCCCCCCCCCCCCCCCCCCCCTCTCTTTCTCTCTCACCTTTTCCCTTCCCCCCCCCCCCCCCCCACTCTCTCTTTCTCTCTCACCTTTTCCCTTTCCCTCTGTGTTGCAAAGCTGCCTGTTGCTGCCAAACACCCTAGAGAGCGAGCAAAGAAGTCGTCTATGGAGTCCTCCGAATCAAAAGACAGTAAGGTAAATGAGGCTCAGTGGTAGCCCTCAGTCGTCAAAAAAGTCCTCATCGTCGTCGGAGTCGCTGCTGATAGGCAAGCGCTCCTCCTCTTCGCTCTCACTCTCCGTAGTCTGAGATGTCGTGGCTCCCTTCCTTTTCATCTGAGCTGGCCCCGACTGGGACGGCCTCTCCCTCAGTTTTATCTAGTACCTCGTCGTCTTGCGGCCTGCACTATCTGCACCTCTCTGCACGTTACCCGCTGGTTGTGAAGCGCTCGCCTATCTCTGGTCTGCGGCATGAGTGGTAGAGGCGCTCGGTACCATCTTCTTCTGAGGAGGGGGCTGAGCAGCCTTGACAAGAGTCCTAGATAATTTAACAACCTTTACAGAATTAAAAGAAGAACATAAAAAGATAAAGTCAAACAAGGCTGATTGCAACGACAAACCAGCCTTGCTCTCATTAGCCAGTCCTAGCTTGCACAAATACTAGGCAATCCGTCAAGATACATATATTGGCTATATTAGTGGTAATACCCCATTCCAAAAGCAAAATCCCTGCCCGTATTTCCACCATGATCTCCACACTCGTTTCACAAAAACCACATTTGGAAGGTGTTGAAACAAAAAATAATAAAGAACACACAAATTACGTGCTTCGGCGGTATGCCTACTGCACGGGGGAAGAGAGGAGGGGTTGGTCTTTTATTCCAATGAAAATTGAATACAATCAGTTATATTTAAAACATTGGAGAAAAACGATAGAAGGCAAGTCCTAATGTGGTCAACAATCCACACCCACATAGGAGTAAATCTCTCTAAAGATTGGAACGAATTTCCTAATATATAGGAACCCATCAAATCTTCCGGGCAAATCAATCCATATTAGGCCCAAACCTCCTCCTTCTCTTCAACACTTCCCCTCAAGTTGGTGCGAAGATCTCAATCAAGCCCAACTTGGATATAATCGCTTGAAAGTTGGCTGCAGCAAGACCTTTGGTGAATACATCAGCCAATTGTTGGCTACTGCGAACGTAGGGAGTGGAAATAATCTTTGCTTGTACATTTTCTCGAACAAAATGACAATCTACCTCAATGTGTTTCGTTCGCTCATGAAATACAGGGTTTGATTTGAAGCAATATGAACCGCAACTTGATTGTCACAATATATATTTGTTGGGTGAGGTCTGCTGAATCCTAGATCTTTTAGCAATGCCAGAAGCCAAATAATTTCCTTAGTTGGGGATGCCATTGCTCTATATTCTGCTTCAGCGCTTGAACACGCTATAACATTTTGTTTCTTACTTTTTCGAGTCACCAAATTACCACCTACCAAAGTACAATACCCCGTCGTGGATTTTCGATCAGTTTGACATCCAGCCCAATCAGCATCGGTATAGGCACTTATCAAGGTGTGTCCATTTTGCTTCATCCATATACCTTTTCCAGGAGAACCTTTCAAGTATTGCAATAGCCTATGTACAGCCTTCATGTGGTTGACTGTAGGAGCATGCATAAAGCGACTAACCAAGCTCACCGCATAAGAAATATCGGGATGCTTAATGGTGAGATAAATCAACTTACCAACCAATCGCTGAAATTGGCAACCGGAGCAAAAGTTTTTGTGTACTCCACTCCATAAGTCTGAGTAAATCCTCTTGCAATTAACCTTGCCTTGTATCTTTCAATGGTGCCGTCATTATTATACTTGATCTTGTATACCCAACGACTCCCCACAGCCTTTTTTCCTGTTGGCAACTTGACGATATTCCAAGTTCTATTTGCATCTAGAGCTTGGAGTTCGTCCTTCATAGCTTGTTTCCAAACTGGCTTAGAATTTGCTTCTTCAAATGTGGTTGGCTCCTTAACACTAGATAAAGCACTTAAGAAAGCAGCATGAGCACAAGAAATATTATCATACGTCACATGAGCATGTATAGGATAAGATGTATCATGATAGGTAAAAAAATCTTTCATTCTTAACAGAGGCTGTGACTCTCTACTAGATCGGCGTCGCACTGTATTATCAGGAGCAATATTAGATTGTTCAGTCTCAGTTTGGGCCAAAACAGGTTCAGTTTCAGTCCTATTATTTTGCTTTTGTTCTAATTCACCCTCTTTAGTCCCTCTAAAATCCATGTTGGTGGTTGGGAGAGGTATCAAATAAGACAAGGACTCCTCCTCCTGTGGCAAATTCCTTGTCTCATTCAGGGCTGGGAAGAAAGGCTTAGACTCATCAAATCGAATATCACGAGAAATAAATTTTTTTTTTTTATAGGGAGCATAGCATTTATACCCTTTCTGTGTAGAAGAATATATACCCTTTCTGTGTAGAAGAATACCTCAAGAACACACAACGAATGGCTCGTGCATTTAATTTATCACGATATTTGGCTTGTTGGTGCACATAACATACGCAACCAAAAACTCGTAAGTGAGAGATATTGAGTTTGTGATGTAATAAAACCTCCAGCGGGGATTTGAAAGTAAGAACACGACTAGGAAGTCGATTGATTAAATATGTTGCTGCTAAAACTTCATTTGACCAGTACTTCTTGGGAACATTCATCTGAAGCATAAGAGCCCTAGTGACGTCCAACACATGTCTATTTTTCCTTTCGGAAACACCATTTTGCTGTGGCGTACTCACGCAACTTGTCTGTAGAATAATTCCGTGGCTACGTAAGTAGTCAGGAAGAGTGCCTTTGACAAACTCCGTGCCATTATCCAAACAAAAAGTTTTGACCTTTGCACGAAATTGGTTTATCACCAGGTTGTGAAAAACTTTAAAAACTGAGCAAACCTCATTCTTAGATTTCAACAAATACAGCCACGTTGCACGAGAGTGATCATCAATAAATAACACAAAATACTTATATCCATCGTAAGAATGAATAGGCGAAGTCGATCCACACATCTGAATGAATTAACTCAAAAGGTTCAACCGACGGAGACTCAAAAATACCGAAAGGTGGACGAGATTGTTTAGCAAATTGGCAAACATCACAAGTGTTGGACTCAATAGACAATGATGGAAAAAGACTAGATAGGACACGCTTGGATGGATGCCCAAGCCGTTGATGCAAAACATTACTCTCTAATTGACTACTTGCGTGACAAGCTGTGCTCGATGGTTGGAACAAATAGAGACCATGTGAATAAACTCCCTCACCAATCTTCTTCTCCGACGTTTGATCCTGAAAGGTAACAGCAGTAGGAGAGAAAATAACATTACAATTTAGTGAGTTTGTTATTCTTCCAACCGAAAGAATTTGAGCTGGCAATGACGGAACAAATAGAGCATTTGAACTTGGGCAACCTGAAAACAGATTAACTTTTCCAGACCCCAAAACTGGAACCTTGGTTCCATTAGCAACAGAAACAATAGGTTTGGTAGAACTAGGAGAAAAATTGAACAAAGACTTAGAATTATTGGCCATATGGTCGGTGGCTCCAAAATCAATTATCCAAGTATCGATACTAGATGAAGTTTGAAGATTACCTGACACGTGAGTGGAGGAAGAAGATGGCTTAAGTGTTGTATTGAGATTGATGTGTCTGCTACTGCTACTTGCTCTCTTTTATTACCACCATCAACATTCGGCATGGGCTTGAGATGATGATGTAGAACCCAACAAGTATTCCTAGTGTGCCATTTTTTCTCACAGTGATCACAATAAAAAGTTTCTCCTTTGTTCTTGTTCCATTCTCCTTTTCCTTTTCCTTTGCTGGTTCCCCTTTGTTCTTGTTCCATTCTCCTTTTCCTTTGCTGGTACTGAAGGTTTTTGTAACGCCTCAAACAAATCACTGGCCCAATACCTTGATTTTGATCCACAAGCCACATCATATGGCCCAAAAGCTTAAGCCCTAGGTATAAGTAGTAGCCCACAAGGTTTGTTATATGCCCAAGATCATCTATGTAAACTTCTAATGTGGGACGGGGTGTTACAATCTCCCCAACTTCATAGCCTCGCGCCCTCACGAGGGGTTGAGCACTATAATCACAAATACAAATCAAACCAACAATCAAATCAAACTAAACTCTAAGGCCCACATGGTCGTGCACATGGATGGCTCTGATACCACCTGTAACGCTCCAAGCAGACCACTGGTCTAATACCTTGATTTTAATCCATAAGTCACACCACATGGCCCAAAAGCTTAAGCCCAAGGTATTAGTAGTAGCTCACAAGGTTTGTTATATGCCCAAGATCATCCATGTAAACTTCCGATGTGAGACGGGGTGTTACAATCTACTTTTGTCATGCCCCAAATCCGGGAGCATGACCGGCCGTGTACCATGAAGCAATCATGGGACACGAAGCCTAATTAAAAATATTTTTGACAACTTGAAACAAATAAAGAAAATTTGGATATGTTATTACAATAAATGTGCGACACGAAACTAATATTTTTCTTAAGCAAATGACACGATATCTGATTTTTCAATCTCCAAATTCCACAATGAACTGTCAATAAATAAAAGTGCAGAAGCTAAAAAAATAAAAAAGCCGCAGAGTCCACTACAATGCCCCATACACTAACCTGAAAAAAAAAAGGGTGGAATAAATCCTTCAGCTGATGCGCTCAGGGAGTAGTTAAGCATGCTAAGAGTATGAGTACAATGTGGCATACTTTTAAATGAACGATAAGGAGGGCTCCAAAGAAATGGTGTCAAATTAAGGAAGGTTGAAGGTTCAACAAATAATATCAACAAACTAACGAAGTCAATGGCTCAACAAATAGTATCCAAAAGATGAATAACAGATTAATGAATAATATGAACAATAATCGAATCACCACAATAATTATACCAAACAATGAGTCCAATAATACTTGAACGATGAACAATGATAAACGGGAGTCTAAACCAAAGTGGGAACCATATCTTCCAATTACCAAGTACCAAATATCAACTGTCAAATATTTTCTCAGGGCTTAGCCTGTTGAATCCAACATTGTACTTAGAGTCATCACAGGATGGCGCTTGGGACTTTTTCCCTAAGCCGATCCGGAATAGGGTCACAAGGTATTTCACAAGTCTTTTCCCTATCCATTGAGCACTAGAGTCATATGGTATTTTACAAGTCTTTTTCCTAGCGGCCAAAGTCACCACGATATCTCACAGGTCTTTTCCTTGGATTTTAATAAATATAAACATAGTCCATGGTCCCAAACACAAATAGAACAACAGCGAGCCGGAGGCACCTGCACCAGGATTATTCTCCGTGTCATTGCAGAGTCACAATAATATTATGGAGCAACAAGAAAAATATGGGCAATCCAACAATCGAAAATATCATCAATAAACCTTTGGCATGTATGCCAAAGAGTATGTCAATCGTCAATAAATATGAGAGCGACGAATAAGAACATCACTTATCAAATTACAACGAGTAAATGAATTGTCAAGAACAGATAGGCGCAAGGAGAATCCAAAAGAAGGGATCACATGCTTAACCACTCACCTTGATCGGAAGGATTGATCGGAAATGCAATGCTCGCGTTCTCTACTAATCTAAATTAAAAGAATATGTACACACATATTAACACTAAAAGACCAACTATGCGAACTGTAACTCTAATGCTTAAACTTACTACTATACAGTAATTTAATATTTAACCTACAACTAATTGCACTAAAAACCTATCCACCAACAAATCCTATTAACCTATTCCCACACACATGTACGCACATGCAACTCACACCTCAACAACATATGATCTAAACCCTTAATTTAATTATACCCATTCACATGGGCTTCCAAAACTCATCATTGATGCTACAAAAATGTTCAATATACGTACATATATACGGCAGGGGGAGTAAAAGAGAAGGGGAAAAACAAGAATACAGGAACAAGATTGCTAACCCTTCTCTTCTCGTCACAAACCTCCACAACCCCTCTCTCTCTCTCTCTCTCTCTCTCTCTCTCTCTCTCCACAAGGCAGCCACGCTCTCTTTTTAATATGATGAAAGGATGAAAGCCTACCTCTTGTATATTCTCATTTCGTAAACTGCCCACGTATATACTAATACTTTTCTAATCTAATTACATGTTCAGTCCGAAATTTCTCTTCCACATTCAATAATTACTCGTCGAGGAAAAATACCTAATTATAACTCAACTAAGAATTTCAATATAAGTCATTCGAGATTACAAGAATTTTTTGAAATAAATGCAGTTCATAATAATCATTACCCTTTTTTTTTTATGAGAAAGAAATTTGAAACCAAAAATGAAATGACTAATTTTTTTTGTATCGAAATTGTAATTATTATTTTTATAGAAAATCGTGGGGTGTCACAGTTTTTTTCTTCTGGTCTTTTTCAACCAAAAAAATACTTGATTCAGATCTTTCAGAACTCAACTTCACATGATTGTTCATGGTTTTTTTGCGCGTTTCTTCTCACTGAATGATAGAACACACACTGGAGAGAGAAGGAAGAGACGGATTCATGAGAATGTTACTCCTAAGATTCTCATAATCTGATTTTAAACTGCTGAGCAGCGAAATTTTTTTGTCTTCTTCAGCATGTTTCTGAAGAGTCTTTGTTACGGCCTAGCATTTTTATTTATTTAATTAATTATATTGGCCGTTTATTAATTGGAGTTGTGGTTGGGTCCCAAGTAATTATTTTGTGCGCGCTATGGATATTGTTGACACGATTGTAATATTTGGGGTATGAGATTGATTTTAAGTAAAATAGTGGTACCGGATAATAATTTTATATATTGTGTTACGTTCTATCTAATTCTAATTATCTAAATAGCTATAATATAGGGAGTAGTGGGTAGTTTCACAAAGTTAGGAGTTATTTTCACGGTGTAGGGTTTTATTTGGGCAGAGCGTATGAGAAAAGAAGTTGAGAGAACTTTGGGTGAGAGAGAAAGAGAGAGACTGCAATCAAAGGTTTGGCGGTTTGGTGATTAATCGGGTAAGTAATCTTGTTCCTTTATTCGTGTTCCTTCTTCCATTCTTTTTAGCAAACATGGGTTTGGAGTAAAAGTGTGTTGTTGTTGGGTGGTTTTAGACACTAGCGTTGGTAAGAGGATATATAATTGGCTTTTGTTTTTTTAGTACTGTCACACGAATTCACGGGCAAGGATTACTTACCTTTCATGCTTTTGGACCGTGAGGGTTGGAGGTGATTTGGATTATGGTGGTTTTGTGCGTGTGTGAGGTCTAAATGGATACACATGGGTTTTACATGTGGTGTATTATATTTTGGGTGAATACTTTAAGAAGCAAGAGGTGTGCCATGGTGTCCACGGGGGAACAAGGAGTTTACTCTACTTGAAGAGTATAGAGTTTGGGTTTCTGGTGGCCTTGGTAGAGATTAGTTCTAGGATTAGCAAATCGTAATTTTATGTTAGTCTAATTGTCGCGGTTAGCCATCACTTGATATTATTGGTGACTGTATACAATTATTTTGTTCATGTTAGCATCTTTTTGCGTACTCAAATTGCATTACTTTTGAACCTAGATGAGTAGTTAAGTATGTTACGTATTTTCGAAAGATCTCTGTGTCCCTTAAAAGTATTTCCTTCAGAAATTTATATAAATGTTATTAGGAGACTCAAAACTGTTTATAAGTTGTTCTATAAATTGACATGCGATATATTTTCTAAGATCAATTGTTAATATTCTTTTTGGTGAAAACTTGGTGGATATTAATGGGAACATTTATTTCGGAAGTCTAGGAAACTTATTCCTTCTTGTGTTGGTGACCCTGGCCATTGGGGAAAAGACCGTGTTTGGCCGATGACCTTAATCCTCAACGGCTTTCTTTTGCCGGATCGTCTTAGGGAAAAGTACCACGGGCTGCCAATCCTGGTGACTCTAAGTTCGATATTGGATCCAATTTTGATGAGATTTATTTTGGCCATGGTACTGTTTGATTGTGGTTCCCCATTGTTGATGGAGTTAATGTTGTGATCACCACCAAGAATATTTATTTGGTTAAATGCTTCATTGATTAATTTATTATCCTGTTGGACACCTCATATGCCAAATTATGTTTAATGGTAAATTATTTTAATCCCCGCTTTCAACTTTATTTATTATACATACTTGCTATTCACTGAGCTCGTCAGCTGACAGATTTATTCCAACTTCTCTTTCAGGCTAGTTGGAGAGTTAGGCAAGGACTCTGGCGGCATCTCGGAGATTTATTTTGGTTGACCTCCTTAAGGTGTCTCATTCTAGTTTTATTTTAAAAATCGCTTCCGCATTCGAAACAATTGTCAGATAACAAATTCTTTTTATTATTGTTGAATCATTGGATATTGTTTGGTTCATGGGATGGTTGTGCTCCATGTTTATGATGAGATACATTTGGCTTTTGATTTGATTAATAACAAAAAAGCGATCATTTGAATTTCGGTTACTTTGATTTATTCAGGCTGCGTATTCCATGGATTAGCCTCATGATTCACGGCCGGTCACTTCTCATTTTTGGGTTGTGACTGTCTTTGCATCTGCAGTCTATGGATGATACATGTCGTGTTCATCCCACATCCTTTTAAGACTCCCAAGATGTTCAATAAAAGTCTTATCACCTTGATCTGCTGCTGCAATCTCTTGCTTTAGTTCAAAGATACAAGCAGCGTTATTTTGATTTCCATGCAACTCTGCAATTGAATACCATAATTCTTTTGCTGATTTTGAGGAAAGTAAAAATATCAGCGATTCTTGGTTCCATGGAATTGAAAATCCATGATCTAACGAGTCGATCAGTACCCATCCACTCGGCATACTTCCCATCTGTTTTTGCAGGGCAAATACTTTGTCCGTCAATAAATCCTAACTTTTGCTTGCCACCAATAGCTAATAGTGCATATCAGGACCAGGAAATATAGCTGACACCATTCAATGAGACTGTGGTTAGCTTCTAGCCGGGATTACCATCAGATTCACCCATTGATGACAGAAAAGATAACCACAATGAATAGACTTAAGCAAATTCAACCCGCTCTGATACCACGTTGAAACAAAAAATAATAAAGAACACACGAATTAAGTGCTTCGGTGGTATGCCTACTGCACGGGGGAAGAGAGGAGGGCTTGATCTTTTATTCCAATGAAAATTGATGGATGAATACAATCAGTTGTATTTAAAACATCGGAGAAAAACCATAGAAGGCAAGTCCTAATGTGGTCAACAATCCACACCCACATAGGAGTAAATCTCTCCAAAGATTGGAACCAATTTCCTAATAGGAACCTATCAAATCTAGATAACGTAAGCCCAAATCACGTAAGCCCAACCCTACCTTACTCTTAGGAAGACAACAAGCCGACCAATTTTTCCAAACCAGACCTCTATCCCGCTCTCTAAACCACAGAAATTTCAAGACTACACTGCGCACCTTGGTGAGGGAATATTTAAGGGCTCTAAAAATAGACAGAACATAATTTGGAATGGTAAGCAAAACATGTTTAACCAAAATGAGTCTAGATGCAAACGAAAGCGCACATAGGAGCTTTCCACATACTCAATTGGTTCCGAATTCTGCAAAGAGTTTTAGCAAAAATATTTCCTTTACTCCCCGAAAAATCCATCGAAGCCCCAAGATATATAAATTCCAGGTTTTTTTCGACCCCCTTAACTCCAAAAATTCTCAAAAGTGTATTTTTTATCTTCGGGCAACATATTAGCACTAACAAACAATTCGGATTTATCAAAGTTGACCCTTTGACCCGCTTGATGACAATACACATCAAGAACCCATTTCAAACACCAAGCCTATTCTTGGGAGTATTCCAATACTAGCCCCTATTTCTTTTGTTCTACTTCTTTTTGTTTTCTTCCAAAACATGTTGGAAATTTTCAATTTAACAAACACAATAGTGATGTATATAAGTGATATGTTCTTATATTTGATCAAAAAAAGTTATAGTTGAAATAAATCGAGCACGAGCTAACACAATTTTTTATTTTTACCTTCGAACTACCATTTCGCAAGAGAGATTGGCTATGATCTCAATTGAAAATGAGGCGCCGTTCTACTAAGAGCATTTTTGGCATTTTGCGCTTTTTTTTTAAAAACTTTTTATGCTTTTCGTGACAGGTTATTTTCCTCACATACATCAACTAATTAAATGTTCTTAATTAGATGATACACGGTCATTTCTATTTTTTCATGTGTCAAAGATTACATACATCATCTTCGATAAAGAAAAATAAGTTACAGGGGAGGGTACTCAACATGATAGCCGAATCGCAATTCATTACCATCTTGTCTGTCGATACCACACAAAGCACAGAATAATATCTTAGGTATGTGCTGCTTTTTTCTTACTCGGCATTTTTTTTTTATTAATCTTTGAAAAGGAATACAAAAATTACAGGGATCAAGGGCACAACGACAATCGCCACCCAAGACCCAAAATCAAACTCAAAATCGGAAGGCAAGACGTCCAACTAAAAAAGAAAGGAACGTTGGAAACAAAACACCCAAACATAACTATCTCAACTGCGTACCAATCTTAGGGGTGTGCTGTTGTTGTGAATTGCGATAGGCTAATAGCTGTTAAAAGCATTTGAATAATTTTGGGCCTCTCTTCTTGCCCCCCGGAGGCCTCCAAGGGAAGATAAGGTGACCAGTAGCCACCATAAATTTTTTTGCCGTTCCACAAAAAAGAAAATTGATGGAGATAATTGACTGAAAGCTCCCAATTCTTCCCAAATGCCGTGTAGTAATTTCATATATTCCATCTTGATTGGCTGCACATGCCCCTTGATATCGATCAATTTTGGCGACGTCCGCTAATAATTCTCATCAGTCATCTTCGATCTGGCCAGACAACTGCAGAATTTTCACAAATCGAAAATATGTGTGGTACATATTTTGTCTCGACTAGGATATCAATACTCCCTTGAGTTGGGGAAAAACAAAGTGACCCAGGCCCGAGCCCAACGTCAAATCTACCCCTCCATGCACGGTAAGTTGATTCCATGTTTATTGGCTTTTTTGTTTGATTGGTATCTTTAGCCTTATTAGCTAGGTCAAAGTCCACAACCAATTGGATACCATCAAAAGATTTAACCTGGGTCAGGTTAAGATCAGCCACTTCCATTTCAATCGAGGCAGGATCATGAATCAATAGAGGAGTTAAATTCTCTGTTGCAATTGCACCATCTACCAAGACCAAATTGCTACAATCACTCACCACTGATGTCACTCCCATGGGACTAGAAGAATCCCCAAATAGCCTAGAATCAACCCCACGGCTTGCTACGGAGTTTTCACGATGGGTTCTTCTCTCTTTAACACATAAACTTTTTAAAAGCTAACGTGGTTCGATTAGGTATTTACGTGTACAAAAAAACTAATACAATTCGTACATATATTTAAAAAATGCAAATTAGAGAATGATAGATTCGGGATCTTTGGATCAAGACTCTCTCACTCTCTCTCTCTCTCTCTCTCTCTCTCTCTCTCTCTCTCTCTCTCTTAAAAAAATGCAAATTCGTCGTGGGTTCAGAATTTTCGTAATGTTTTGCATTTATATACTACAAGAGAGTTGAAACAAGCCTTTATTTCTTTTTTTTCTAAAAAAAAAAAACCACGATAAAACCTAATTATATGACTTCACACTTTATTTTTTTCTTCATTTCTTTCCACAAAACATGTGACTACATTTTCATTGAACGGTGTCACTCACACGTTCGAATTCTGGCTCCGCCACTACACGCAATAGACAGCCAATGACATATACCATGAAGCAATGAAGTCCATGTAAGAATTTGCGGGGTATCTCGAAAGAGCATTTTATCCATGATTGATCCGAAACAGCCACCACATATGTCATGCACTTGTACGTTCTCTTTAACTTGATATATCTGAACTTCCGTTTGGTGAGGGTGTTTCGGTTTTGGATTTTGTTTCGGTTTGTGTTAGGGTTGGATGTTTGCTTTTGAGGTTCCTAGAAGCATTCATGTTTGTGTTTTGGTTTTGTTTTGGGTTTTTTTTATAGTTTTCCATGTATGGAGGATGCATTTTTTCATCTTAATTACGTTCTTTGGGTTTGAGGTGCTTGTTTAGGAGGCTCAATTTGGGTGGTTTTATGTAGGGTCTTTGCCTATGCTTGGCGTCTTGCCTTCCTGGTTTTTCTTTGGATCTCGGGTGGCATTAGTTGTTGTGCCCTTGTCTGTTTAATCTTTGTATCTTTTTTTCAAAAAAATTTAATTTCTTTTTCCGAGTAAAAAAAAAAGAACTTGCATGATAGATCTGAAACAGCCAACCAAACCAATGAATTAATTTCTACTCACACGTCGATCAATGCATTTATTCTCTTTAGGTCTATAAAAAGGCATCAAAATTGTACTTTAATTACTCTCATTCGATCTTTGTGTAATTTGAAAGAGTAGTCGCTAGTCGTCTAGTACTGAGCTAAATTTCAAGAGATAACCATGTAATGTAAGCTTTCAAGTACTCCCTCCATCCCTATTCAATTGTCCACTACGGTTTTATGTGCATTTTCAATGGCTTATATCTCTCAACGTATATTGCTAAAAATATGCAATATGAATCTTATTTAATAGATCTCAGTTTTTTCTATAAGACAATGATTTTAAAAACATAAAACGTAATAAACGTCGAGAGATATAAGCCGTTGAAAATACAAGCAAAATCGTAGTGGACAGTTAAATAGGGACGGAAGGAGTATTTTGTTTCTAGTTTCGGGGTCTCCGGTGTTTTGATTGGTGCTTTCTTGCCTATCTCTTTGCAACTCCTAGTTTGGACGGCTAAGAGATCACTATTGTTATTGCTGGTTTAGTATGAGCTTCTATATTTGGGTCAGAGCTCTTTCATGTCTGGCAAGGTGCTATAATTCTTTTAACTCCAATCTTTTGGAGGGCTAAGAGTTGCTACTAGAGGAAAGATCTTTCTGTTTTGACATCTCTTTCTGTCCTGGGAGGAATTTGTTGAAGAGTTTTTTCACTGGTTCTGGCCTCACAAATTTGTTTCCGTTCAATCCGCTGATTACCCTACTTGCTGCCAGCTAAAATGGAAGAGTGGGATGAGGATGCAGATACATGGGAGAATACTGTTGTCATGTTTTTTGATTGGAAGTTCTTTTGTTGTTGGTATTGTGGTAGACTAGTGTTTGTTTCTTCTCAACTTCTTGATAGAAGTTTCCCTCCCCTCTCCTCCCTATCTCTTTGCTCTTTCTTCCCCTCTTCTTTTCCCTCGATGTACCCATTGTCGAGTTTATCCTAAATAAAAAAATTTGTTGTTTCAAAAAAAGAAATTAACAAATAGAAAATGAAAACCTTAAGGTCACTGAAGAGTTTGTTTGGCTGTTAATTTATGTAATGGCCCTGAAATATTTAGTCGATACGCGCACAAATTCATCTGAACATCCTGCTATCAAAAAACAAAAGAAGATAACAAATTTCTCAAACCATATTTAATGGTGCCCCACCGAGGCTACGTCTCTAGAAGCGAACACCTTAATTAATGAATTTCCTTTCTCGAGATGACCACTGGCCTCTTTCACAGTAAGTAACAGCCAAAGACTTAAAAGACCTTTTTATTTTCCATGCAATAAAGTCCATGTAATAGACAGCCAATGACGTCATATACCATGATGACGCAATGAAGTCCATATGTGTAAGAATTTGATAGATCTGAAAGAAACAGTCAACCAAACCAATGAAATAATTTCTATTCACAATATATCATCACGCACTTGTTCTCATTCAACCTTTGTGTAATTTGAAAGATTAGTACTCACTTGTCATCAAATTCATTGGTTTGGTTGGCTGTTTCTTTCAGATCTATCAAATTCTTACATATATGGACTTGTGTAATTTGATAGATCTGAGCGAATAGTTTCCCTAGGATTAATTTGGTTGAGACTACTTCCAAGGAAACTAGTGAGTCTATTTTTGAAATTGATGAGTTTGCTCCTCACATTTGATGAAGGCATATATAGTTGGATGAATAATAATATTACTAGCGTTTGCCCATGCTTACGGCACTACTCACCCCAATTGGAATTGGAATTTCCCTTTGAATCTTGATAGTGTGGCGTTTTTGTAATATATTTGTAAGAATGTGGGTGCTTTCTTAAGAGAGTTGGGGAGCACACATCAACCCTTGGATCAAATGAATCACAGCCCTTCTAACAACTTATGTTTGTATGAGGCCCACACTCTTGTGTTTTATAATAGAGATTCCACTGTCATCTTTAGTCTTATATATATATATGCACTTCAAGTGTGTTCTTAATTAAATGATACACGTCCATTTCTATTTTTCTATTTTTTGATAAAGAAAAATAAATTACAGCGGAGGGTACTCAACTTGATAGCCGAATCGCAATTCATTGCCATCTTGCCCGTCGATACCACACAAAGCACAGAATAATATCTTAGGTATGTGCTGTTTTTTTCTTACTCGGCAAATTTGTTTTTATTAATCTTTGAAAGAAAATACAAAAATTAAAGGGACTAAGAGCACAACGACAATCGCCACCCAAGACCCAAAATTGACAATCGCAAGACGTCCAACAAAAACAAAAAGGAACGTTGGAAACAAAACACCCAAACATAACTATCTCAACTACTAATCTTAGGGGTGTGCTGTTGTTGTGAATTGCAATAGGCTAATAGCTGTTAAAAGCATTTGAATAATTTTGGGCCTCTCTTCTTGCCTCCCGGAGGCCTCCAAGGGAAGATAAGGTGACCAGTAGCCACCATAAATTTTTTTGCCATTCCAAAAATGAAAATTGATGGAGATAATTGACTGAAAGCTCCCAGTTCTTCCCAAATGCCGTGTAGTAATTTGATATATTCCGTCTTAATTGGCTGCACATGCCATTTGATATCGATCAATTTTGGCTACTTTTGCTTAATTCTCATCAGTCATCATCGATCTGGCCCAGACAACTGCAGAATTTCCACAAATCAAAAATATGTGTGGTACATATTTAATCGTCTCGACTAGGATATCAGTACTTCCTTGAGTTGGGGAAAAACAAAGTGACCCGGGCCCGAACCCAATGTGTCTACCCCTCCATGCACGGTAAGTTGATTCCATGTTTATTGGCTTTTTTGTTTGATTGGTATCTTTAGCCTTATCAGCTAGGTCAAGGTCTACAACCAATTAGATACCATCAAAAGATTTAACCTAGGTCAGGTTAAGATCAGCCACTTCCATTTCAATCGAGGCCGGATCATGAATCAATAGAGGAGTTAAATTCTCTGCTGCAATTGAGCCATCTTCCAAGACCAAATTGCAAGAATCACTAACCACTGATGTCACTCCCATGGGACTAGAAGCATCCCCAAATAGTCTAGAATCAGGCCCACGGCTTGATACGGAGTTTTCCCGATGGGTTCCTCTCTCTTGAACACACAAATTTTTTAAATACTAATGTGGTTCGATTAGGTATTTACGAGTACGAAAAAACTAATACAATTCGTATAAATATTTAAAAAATGCAAATTAGGGAATGATGGGTTCGGAATCTTCGTATTTAGACTCTCTCTCTCTCTCTCTCTCTCTCTCTCTCTCTCTCTCTCTTAAAAAAATGCAAATTCGTTGTGGGTTCAGAATCTTTGTAATGTCTTGCATTTACATGCTACAAGAGAGTTGAAGCAAGCCTTTATTTCTTTATTCTTTTTCTTTTTTTTAAAAACCACGACAAAACCTAATTATATGACTTCACACTTTATTTTTTTCTTCATTTCTTTCCTCATGCACTTGTTCTCTTTAACTTGATATATCAGAACTTCCGTTTGGTGAGGGTGTTTCAGTTTTGGATTTTGTTTCGGTTTGTGTTCGGGTTGGATGTTTGCTTTTGAGGTTCCTAGTAGCATTCATGTTTGTGTTTCGGTTTTGTTTTGGGGTTTTTTTTTTAGTTTTCCATGTTTGGAGGATGCATTTTTTCATCTTAGGTTCTTTGGGTTTGAGGTGCTTGTTTAGGAGGCTCAATTTGGGTGGTTTTATGTAGGGTCTTTGCCTATGCTTGGCATCTTGCCTTCCTGGTTTTTCTTTGGGTCTCGGGTGGCATTAGTCACTGTGCTCTTGTCCGTTGAATCTTTGTATCTTTTTTTCAAAAAAAATTTATTTCTTTTTCCGAGCAAAAAAAAAAGAACTTGCAGGATAGATATGAAACAGCCAACCAAACCAATGAATTAATTTCTACTCACACATCGATCAATGCATCAAAATTGTACTTTAATTAATCTCATTCGATCTTTGTGTAATTTGAAAGAGTAGTCTCACAAGTCGTCTAGTACTGAGCGGTATGGGTTCCAAAACAATAGTTTCCCAAGGCTTTTTGTTGGTTACTGTTCTTCTCATTACGTCGAATCAAATGTAACAGAAAGGGATTTGGTTGAGACTTCCAAGCTAGGAAACTAGTGAGTCTATTTTTTAAATTGATCGTTCACTCTTCAAATTTGATGAAGGCATAGTTGGATGACCGGAAATCCATTTCATTTCTATTTTTCCATGTGTCAAAGATTACATATATCATCTTCAAAGAAAAATAGATTACAGCAGAGGGTACTCAACATGATAGCTAGCATTGAACCAACTTAATTAAATCAATTTTTTTGTCTGAGATCCGTCCCTGGGTCGAAGGTTTAGCCCAATCGCAACTCATTACCATCTTGCCTGTCGATACCATACAAAGCACAAAATACTAATATCTTAGGTTTGAGCTGTTTTTTTTTTCTTACTCGGCAAAAACAAAAAAATATTAATCTTTGAAAAAAAAAGCAAAGATTAAATTTAACATAATTGATGGAGATAATTGACTGAAAGCTCCCAGATCTTCCCAAAATGCCGTTTAGTAATTTGATATATTCTATGTTAATTGGCTGCACATGCCCATTGATAGCGATCAATTTTGTCAACTTCTGCAAATTGTTCTCATTAGTCATATCCTTGTTATGGTCCAGACAACTGCAGAATTTCCACAAATCGAAATCGAAAACATATTTGTTGTAGATATATATTAGACTATCATCAGTACTTCCATGAGTTGGAGGAAAACAAAGTGACCGGGCCCAAGCCCAACGTCAAGCAACTTGAGTCTACCCCTCCAAGCACGATAAATTGATATTGAGAACCGATTGGAAGACCCAATGTGTGATGGAAATTTCATCGATCGGAACAGTACTCTTCGTCTCCCCGAAAAAAGAAAAGCTGATTCCCAATTTTGGCGACTTTTGCAAAAATATCGCAACCAAATTATGTGGGTTACTCCTTATCTCCCAATCATCCAACCAAGTGAATGATAATATTTCTACGAAATAATTTGTTGTTACGTAAATTGTTAGGACTGGGAGTACCACGTAGGCAACATCGATCACATGGTATTTTGGAAATGCTGAATAATTACTCGGATAAATATCCCACAGATATGATACCACATAAAGCATAGAATAGTCGACAATGACAATTATGAATGGCAACAGGCCAATAGCCCACGGGTGGATTCAAGATTTTGATCCGATCGAGGGGGTTCGCTTAATAGACATATATTTTTTATCAGAACATGTACTTATTATATCATAAATTTTTTTTATCTCCAATACATTATTACATTTATACATTGATATGATTCTAGCCTAATGCAATTAAATTATACCAATCATTTTATTTTTTTTCTTTAGACTATTTCAAGTTTCAACAGTCACGCGCTTATTTTTTATTCATGAAAGAAATTGAAAAATGAGAATAAAAAATAACCAGTTATTGATCAAATCACACAAATTATTAAAATCATAAGTAGCTATACTCAAATAATTATCAATATTATTGAAAATCAAATATATACAAATAGAAGAGAAGGTGACCAATAGCCACTGTAGTCTAGTTATGCAGCCCCAGAATAATGCTGATGATAATCGATTGAAACCACATGCCCGTTGATATCGCTCAATTTTGACAACTTCCGCAAATTGTTCTCATTAGTCGTCCTCCTTAATTATAATCCACATAGCTGCAGAATTTTTCCACAAAATGGAAGCGTAAGTCGTAGATATTAATTAGTACATGTTTGAGTAAATCGATATTGATAACTGATTATAACTTTTGGAAGATTTAATGTGTGAGGCACAGATCAACTTATCTCAACCACGCGATTTACATGAGAGATAAATCATGTTCCTATAAATAGTCCCCCATACAATGGAAATTTAAAGCTTTCATCCTTCCATGCAACAACTGCTACTACTCCTATCTAGCTTGTCGTAAAAAACCAACCATGGCATCCGCACCTAAAACGGCTCCCAATTACCAAGCAGTTCACTTCATAATCATCTTTGTCTTTGTTAATATCGTAATTCCATTTGTCTCTTCAACGGATTCCGCCGTTGCTCGTGCTTCTCCTGCAACTAAAACAGTTGCAAAACAAAGCGAAGCAGTCACTCTCTTGAAGTGGAAAGCTAGCCTTGACAATCAAAGCCAATCTCTCCTTTCATCATGGAATGAAACTAGTCATTGCACTTGGGTCGGAATTGGTTGCAACGAGGCGAGTAAAGTAACCAATTTAACCCTTGACAGTACTGGTTTAAGAGGTACGCTTTCCAGTCTTAACATCTCATCGTTACCTCATCTAGTGAAACTTGATCTGTCCAACAACTTAATATATGGGACCATTCCCTCTCAGATCGGCAGCCTTTCAAGACTCGCATCTCTTAATATGTCTGTCAATCATCTTTCGGGAACGATTCCTACAGATATTGGGATGCTAAGATCTCTCGTTGACCTTGATTTGTCAGCAAATAATCTAACGGGGTCCATCCCCACTTCAATAGGGAACTTGAGAAACCTCACAACGTTATACCTGTACGAGAACTCTCTTTCTGGTTCTATCCCTCAAGAAGTAGGAATGCTAAGATCTCTCACTCATCTTCAATTGTTAATAAATAATCTCACGGGATCAATCCCCGCTTCAATAGGAAACTTGAGAAACCTCACAACGTTGTACCTTTACGAGAACTCTCTCTCTGGATCTATCCCTCAAGAAGTAGGAATGCTTACATCTCTCATTGATCTTGAATTGTCAACGAATAATCTCAAGGGATCAATCCCCGCTTCAATAGGGAACTTGAGAAACCTCACAAGATTGATCCTTTTCAATAACTCTCTCTCTGGATCTATCCCTCAAGAAGTAGGAATGCTAAGATCTCTCATTGATCTTGAATTGTCAACGAATAATCTCAAGGGATCAATCCCCGCTTCAATAGGGAACTTGAGAAACCTCACAAGATTGATCCTTTTCAATAACTCTCTCTCTGGATCTATCCCTCAAGAAGTAGGAATGCTTACATCTCTCACTAACCTTTTATTGTCCATGAATTATCTCACGGGATCAATCCCTACTTCAATAGGGAACTTGAGAAATCTCACATTGTTGTACCTTTTCGAGAATTCTCTCTCTGGATCTATCCCTCAAGAAGTAGGAATGCTTACATCTCTCATTGATCTTGAATTGTCAACGAATAATCTCAAGGGATCAATCCCCGCTTCAATAGGGAACTTGAGAAACCTCACAAGATTGATCCTTTTCAATAACTCTCTCTCTGGATCTATTCCTCAAGAAGTAGGAATGCTAAGATCTCTCATTGATCTTCAATTGTCAACGAATAATCTCAAGGGATCAATCCCCGCTTCAATAGGGAACTTGAGAAACCTCACAAGATTGTTCCTTTTTGAGAACTCTCTCTCTGGATCTATCCCTCAAGAAGTAGGATTGCTAAAATCTCTCACTATCCTTTCATTGTACAAGAATAATCTCACGGGATCAATCCCCGCTTCAATAGGGAACTTGACAAACCTGACAATATTGTACCTTTACGAGAACTCTCTCTCTGGATCTATCCCTCAAGAACTAGACAATCTTAGATATCTACAGTCTCTTGACATAATGTCTAACCACCTCACAGGTCGTCTATCGCCGAACATGTGCATTCATGGATCAATTATAAGACTAATTGCAGCAAACAACTATTTAGCAGGTCCAATCCCGAACGGCTTGAAAAATTGTACTAAGTTAATTCGTGTCAGGCTTGATCGAAACCAATTGAAGGGGCATATTTCAAAAGCTTTTGAGGCACTCCCAAATCTGTTGTATCTAGATCTTAGCTATAATAAATTGGACGGTGAGATTTGGCCAAAATGGGAACAACTTCCTAATTTGACTAGCCTAAAGATCTCCAATAATGACCTTTCTGGAAACATTCCACATGGCATTGGAAGTGCAACTCAGTTACAATTACTCGACCTCTCTTCAAATCATCTAGTTGGTGGGGTCCCTAGGAATTTGGGAAAGTTGGTTTTATTGTTCAATCTTATACTTAGCAATAACAAACTTTCACACGATATTCCAGCTGAAATTGGAAGCCTGTCTAGTCTTCAGCATCTAGACTTGTCTGGAAACAATCTTAGTGGACCAATTCAAGGAAAGCTGGGTGAGTGTGTGAATCTTCTGAACTTGAACTTGAGCAGAAATCTTCTCAGGGAGACTATTCCTTATGAATTAGGAAAGTTGCACTTTCTTCAAAATCTCGATCTTGGAAATAATTTATTAACTGGAGAGATACCACCAGAGATTGGGGACTTGAAAACGTTAGAGACATTGAACCTCTCCCACAACTTCTTGTCCGGTTCTATCCCCTCATCTTTTAACGGGATGTCAAGTTTAACGTCTATTGACATATCTTACAATCACTTGGAAGGTTCTCTGCCCAACACAAAAGCATTTGATGAAGCTCCATTTCAGGCATACCGAAATAATGACAGATTGTGTGGCAATAAAACTAGTTTGATGCCATGTTCACAGAGCAAAGGAGATAATGGGAGAAATCATTACAAAATTGTACTAGCAGTTGTAGTTCCTACGTTGGGGATTTTATTTCTTACTGTTGCTATGATTTTTCTTGTTCATCACAACAAAATGGGAGACAATGAAATCGAGCCAAATAAAGAAGCTAATAAAGATTTGTTTGAGATTTGGAGCTTCGATGGAAAATTGGTGCATGAAAATATCATCCAAGCAACCGAAGATTTCAATGAGAAGCATCGCATTGCAGTTGGTGGATATGGCGTTGTTTATAGAGCGGAGCTGCCAAGTGGTCAAGTTGTCGCTGTAAAAAAGTTTTCTCCTTCACAAGATGGCGAGTTGACTAATCTGCGAAGTTTTACGAGTGAGATTCACGCATTGATAGAGATACGACATCGACATATCATAAGGCTTTTGGGTTATTGTTCACATCCACAACACTCATTTTTGGTTTACGAGTTCTTGGAAGGGGGGAGTTTGGACAAGAAACTTAGCTGTGATGAAGAAGCACTAAGTTTGGATTGGAGTAAAAGGATGAATGTTGTTAAAGGTTTGGCAGATGCTTTGTCATATATGCACCATGGTTGTTCACCCCCGGTCATTCATCGCGATATATCAAGCAAGAATGTTTTGCTAGACTTAGAAGACATCGCTCATCTCTCCGATTTCGGAACTGCTAGACTTCTAAACCTGCACTCGTCAAATTGGACTTCCTTTGTAGGCACCTTGGGATATGCTGCTCCAGGTACTTGCACAGTTCATCTTAGCTATCAATACTAGTGTAGTGTTTTTCTTTGAATTGGCTAACTCCTATAAGCCACCCTTACAATTTCTTAGCAGTTTTTTTTCCTGTTATTTGTACCCCTCATTTCTTTGGGCAGAACTTGCTTACACAATGGAGGTGAATGAGAAGTTAGATGTCTATAGCTTTGGAGTTTTAACACTGGAAGTTGTAATGGGGAGGCATCCAGGGGATCTCATCTCTTCTCTTTCTTCATCAACTTTGGATCCCTCACCACCATCTTCTTATGGTATTTTCGTGAAGGATGTATTGGATAAAAGGCTCCCACTGCCAAGGAATCAAGCGGAGGAAGCAGTGGTTCTTGTTGTCAAGCTAGCACTTGCATGCTTGCGCCCCAACCCATGGTGCCGACCAACTATGCACCAAGTTTCTGTGGCTCTATCGAAACAGCAGTCGCGCCTGCAGAGCCCGTTTCCCATTATCACATTAGGACAACTACTTGATGACAATTGTCCAAATGCCTGAGTATTCATGTTGTCCCCTCATTGCTTGGGTTTTGGTTCTCCATTTTTCTACTGTGCGAGGTATGGAATTTTCTAACATTGGCTCTAAGAGTTTTTTGGGTAATTCATTGGCGCTAAGGTTCTGTATTATATCTATAGTATATTTGCTTTTTTCTACCAATTCAAAACTTTGTGAATTAATTTTGATTATTATACGTAATTTTTAGTATTGGCATTCAAAATGAATGAACATAGCCACGGAAATATTACCTCGTACACCTGGCGCCAACTCTAGGCTAAATTGCAGAGTTCAAATTTGGGCACAGTGTGGTGGGAATGATATCTTTGTTTGGTTCTCATCTTTGAGAAACTCATTTTTCTCTCTGCATGTTTCTCAATAACTTTCTCTATCTATCTCTCCACTCATTACATCAAAAATATTTTTCAAAGATGGGAACCGAACAAAGGCGAATGGATGAAGACAAAGGGAAGAGAGGATTGAGTGCAAAGGCAATGGCAGAATTCACAGATTATTGTCAAGCTACGGTGGAGGGAAGAAATGAGAAAGGAACCAGTCAAGTAGTGGAAACAGTCTTGGGAGAGACCACAACAGGCCATGGTGGACGTTGAAGATCAACATTGATGATGCATTTATAAAGGAAAACAAGTAAAGGGGGAGTGGGTTTTGTCCTTAGAGATCATCTGGGAAGCATTCTAAGTATGGAAGACATTCCAATCACAAAAGCATTCTCAACTGACATGGTGGAAGCGATGGGATTTCACATGCCTGTGACCCGTTTGCAGAATTTAGGAAGGAATAATGTTACAGTATCTTGGAAGGTGATGCTCAGAAGATCATTCGTATGCTGCAAGGATGGAGCTTTTTTCTTCTTTTTTTATCAGCAAAAGTAATATATTAATTATTGGGGAGAGGGGAAAGGCTTCCAACCAAAAGTTCAAAGGAGCACGATCAAGGCTTATTTGGATATCATCATTCATAATACTTTAGCTTCCTCTTCTACTCTAATTTCTTGTTCTTTTAATTTTATTCCTCGCACGTGTATTAGGGTGGCTCATTTGTTAGTCAAGTATGTCATATCTCTTGTTCTCCACTGACTTGGAATGGGGACATTCCCACCTGGGCTCAGTTTGAAGCGTCTTTGGATATTTCTACCATTACGTAGTAATGAATAAAGCCTTACCAGTTCCCTACACTTTTTTGAAGCCGCTTAAGTTATGCACTCCACGACTTTCTTATGTTATGTGGTATCGAAGATTGAATTTCGTTGGATTCGGATAGGGATAAAAAAGAATAGTCCATTTTTTCATTTTCATAAGCTAAAAATTGGAATCAAAATGATCCGAACTGTTTCAAAGACCCAACATGCATTTTTTTTTTTTGCATTGGGCTCGTTATTGACAAATAAAATAAAATTGGGCGTGGCATTTGGCTTACGATGCGGATTCAAATTTTGCAGTTCCTTATTCAGCCCTCTAACTTTATCCCAGTCCTAGCCTCGTGCCGCTCGTGTCGGGTGGATAGCTCCACCATCAGGTACTCCTAAACTAAACACAGATGGTAGTGGCAGCCGTAATAAAAAAAACAGGCAGCAGCCATATTTGGGTTTTGGTTCTCCGTTTTCGGCCGTGCTTTTCTAACTAAGCATTTGCGCTAAGGTTGTGTAGTAGTTTCGTAGCAATAGGTGGCTTTTTTCTAGCAATCTAAATTTGGCGAATTACTTTAAATGATTACAATCTAGTCTCGGCGTTCAAGTTTACGAAGGAGAGAGAGAGAGAGATTACATAGTCAAATTTTGGCCCCATATTTGGGCGTACAATGCGGTGTTCAGCGCAAAACGGTATCGTTTCTCCCGTGTCTATCAAAAACCCTCTCCAACGTCCTCTCGAATTCTAGCCTTGTGAGTACGGGTGAGCAAAAAATCCGTCAAACCGCGAATCCAGTCCAAACCGAAAGATTTGGTTCGGTTTTTAAGTAGTATAGTTTGGTCATGGTTTAAAAAATTAGAAACTGAATTATATGGTTTGATTTGTAGATTCGCGTTCACGGTTATGGTTCCAAACCGATCCGAACTGTATAATGCAAATATATATATATATATATATATATATATATATAGGAATTTTCAAGTGAGGGATCCCTCATTTTGTTAAAATGAGGGACTTTCATTTTCCGATCAAATTTTGAAAATCCGAACCGTTCAATGTGTGCAGAACGTAATTTTAAAGGTCCCCGCGAGAAATCAGCAAAAAAAATGACCGGGAAGGGCGTCATCCGAGCAATTTTTTTTGAACCGTTCAATGAAAACTACTCGGATAAAGCCCTTTCCGGTCATTTTTTTTTTGCTGATTTCTCACGGGAACCCTTAAAATCACGTTCTGATCACTTTGAGCGGCTCGGATCATCGAAATTCAATCGGGAAGGGAAGTCCCGCATTTTAATAAAGTGAGGGATCCCTTACCGGAACCTAACTATATATATATATACACACACACACACACACACAGAGGATCCTGTGAGGGATCCCATTTTTTTCATTTCGTGCGGGACTGCCATCTAAGCCGTTGGATCTAATCCAACGGCCCACACTTAAAAAAGCATCTCACAGATCCTATGATACTGGGTCATCCGTGGGTCACACGGGTTATAATAATACGGGTAACCCTTTTCCTTCTCACTCGTTGCAAACGTGAAACACAGAAGATAGAGTGAGAGAAAAGAAGAAACGAAGAAAAAGAAGAGGAATTGGTGAAAAGGAACCCTAACAAACGGGTATCTCTCTCTCTCTCTCTCTCTCTCTCTCTCTCTCTCTCTCTCTCTCTCTCTCTCTCCCTCTCGAAAAAAACCCTAATCTGGGCTCGATTCCAGTTCGAAGAAGAAGAATTGAAGCCAGAGTTCGAAGAAGAAGCTCTCGTTGACTCTAGACTTCGATCTCACAAATAGGTATATCTCTCACTAATTAGGGCTTTTTTTTTGTTTTAGGGTTTCTATTGGTTGAAAGTAGCAGTAGTAGTAGTGGCCATAGATCAAAATCTTGTTTGTGGAAGTGGCAGTGGTACGAATCAAAATGTTTTTTCCTGTTTGTTTCTAGAGAATCGAGTGGAACATGACTTGTGGAATGGATACTTACGATTTCAGCTCTGGGGTTCTCACGTCTAACTTGTGGAAGTCATTTAGAAACATTTTTTTGGTTAATAAAATCAACTTACCAGGAAAAAAAAGAAAACTTTTTTGTTTGTGATTCTTCGTTGAGTTCTCTATTTGACAATGTTGCATGGCTTGTTTGAAAAGATACAAGTTTGTACTCTATTTTTGTTGCTTCTTCTGATATATGACTAAGAGTGGTACATTTTGAGATAATGAGTGGTAGATTCTGAAATTCAAATATCGCCTGAGTTTATAGTTTTACTTCTTGTGTCAGATTCTAAAATACAAGTTTATACACGTTTACTAGCCCTCGTTAACACCGTCCCCTGATATTAATAATTTTTTTGCACTTGTGTTCCCAGTTCACGAGGTCACAACACAAGCTGGTTATACACCGAGTTTATTATTGTTGTACCTTTGAAGTTGACTAGCTTAGTTCTTTTATTTACTCTGATTTGTGAATTTCCCGTTCTGCCGCAGATATTTTATTGATGTAGGTATATTTTGGTGAATTTGGCAGAATGTATCTTAGGGGGATGTTGATATATGTTGGCGCCCATCTTCCAGATTTTGAAAGAGCTTATTCTGGTTACTCAGATTACAGTGTGTTGGAGAATTCTTCAAGCTGCTTTACAAGCTGGCTGCAGAAATCTGACATCCGTTAGAAGTCTTAGAAATGGTGTTTAGTTGTGTTATGGGAATGTGTTTCGTAATAGGTAAATTATGTAATGATTGTGTTACAAAGAAAGTGGACAATCTGTTGTCTTGTTTGTAATGAAGTTTGGAATGTTTTTTTTTTTTTTTTTTTGGCTTTGTTGTAAGTTGGTGAACATAATATAGGTTGGCCAATTTCAGCTTCTTCTTCTTCTTTTTTTGTGTTCCATTGTTTCCTTTGGCTGGCTCTCAAAGGTTATACCCTTGGTCATTTTCTTAGTGTGATTCTTTATAAAGAATGGGATGTATTGTATCGAAATTTAATGGCTTTCTGTTTCCCTCTTGATTTGTTGTTGCAAAATTTGAGTTGGTCAAAACTTGATTTCTTGGACTAAAATTCTTGGCAAGTAATCCGTATCCGTGTCAATGTCCTAATTATAATTTTTTTGCAAGAAATAGCTACTTATTTTTTTGTGTCCCAAGCAAGTAATGCATTTGCCTGGCAGATAGCTCTCCTCTTCCAGAAAATTCTGTTCTATAAAGAGCAGTAGCACTGTCCACTATCGTGAGAGCAAAATTCAGTAAAAGATCATTACAAGAACATGTCCAGTACACTTTTGTTGGTTTATCATTGCAATTCCAGGTATCTACAGCTATTTCAGTCATATTAGGCATTTCTCCAAAGTAGACAATACCAGCACCTCCTCTCCCAATAACATTGCCATCTATCATGCATTCAAGGATGTCCGATACCATGAACTCGAGCTTTTGGAATGCAGTAAATTACTCAACAGTAGTCATTTAAAGGCATATAACATACCTCAACGGAAACTTTTCATTACAAACAAAACAACACATTGTCCACTTTGTTTGTAACCCATTCATTACATAATTTACCTATTACAAAACACATTCTCATAACACAACTAAACACCATCCATCAACGGCATACACTTGAAGCAATCCTTTACAACTAAATCTGTTGATACAGTTGAAGCAACTACCCCTTTTGAATCACTGAAGAATCATACAATACATACGAATGAAAAAATGTATGGTACTCTACAAAACTTCATTTAGCCAATCTTAAAAGGCTTCTTCAGTACCATCTACCCAGAGAATGTGAGAAAGCTTCATTTAGCCAACCTTGAAAGAACTTTGTATTCTACAAGGTGAGTAAGCTTCCTGCACATCCAATGCTACAGCCCTTTGCAAGGCTGACTTGTACTCCTCACTGTGCTCTCTACCAAGAGAGCCGCTCCATCCTTTGCTGCGCCGGAATCTCCATCCTCTGCTGGGCCGAAATCTCATAATCTGTTCTATTTCCATCTTGAACTAAACTCAAAGAAAATCATTAGTTTTTTGCTCTTCGGCCATACCATTAGTTTTTTTCAAGACAAATGCTCTGCACATACTGTCATGCCCCGCCCCGCAAACGGCACCCAAAGTGGGCCCGAGTTGGTGCGACCACGTGGCATTCCACACAGAAGACCAAACCACACCTCATAACCTGTTAGAAATAAACACTCAGCGGAAGACTTATCACCTTAACATAAAAATGAGTCAACGTATTGACTAACCAACCATGACCTCGCACAACTAAGCAACAACATCTGCATTATAGTACTATAAAAATTATATACTTCAACACATCTACCGACGACTTATTTACAACTTGAACAAATCAACTTCTTCTTCATCAACTACCTACAACAAGCTTGACCATCCACAACGTCCAAGGCTAACTTCAAATGAAACGTCAGCCATCGACCAAACTTAATTATAACCTATACAATTTAAAAACTTTAATTATCCTTAGCTACAACTCCTTACAAATTAAATTCTGCACCAGCTAAAATACTCCACAACAACGTAACCAAAACTCCACCTGACGCTAGCAAAACGCCTCAACCCGACGACCGGTAGTGGACCTACTCAAATCAACCTGCTACCTGGCAGACCAAAAGGAAAGCCAGAGTGTGTGAGATATAGAAATGCTCAACATAATACCACAATACCCGAAGGAATATCAACATGAATACACATCACCAACGTAACTGAAACACTCAAATGTATACAATAGTTATAATCACCACATCCTCCAAACACAACAGTATTTTATCCAATAAACAACCACGCGACAATAACTGAATCAACAACAACATGAATATAAATCACCCAAGCATGCAGTGACACGTCTGCCACATTTTCATGTATCCAAGGCATTGTGTCCCGCAAACCATGCTCCCAACCTCCGTTAATCAGACGGAATGGCATACGACATGGCGTGACTCACTCCACAATTCTTTCGCGGGTACAATCAACATACAACAAGCATGCATACCATTAGCTAAAACAATATATAGCATGATATACAATTTCGACCACATATATTCATATCAATAGCTAAACCTCGATTAGCATGATATCATTGATATAAAATCACCTCCACCGCATTATCTACATAAAGATAACCATATCAAAAGCTAAAACATCATTAGCAAGATATATACTTACCACCACAGCAATATCTTATTGAGAAAAACCATATCAAACACACTCACCTTTGTATAGACCGAGGTACGCCAAACCTACGGTTTCGGCTCCTCCCAATTAACTAGCTTAACACCTAACCACAAGTTAACCATATCAATTTATTGAACGCTTAAACGTCCAAACTAACTCCTAACAACAATCTATAATATCAACAATAGATTAAAGATGCTTAACGCATACTGGCATGTCCATCTCAAAGGTTTAGAAGTATCCCTAAACAAGCATAACAGTCAAACACCACATAACCCTTACATTTGGTTTGAAATCTACGACTAGCCTATCATATTCTGCCTATAACTTCTTATAGGTTTAAAACCAGATCATGAAACCACCACCATTAGAAAGTACACATCAGGTACATGAATTTTAATATAAAATTTGTTAAAAATGGAGTCCGGACGATAAAGTTATGCTCGTCCAAAGTTACCCAAAAATCTGTCCAAAATCACAAATTTTGCACGTCTATCAACTTCAAATCAAAAACTGATTTAATCTGGTACAAACAAAGCCACAACCTTCACATATTCTGAAAGACATACGAGTCTAGTTTTAGAATCAACAACCCGTACGCTAACCCGATACCCAAACTAAAAGATATGACCATTTTTCCAAAATGTGTCAGAGCAGCAAATACAAAACTCAGCAGGGACACACCAACTTGTAAAATCCGTCAAACTTAGAATATGCATCTAATAAAACCCAAATTTGGTACACACCATTACCGCATACCAACGTTCATCCCTGATTTTTTTTTTCTAGATTTTTCACAATAAAGGAACCTAGTCAAAATCACCTCCAAACTCAAAAATTCTGTGCAGCAAAGCACAATTTCCAGCAGAACAGTCGGTGTTCGAAAATTCATTAAAAATCGAATACTTAATACATTTTAGTAATTCCAACGCCAAAACATCACAACTTATCAATCTTTCAGACTCATAAGGACCCATAATCAGGAGAATCACTTAACTATAAAAAAAAATTTGATAAAAGACGTAGCTCTGTAAGCTATCTGCAAAAAAATAGGATCCTGACCATAATTAGGTTTATGATTTTTATCTTTTTCTACACCTTTCGAAAAATTATGAAAATTTAACACAATACAATAGACATACTAATGAACCCTTAGTAAAAATACCAGAAATTAACAAGTTTTCTAAATACCTTAAATAATTTCGTGAAGAACAAACCCTCCTCATCTTTCTCTTCTTCTTTCTCTTCTTCTCTTTTCAACTCTCTCTCTCTCTCTCTCTCTCTCTCTCTAGAAACAAGATACGTATGGAGAAAGATAAATATCTCCAGGATATTTTGCTATATAAGGGCATAATAGAAAATATCACATGCAAGCGAAACCACGTCCTAACTTATGCTCCAATCACAAATCACACACAGGACCCTCGCAAATTCTATTGTTTACAATTTAAACCCCCAAAATACATAGTTCAATTAAAAGTGATTGAAATACCGAAATATCCGGGGCGAGTATTACACATACAGTTAAAGGGACCCCTTTTCCCCAATTTTCTGCTTAATCTTGTTAAAGGACTTACAATTCTGGAGTTGTAATTTTTCTAATTCAATGTCCAAATCCAAAGGTTAACCATCAAGAATATGCACAGTACGCATGCCACTCTTTTTAAGAATGTGTAAGTGGAAATAGCAGAGACAATGAAATTGAATTTGTATTAGAATTAGGATTAGGATTTTTTTTAAACCAAAATTAGAATTAGGGTTTAAACTTAAATTAGAATTAGGGTTTTACACACATTCTTATTGTTTAACTATTACAAATTCAAAATTGTCGAAATGGGAAACTTGAAAATGTTGCTTTTAAGACCTAATTTTTGGGTTTGTCAAAACGAAATCAAGACCTAAATCTTTCGTCTTTCAAAGCCCAAAATCAATCTTGCAGAAAATCAATCTCGTTTGAAGCCATAAATTACAGAAGATCAAGACCTTGGTGGTGTGGAACCAGAAATCGTTCGGATTTGAGATACAGAATCGTTCGGATTCGAGAGAGATACCTTATAAATGAGAGAGAAAATCACGATTTTGGGTTCCGACATGAAAATCACGATTTCTGGTACTAAAAATCGAACCAGGAAAATCCCTAATAATCGATAGATACAGAGATCGAGAGAGAGAGATACCGTTCGTTGGTGAGATCGATCATTTTCGTCATTTGTCGTTCGTTCTTCTTCTTCTTCGTTCCTTCTCTCTCTCTCTCTCTCTCTCTCTCTCTCTCTCTCTCTCTCTCTCTCTCTCTCTCTCTCTCTCTCTCTCTCTCTCTCTCTCTGTGTGTGTGTGTGTAAACGCGTGAAATGGCGTTTGACCGAGTATAACAGGGTTTTGTTGTAACCCGTGACTGCCCAAAAAATACTAGACCCATCTCACCTTTAAGATCCGCAAGATTCTCTTTTCTTTTCCAACCGTTGGATTAATTAGATCCAACAGCTCAAACGCGAGTCCCCGCACAAATTAGAAAATCCGGGATCCCTTAGGGAACCGGAGTGTGTGTATATATACTAGGTTTTTCCCGTCGTGCAAGTACGAAGATTTCGTGCCCATGGAAGTGCTTTTATATACCACAATTTGCAATTTTAATGAAATAACACAAAATTATACAACAATCTCAACACGCAGTCACATGTAGCCTTTTATGAATTTATCTTGTATTTAATAGTTTCTATGATTCTCCTCCATCAAGATTCTTTTTCTCCCAATAATTTTCAACCATGACACAGTGTACAATCTCTAATCACTTATTACTTTTGTGACAATTGCTTTATTAATGTCTATTCAGTTTCAATTTGGCCACGAATACCCCCAGGGTATCTATTATCCAATTTCTATGTTTACGAAATAATTCAAATTACAATAATCCACGTAACAATCAACGGCATACAAAACTCACAAAAATAATATCTGACATAACAATGTTCTAATTTATTAAATATTAATTGACGAATAAGTCAAAATAAGCATACGACAGTTTGAATAAAATCATTATTTTAAAAGATAATATTTTTCCTTTTTCTTTTACCAAACTGATAATATCAACTTATATAGTATTCTCGAAATCATTTATTCTATTTCTTTATTATCACAAAATAAATATTTAGTCAAATAATTAATTACTACACTTAAAACTAAGTCTCTTTCTCACATTTAGAATTTATAAAACATTTCCACTATTTTTCTATTTAAAATATTATCTTTAACTACCATATTATTATTCATAGATTTTCCAAAATAATTTTTATTCGAAAGTGCATATTACTAAATTTAGTATTTACTTAACTTTATATTTTTTTTAAAACAAAATACAATAAATGTTTAATATTAGATCTTTATAATGAGGTGATATGAGACTAATATGGCCAATAATATATTTTGAGATTAGCTTATAAGTAGTAACTTTTTTTTTTTTTTTGCTAAAAGAAAATATCTCATCATTTACATTTTAAATCCAAATCCTATTTAGTTATTATATAATTACTACATAAACTATGATTATTCCGATAAATTTATCAATCGCATAATTCTTCACGTACACATGAATTTCAATACCACAATCCACCATAACTTCTTATCTACGGAATAATCAAACCATCCAATTTAATGCAAGGCCTGCCAAAAACTTTTCAATACAAATAGGACTAAAAGTTAATGAAAACTGGACTAAACATTAATTAATAAATTAAATTCAGGTTACCATCTACATCAAATATTAAGTTTTGGTCCTATTTCCATTAAAATGGAGATTAAGGTTATGGGTTTCCGGAGAACTACCTCAAACGCGATTCGAAGCTCAGGTAAGTGTTGCACGGTGTCCGTAGATTGCTGTGGTGGTTCCGAAATCTTGAGGTGGCGTCTGGCGGCACTCCGGCTGGGCCCGCCGCGGCGGTGCGGGTGTGAAACCCCGCGGCTGTTTTTTTTTTTCTTAAAACGCTGATGGAGTGAGGGAGTTGCGGTGGTGGGGTTTCGAGGTGGCTGCGGTAGTGGTGGCGTCGGGCGGGGTGATGGCCGAAAGGGGTGATGGCGGTTCGGTGGGGTGGCGCGGTTCGGTGGGGTGGGACGGTTCATGGCTTGAGGACTGGAAGGTAAATAGGGCAATATCAAGGGGCAAATTGGTTCAAATTGAAAAGTGTCCAAACCCTTCAATGTTCTTTTATTATTAGGTTAGATATATATATATATATTTATTTATTTATTTATTTATTTATTTTTGTAGTTACATATAAATAATTTAATTATGATTCACCGAATAAATATGGGCAAGTTGGTTGCTACCATGCTACTACTACTGCACTTTTGCTGCCTCATTTCAATTCAATAGTTTTAGAAATGTTCTTTGACTTTTTATTTGGTTAAACTATCTTAAGATGTTTAGTAGTTGGTATTCTTAGTTGTTTCATTTTAGTGACTTACAAATTTTTCATTTCCTTAGTTGAAGACTTGAGGCAATTATTGGTATCCTACTCGTACTTTCTTTTTTTTCGTTAATCTTAATCTACTCTATTTTAGGGGACTTGGGAAGGGGGATGGGTGATGTTAGTGTGTTTTGGTAATTTGAATGGAATTGATTTTAATATAAGTTTTCTTCTAATTTATCTTTGTAATTTTAGGTACTTTAAATATTTTTTGAAGATGACTTAGTTCAAAGCAAACCGTGGTTTAAAACCGAAACCGAACCGTATTTAATGGTTTGGATTAATTTGGTTCTACGCTTTTTGTGGGTTGGTTTGGTTCTTCAAATTCATAATCCGTTGATATTGGTTTGGTTCTTGGTTTACTATAAAACCGAACCAATTTGGACCGTGCTCGCCCCTACTTATGAGCATGCTGAGGAGTCTGGAGTCGGCCCCCTCGAATTTTGTTTTTCAATTTTATTGCTATTCAAAAAAAAAAAAAAAACTTGGTTGTGGATCGTTGTAAGTACATTGTGTAAGCAATGACAGTGTGGTAATGTCAAGTGTGTGTGGCTGCGAGTGTGGAGAGGTGAGAATTTTCAGAGAGGAGAATCAAATTTAGGCGTGGTGTTCACGTTTATAACCGGCAGAATTTGTAACGGACTGGCGATGGCAAATGATCATATATATACAGTGGAATGGAACAGATTCCGAGCGTGGTGCCTCAAACCATCTACAATGTTATAATTGTATGTTTTTCGAATCTTCTCGTCGAGAAACCAGTATTCCATTAAAGTTGTGTAAAACTAACAAACTCACATTTTTTTTAATAGAGAAAATGAAATCGTGAAAGAGAAGGTAAAGGGAGGAAAAATAATTAAGAGAGAGTAGAGGGAAAAAAGGAGAGAAAACTGGAAGAAAACTGAAGTGATTTTGTTAATTTGCCTCCTCTTTCTATAGGAATCCAAATAAGAGAGGAGTTAAAGTTTTTAATTTTCTACTCTTCCACAAGTTCCAAACAAAGCTTTAGTTTAATGGAAACGCCCCCTATACTGTTGTTAAAATACCCTTAGTGTTCCTCCATCTCTTGCCACTGGCTCTCAGATGCCGCCGCGCTACTGGGAGCCCAAGTCCTGCCTCATAGGCGTTTAGTTCTTGTAGAGTTACTGAGTCCCTCATAACGTACAAAAGGTACATGGACAACTAGTATGGACTTACTAGCCTTTTTATCGTTACAATCTCCACTGTAAGTCTAGAAGTGTGGATACAAAGGCGGCAGCCAGTAGAGTCTTGCAATTATGACATGTTTGCTATTGATTGCTAAAACGGGAAAGGTGCCGAGGTGTTTCTGCTAGCCCTCTGGTGATGGTGGTGAGGGCTCCTCATAACCGCATTGCACTTACCTGCCACTTCAATTCGAACAGAAGTTGATGAGAAAATTTACAGTGAGGGTACACAAATTTGGCAGACGCGAGGCCATAAGGGTAGACAAATTTGGCAGAAGAGGCAGTATATTCCACAATACCATGAAAACAAAAATTCAAACATCATTATCCAAAACTTTCAACCAAAGAGCCGAGGCAACAAACTACATGTAAATATCAGTAATCAGCCAATAGACCAGAAAACTTTCGGACCTGGGTGACATTGGAAAAAAATAGATATAATCATATAAAGGACCACAAAGAAAGAAGACCAAGCCTGCTGCTGGAGCAAAGTTTCCGTCACTTACATTCTCACCCTTTCTTTTGTCATGCTTGTACAACTCAAAATCTACCGAGAACTCACCTTTTGTACCGTATTCCTTTAAGGAATCAAACACCTCCCCAACGCTCTCTTCTTATTGTTCAAATAATGTTGGGGTCCAGACATCTCATCTCGTGAACCAAGAAAATAGACAAAATGAGGACTGGACGGGATAGAGTTCTTGGACCCCATAATTGTAACAAACACAAAGAACCCGTAATTAGCCAACTCTATTGTGGTGTCTCATGATGATTGTACAGCCAGCCTCTGGAGATGCTCAAAGAACACTTGAAGACTGACATCGTCAGTGAAGATCATTTCTGTCCCGGAAGCCATCTCATGAGCGTTACTATACGTAGCTGATGGGTTCAACTTAGCTAATAAGAATCTTGCCTGCTCAAAAGGTCATGAAATCAAAAAACAATTCAGTACCACAAAGAGGAATCAGTTTATAGTACAATGTTTTCGCAATGAAGCCCTTGATGCTAAAATGGGAGGTAATAGAGCAAGTCCACCGTAGTGCCAAAATGGCATTGCTAAAGTCATTTTTTGGCTTGCTACAATGTCAAATAGCCAAAAAATAGCAATGTCACTACTGGCACAATATCAAATCCAAACCATTGGATTAAACTAATCCATATTTCAAAACAAATCAAACAGCTTGGATGAAGTGCGAGAAATGGCATTGCCATTTTCGGAATGAATAAATGGCAATGGGTGGACTTAGATTTTGCCAAATAATATGCCAAATTATGCCAATGGCAAGGGAAATGGAAGCAAGGTGGACTTAGTTAACCAAAAATCACATTAATTTGTGTTGTAGGGTGCGCGCGTGTATACATATGTACATTTATATGCATTCATGCACCTATAATATGAATAACAGGATGGCATCCTCCTTAACGCAAAGAAGGGAACAAAAGTCAACTTATTTTATGCAGTGGGTGATAAGACAATATCGTGGGCATTGGGTGATGGCACAAAATATGAATAACAGAATGATATCCTCCTTATCGTAAAGAAGAGAACCAAAGTCAACTTATTTTATGCATTGGGTGACGGGACAAAATAGCGTGGGCAAACGGGTCATAACTAAACTAGAGGAAATTTTTAAAAATGACAACGGAGAAAGGGAAATAAGGAAAATTGAAAGCTTCTTGTCCTGATGTAAGGGAAAAAACCAATGACCTGCGAACCATGCTGATCACAGATCACCAGCCTTGGGACCGGAAAACGTTCCCGGACAATGATTTGGGCATCGTCATGAGGAGCTTGCAATAGCTGTGCAAATGCCTATAAGGGAAAAGAGATTATAATTCATTAGAAAACGACTCTATTCACATGTAGATACACATACAAAGGTTTCTTGAAAACGTAGTTCTCTTCTACAGAAAAATCTAAAGAGGCTGGAACTAGCAAAAACTTCCATTGGAAACGAAACTGAATAAGATTTAAGAGCTTTCGTTGGAATGCGCATATACCTGGTGTTCAGGCTGATTCTGGTAACCCATGTTCCGCCACTGAGCTATTGTCATTCCATGGAAAATAACTACACTAAAATAAGAGTCAAGCAAGAGGATACGATCAGCTGCTATGGAAGCCACATCCAACAAAGCTGGCGCGGGCAATGAATTGAATGAATAGGATATAAGTGATGGTTGAATCATGACGGCAGCATTTGTTATGTTCTCCCGGTATAGCAACATGCGGAAATAGGCTGTCTCATCTGGACTATTGTTAAAAACCTGCCAACATAAGATGATGGGCAAAGAAGGAAAACAAATAATTATGTGCATTGAAGATAAAGAGAAGTTCAAAAATGAGACAAAAAAAAGGATAGAATAAAAAAATACCTGTACAAATTGAGACCGCCGTAGGTTGAACATAAACTGAGGGAACAATGAAAAACATGGGTTTAACGTAAAAGATGATGGATCATCCTTCCGGTAGTCACCAAATTTGGTACAGAGACGAATAAGGTTTCTATCCAGCCACCGTGTGGCATCAAAACCTTCCTGATGAATTTAAAAAACCAATCATTAGGTGGGGAAATTACAACCGCCTCGATCACAGCACTGAAATCAATGAATTAGAAATTGTAGAGGAAGTAGAGGACAATTTATAAAACAAAACGGCATTAGTTATTCAAATAAAGAAAATGAAAGTAATTTTATAGACTCTAGACTCCAGCATTAAGCTATCACAAATAAAACAATGCACATTCTGTTTTCATGCCCCAGTGGTGAGCGTGCCAATATACAAAGACAATTTTTGAAAAATTTCTAAGGTACCTCCGTCTCCATTTTATAAGAAGTTAATCTTGCCATGACTACAGCAGCAGTTTCCTGATCAAACCCTTGAACTAATTCCTGTAACGGCAAAAGTATTTCATCTCAGTATGCCTTTGCAAACAGTACAATTCAACGAAATATAAAATCGCAAAAGCAGCAATCCTTCCTAAGAATCCCAACCAATGCCGGAGAAAGGAGTTGATAATATATTAGTTGCATCCCTTTTTTTTTTCTTTTCCTTTTTAATCGGTATTAGTTGCATTCAAAGAAACATAAATTCAGCTCCACACTTCTTGCTCTACTCATTAATAAAGGAGAATACTGACTTCCACTATTCAGAGTCAGTTAAACCTGACTTTTGGTAAAATATTAACTGAAGACAAATCCAATTCAGGAATCTTTGTATTGGAATCTAGGATGGGGATAAACACAAAGGCCTAAGACACTAAAGATGCCCTTTAATCAGTACAAAAATCCAACTACTTCAGACGTCTCTTGATCATTCTTCAAACATTGGGAGATAATTTTCCCAATATACTATTCCCTCCGTTCCACATTTTGGGATGTTCCAAAATGTTCGTCCCTCTTGGAAAGTCAAGAATCTAAAACTGGTTATTTTCCAAAACAATCCTCATAAATATCAATCATTGTACTTCAATTGAGTTAAGGAAATAACAACTTGAAGTTTGACTTAAGAAGTGTAATCGTTACACATACCCTCAAAAAGTAGGAATCCCCAAAGGAACTAAAAATTAGGAACGGAGGGAGAAAGATACTAAGATAATGCATGTCTTGTAATCAATTAATTTCACCTTAAGTGAGTTTATATTTTATTATCTGGCAATGAATTTGCTTCAAACAAAAAAGGCCTCAAAGAGAGAAGCAAATGCTTCATCGACATACTAACCTAATAACACACAAAAAGCACCATAACAATATTTGCATGACAAACACCAACTGAAAAGTTTTGCATATTAAACATCTTATTTTGCAAACTTCCAGACAATTTCTGTAAATTCAGCAGTTATAGATTGTGCAGGAGTGAATGGAGGAAAGGAAAGCTGCAGTGCACAGTACAAGCTGAACCCAGAAAAGTTTCAGAAGAGAGCGGCTCATCAACCCAAGCTAACCACTAAAAAATAGCTATCACATGACAATAACTAAGACTAGAAAATGATCCTGTTGACTGACATACCTCCGTGCCAACAGCACTGTCTATCCATCTTCTAGTAATAGTTGTCACTTGCAACCTTGTTTGCCCGTCAGGAAGTTGATAACTGTATTTCAATGTTTCACCAGCATAATCCATTATATCAGAACACGAGAATTTCAGAAAAAGGTAAGATAAGGACACAATAAGGTTCGGTGACAAGTCGAACGTACAGGAGTTATGCACTTAGAACTACAAAATCCAATACTTAAACAAAATGCCTCGTTTTCTATCCATTTACAACATAATAGCAAATAATTCACTTTAGCATCCCGCAAAAGAAGAACAAGTAGAAAGTCCGACCGTCTTTCTTTAGAAGCCTGAAGTTTTATTCCACACAAATTGGAAGTACACAAAATAAGGCTTTTCATGATTGCCTTCCATTCTATTTTCTTTAATCCTAAAAAAGTATCTCAAGTGGCCAAAGTGACAAGTTTCTAACCAAATAGAACACATCTGGTCACTTCTTTGTGATACGCTGGTATGTCTCAAAAACGGTCAGTGTCCAGTACATGTATGCATCAGCACGACACCCTACTAGATGCATATATGCCTCCCAGATCTATAAAGCAAGATAGTTAAACAAACAAGCTGAATCAAGTACAGAAGCTTATTGGACTACCTTCTGTGAAAGGAGCCATGTTATATAACACTTGCATACCTTGTAAGGAACTGTATGTATAACATTTGATTTATATCTGCCGAAGAATCTGACTTTTCACTGGATGAAACATCAAAGAAAACAGTGAAGCAAGTACTTTTGTCGACTCCACACATCTTCCAGACTGTAGTGTTCCCTTGTCCAATGACTGTATTGGCAACCGCAGGTCCTTTCTGCAAGGCTCTCAGTAATAAGTATCAACCATAAAATAATAGTTATCCAGCTTACTTTAAGCAATAAAGTAGAGACTAGCTGTCTGATTAGAATCCTCATCCTAAAAAAGATCAGAATACACATAAATATTATATGCACCAACCTTCTCCAAAGAAGTACAAGGTCCAATAACACCCTGAATTTTGATGTCCTTTGAACAGTTGATCTCAAGTGTGCCACTGAAAGAAACAATTTGGTAATGAGTTTAAAAGGCCTAGGTGTAATCCTGATCCATCATCAGAGTTAATGGATTTTCAAGCCAAAAGTAAAAGGGACTAATGGTCTACGTTTACATATGCATCCACCACACCAGGGCCAGGCACAGAATGAAAAAAAGAGACCAGAACTTAAGCTACCACATATAGGAATACCCTCTCATTGGCACCCTTGTGCATGCATAGTTTGACCTCAGTGTTTCTGGTTTATATAAAAGACCTTGACAAAACAAAGTAAAAAAATGCAAATAAAAATGTTTGATTGACACCCACATAGGGATGGCAAAGTGAACCGAACCGATGGGTACCCGAACCGTAACCGAAAATTTTCCCCGAACCATAACCGAAAAATTCCCCGTGGGTATGGGTACGGTTGAGGCCTTGGATACCCGAACGGGTATCGGTTCGGGTATGGTTTACCCGATCCCCGAACCGAAATATATATATGTATAGGAGTCCAGTGGTCGAAGTGCATATGTCTAGAAATTTAGGGACCAAATTGTTGCATGTGTTAAGGTTTAAGGGCCTGGAGTGTGATAACCTTTTTCTTTATTTATAATTAGGGTTACAATTGACAGATTCATACCAAACAGTCAAACCCACCCCCTCCTCTCTTACTGCGTTGCAGACAACCGTTCGCAGCCTCACCGCCGCTCGTCGTCGTCTCCTCTCTCTCTCTCTCTCAATCACACATACATGAGACACCCCCACCCACCTTCTCCAATGTCGTCAAGCAAAATATTCGGTCGAATACACAGATCGAAGGCTTCGGAGATCGGCCGCTCCGGCAACATTCAAACATACATACAGTACATACTTCTCTCTCTCTCTCTCTGTTACTCCCTCTTTCTTCTCTCATCGATCAGAACCCACCCCAAGAACTTGAAATCGGACGAAATTTTCAGATCTACCCATAGCAGTTGTCATTTGGTTCGGGTACCCAATTGGTTCGGGGATTACCCGAACCCCGAATGGTTCGGTTATAGTTTCTTCTTGCTCTCCCCGTTCGGGTAACGGGGCGGATATGGGTAGAGGTTCGGTTTCGGGGATCGGGTACGGAATTCCCCATATCCACCCCGATTGCCATCCCTAATCCCACAAGGCCATGCATCTTCTTTTCAGGTGTATTTAAAAATGAATAGCAGAAAAATTGTCCACCAAGTGACCGGATGGGGTCAGGAAACATACACTAATCGAATAAAGCATTTTCCAAAAAAATAAAAAAATCCGAATACAACCCACAACAAGATCAAGATGCAGCCATGTAATATGGGGTTTAAATTCCCTTAAGTTTCAAATCAGCACCAGATAGCCATTCCTAAGACGCTCATAAGAATTAGCTTACAGGCGCAGAAAGATAAGTTCTGTTTTCAAAAAAAAATTTTTGCTCCCCTAGATAAAACAGAATAGGCAGTTGCATATAGCCCTTGAGTGAGGGGAACGGCAAAGGCTAAATCATGCAACCAAGGTCAAGTGATTAGGAAACAAGCTTTGGTTTTTTGGTTTAGTTTGATTTGTTTTAGGGACAAATGCTAACCACAGCTCATTGGGAGGTGCAAATAAAAATAAATAAAAGAAAATGATAGGTCAGTAATAACAGTACCAAATGTTTCATGAATGATCAACTCACTTGAAGGAGAGACCGAGAGATTGTTCCCCGTCTTCAAAAAGACGCTTGAAAGAATCTTTGAAAACAGAATGACCGAAACTTTCAGCTAGAACAACAAGGCCACCAGTTCTTTCAATAACAACCTTCATCTCTGCAACCCCAACCTAAGACCTTACAAAGGTTAGATCAGACATGACAACATGCATGTAAAATGAAGATAGGCAAGTTACAATACAAATATTTAAAGGAACAAAGAGTTCCATTTACAAAACGGTTCAAAAGTAAAATGGGGAAAAATGACATTCTCAAATAAGGCCGTCGGAAGAATAGAAACAACTACATTTTTCAAAGGTACTTTTGGTTAGAAGCACAATAGCCTCACAGGTAAGGTATAAGATGCACACATTCAGTAACAGAGCCAAAACTCCATCAGCATAAAAAATTTGGTCAACTTTAGGTCAAGCTAACTTGAACAAAAATGTGCAACCTGGGCAAAACCAAGAGTAGAACAAGAGCAATGCCAATGAGAATGAATTCGGAAGGTATATGAATCACCATAAACATTTGAGACCCACAAAAGATATGCAAGTAATCTATCAAACTCAAGCCAGGTACCCATCTTCGGTTTTCATTTTCAATATTTGTTTCCATCTTCAACTTTCATTCTGAAAACGACAAGGAAACATTTTCCATATTCCAAACTTCATACAGAAACAGCAAAATTAAAATTAAAAAGCATCATCAACGAATTGAAGATGTACAGTAGAATTTATCTAGTAGTAATATGCAAAAATAAACATAAAGAACAAATGCAAACCTGATCAAGTGCAGAAGCAAAAAGGTCTACGACGTGACCCCGGCTGACCAGCTGCTTTGCAAGTTCCTCGTAAAATTGAACTGCTTTTTTAAAATATGGAGCTGCATCTTTGTCGAGATCTTTATGGGAACGCACTGGATCTGACAGATCCTTTGATATAATCTGTGTTGGAAAGGAAGAACAAATAACTAAGAAATCAACTCTCATTTGGTCATTTGCAAGTTCAGGAGAATCAAATATGAATCTCTTCATAGGGGAATCCAATCTCAGCCACCAGGTTATCTAGGTACATCAATTATTGATGAACAAAAGGCAAAAGTAAATGCCAGATTGTCCGACACAAAATAATATCAAGAGACTATATATTTTCAGTTATTCTAAAAAATTTAACCAAATTAACTGTATGGTCGTTCTCTAGGGTAAAGTACACTTTGCACCCTTAAAGTATTCGCCAATTCTCTGTTTGTCCTTCAACTTCAAATTGGTCCCAATTAGATCCTCCAACAAAATACTTGTCAATTTAGACCAGTCAGAAACCCCAGTCCGACTTGTTGACAAAACATGCCACATGGCACCTAAAAGTCAAAACAGTTTGACGGACACTAGTGATGGCAAGCATTTGAAGGAATGTTCAAAAAGATCTGTTATTATAATTTCACCAGTAATAAAAATGATTATTTAGGAAGAAGGAGAAATAACAAGAAGTCATGGTGATCATTGATACCCAAAAAGAAGCCAACTAAAAACATTTGTCCCATAAATCTCCTGTCTTCCAATTTATCCTCACACACTTTCATTCCTTTCCAACAATATTGCCAAAAAAACGTGCATACGACACATCTAAAAGCCGTGCTTTAATAGTACGACACGTCATCGTACGTAGAATTTCTATACAAAAAGGATACGGGATGGGCAACGTATCATTTTTGGAAGGAGAAGATACAACTTCTAGGATACGTATCCCATATCGTAGGTTTTTAAGAACTACGCGCCCAACTCACCTACACCAAAATATGAACCCTCCACCATAGGTTTACGGAAATGAAAACAATCACCTTGCCAGATGAAGTCCCTCCCACCTCAACACTCCTTTTCTGGTTGGTTCACTTTTCAACTCCAATAAAACCACTACTTTTTATAATTTGTAATAAAATGTTTAACAATTCACTGGACTGTTTAAATGCATCATATAGGTTCTCTTTTATATATTATAAGTCACTCAGTGAGTTACCTCTAAGTGGGTCTAACATTCATTGACTTCTTTCACACTTTGGCATGAATTGTCAGATCTTTTTCAAGGAAACTTTAATTACCAATGTCATTACATATATGCGCTGCAACTTGGACGTAATCCGGTTGGACAATCAAAATATAAAGATGTGTTCTGTCACAATTGTTAGACGTGGCACAGATGCAAAATCCAGGATCCATCAGGATGAATGCATTATAGCCTATCATGGAAAGCAAAACTCAAGCCAGTGATGACAACATGTTCTTACATACAAAACTCAAAATGAACTTTATCAACCAACTAGCTCTAACACTAAACCCACTTAGAAAAGACATCAACGCAATTTCCAAGACATAACAAAAAACATAGAGGACTTACCGTACCCGGCCCTTCAGTGCATGGACCACCCACCAAAGCTATAATCCTAGCAGCAGTGCCAGCTGAACAAGCCCCAAGCAAGCCACCTGCAATACTCAATGCAACCCCTGTGCACCTCAATGCTCGATTTCCCGGTGCCACAGGCCACTGATCTGTGCCCAACTCATCCAATACCTTAAAGTCACAAAAAGTCAAAATCTCGAAATTAAACCATTTATCCACAGATGGCTTCTATGTATCACTGATATTAGTCACCATGATTGGCAGGATACAATTCACAATCATTCTCCATTCACGTTAATGTTACCCAAATATAGAACCAATCACTAACGGTGACGCAAAGAGTGATGAAAAAGTCCAATTACATATAGCATTTGTCTTATCCAAATTGGAAAATTGAATAAGAGCACATCATCGCAGTATGAAATCTTTACCGAGTTAAGGGTGTATTGACATTCTGAAGCAGGCAACAAAAACCTCTTAAGATTCGCGCAAAATCTAAATCTCAGAACTTAACCATCCCCAGATAACTGCTATACAGCATTCGCTACCGTTTAATTTCACTACATGCTTGGTAGGATATACTTCACATTCATTACCCTAAATCTGCATTCCTCAACGTTTTCCACAAAAATAAAGAACCAATCACTAGCGGCGACACAAACAACGATTACAAAAACCCAATTCCAAATTGGAAAACTGAATAAGCACAAATGATCATACTTAAAAGACCTGATCTTTCGAATCCTAATTCTTGACGTAAATCATTCCAAAAATATATAACCAATCACTAGGGTTGGCACAAACAGTGATAAAACGATCCTAGTACACATAGCATATATCAAGTCCAAATTGGAAAATTGAACAGGCACAAATGATCAAACTAAGAAATCTTTACCGAGTTAAGGGTGTATTCACACTCCGAAGCCGGCAACAAAAACCTCGAGAGCCCCGAAACCGGCCCACCGCCACCACCACCGCCACCTCCAACCCCACCCTTCTGAAACCCCGCCCCAGGCCCGGCCCTCCTCCCAAGCCCCAACTGCTCCAAAACCTGATCTTTCCCCAACTCCTTCTCCCCCCTAAACACGTAAACCTTGGACATGTCGGAAAACCCTAGCTCGTGCACCTGGACCTGCGTCCCGAAGGACACGAACCCCACCAGCGCGTTATCCGGCAGCAAACCGATCGCCTGCTTCAGCGCCGACTTCGCAAACCCTAATTCCTCCTCGATCAAACACGTATCCAGCAAAAAGACAAAGACGGGGGGGTGATTCGACATGGCGGGGTCAGGGTGAGCGGGGAGGGCGTAATTGACGGTGGAGAATTGGGGGTAGAGCTCGGCGGGGACGTTGGTTTCGGAGACGGAGGAGTAGTGGTGGGGGAAGTGGTTGCGCTGGTGGCAGAAGGGGCAGATCCAGAGGAGGGCGGGGAAGTCGACGCGGGCGTAGGGGTTGAGGATGGAGGAGCAGGTCTTGCAGCGGAGAGGGGGGTAAGGGAGGTGGGGGACGTCGGGGTGGTAGCGGATCGGGGAGATCGAGGCGGCCAAGGGGATGACGCACTTGGAGGACTCCACCTTGGTGCGCGGCCAGGCGTTCCAGGTCATGCGGACGCCGTCGATGCCTTCCGGATCGGGCTGGGCCATCTCCGACATGGCGGCGTTTGTACCTGTAGCGTTGAGATTTTGAGAGAGAGAGAGAGAGAGAGAAGGGTGTGAAGAAGGGGCTGATCTCTGAGGAGTCGAGAGAGAGAGCGGATGGATGTATGTAAACTGTGCGTATCTGTGAACGTAAGTTAGAACTTGGACAAGCTGTATACCCAAAAAAAACAAAAACAAAATAAACAAAGAAAATAGAATTTGGAGAAGCTAGTTGCACTATTATTTGTCGTTTTTAAGAAAAAAATTAGAGTAGTTTTGTGTTGGCTTCGTTCCGCTAACTAAAATAAATATTCATTTTTTGAATTAAATGTGATGTATTATAAGAGAATAACTTTTCTGATAGTAAAACGAAAAATAAATACAGATACACTAATAATCTTAGTGGAATGAGGACTAGTTTTTTTGATAATTTATTATTCGTCTGGAGAAAAACATTTAGGAAATTCAAAATTATGATAAAAAAAATACTACAACACCCAAGTTGAGGAAATACTACACTATTACATTTCGCTTTTTCATTTTTTTTTTTAAAGTTTGTCAATATTTTTTGTTGTTGTACGATATAACTAAATAAAATTTGTACCAAGATTTTTAAAAAATTATTAGCATTTAATATAAGTGGTCACCTAAGAAAATAAATTGACACAGTCCAAACTCCACTCACGTTGTATGCCGCGGAATGGAATTTGTTCTTATTTGGTGTGAGAGCTGTAAAGTTCGAGTTGATGGAACGATGTTGTCGTTGTAGTAATCTAACTCTACTAGTAACATTCTAACATCATACCGTCGGCCAAAAACTAAAAAAAGTTTGCGGAAAAAGTATCACAAGTTGACCTTTATACAAAACAAAAGATCAAAGAATCTTACAACAAAAATCAAACAAGTACCGTAGGACAAAGGACACCCCTTATTTCACTAGGCATTCAGATACAAGGGAGACTTCCTTCTTGCAAACCTCTGAGGAACCATGTTGTCTTCTCCCTCTTCCACTGGCTCGACCACCCGTTAAACCGGAAACTTGGCTGCCGGATTTTCTTGAGCTCGGGCCATCGCAATGTCTATTACCATTTGAGGATCTCTGATCAAACCATGGCAATTTGATTCGTACCGAGCCTTCCAGATACGCACACATTAGAGGCAGCTAGAGCTTGGTATCTAGCCTGTTGAATCTGTTTCCGAAGAGAGCAAATCTCCCACCACCAATGGCAAAATGAACTCCAAGGACAGCAGCCACATGGTGGAGGAAACCTGATTTACCGTTGACCCAACGGCCATTGCGCATATAAAAATGAGCTCAAAGCAACACGGCGATAAAACACTTGCTATCCTGCGTCCGGCTATGATGCTCCCATCAAAAACCGCTGGTTTTGGGAGCATGGTACTCCCATCAAATCTGAACCGTAGGATGTGATTCTTTTACTCCTGGCCATTCATCAAATCCCCTGAATGTAATTTTTCTCTCTCCTCTCATTCTCTCACTACCTCCTGTTCCAGTTGCATCACGACCGGGTAAAAGAAAAAAAAAATTACATCACAGGTAAAAATTTTGAGCCCTAATTCACAGTCGCCGCTCTCTCCTCGCCTCCTCCTCTCGTCAATCATCCTCCACCTCCACAGCCGGACGCCTCCACCTCCGCAGCTCTAAACGCCTCTATCTCTCTCCCCTCTGCTGCTGTCCAGGTGTTGTGCTGCTGGTTGCTATGCTCCTAAGGCTGCCTTCTGTTCTGTTATGACTGTTGTTTGCTATTGAACTGCTGCTGGCTGCTTTGTATAAGTTTTGGTTTAAGCTATGTATTCGATTATGTCTGGTACCCACGTCATTTTTGTACCAGATTGTTTTGTGTGTCATGAACAGATTGTTAAGCTCTTAAAAATCGAACTTACAAAAATCTGGGCGTGCTTATCATTTTCACTGCATTACTTACCATTTTATACAGGGTGTGCTTACTAAAATCTGAAAATTCTTACCATTTCAATTTCAATAACCGTACTTACAAAAATCTGGGCGTGCTTCTCATTTTCAGAGCATTACTTACCATTTATACAGGGTGTTCATACTAAAAGCTGAAAATTCTTACCATTTCAATTTCAATAACCGTACTTACAAAAATCTGGGCGTGCTTCTCATTTTCAGTGCATTACTTACCATTTATACAGGGTGAGCTTACTATAATCTGGAAATTCTTACCATTTCAATTTCAATAACCATACTTACAAAAATCTGGGCATGCTTCTTATTTTCAGAGCACTACTTATACCATTTATACAGGGTGTGCTTACTGAAATCTGGAAATTCTTACCATTTCAATTTCAATAACCGTACTTACAAAAATCTGGGCATTATTTACCATTTATACAGGGTGCGCTTTCTAAAATCTGTGGATTCTTACCAACTCAATAACTTTCAGAAATCTGGACATTTTTCTCATTGTCAAAGCAATACTTACCATATAGGCTGGGTATGCTTGCTAAAATCTGGGCATTGTTACTATTTAAATAATCGTACTCACTCCCTTACATAACTACAAATAAGTTCTTGTCCCTACTCAATGACTTACTACAAATAAACGTTACATTTATCCTTCACAAATCTTGTCCGAAATCATCTTCCCATCCTCCAACGTTGCTGCCATGGAACTGAGCTTGCACACTCTCGGAATTTCTTGACCAGTTAGCAGTCTACAAAATTCAAGTTTGAAAATTAGTAAATGGACAAATAAATAATAGTCTATCAACTAACTAGATAATAAGAGGCTTACCAAATTAATGTCATAATTGGTGGTAGGTAAACAAGGCAATTGGCAAAACGTGATCAGTTTGTGTGGTAAAAATGGTTTAAGCATATAGTCATTTTTTTCTTATTTCGTGGTAAGTATTGCCAACCATGCAGTAAGTATTATCAATGAATATCAGTCCATCGTAAAAATTCAATTTTTGTGGTATCTCTGGCCTTGTACTTTGGTAAGTAAGTTTTTATTCTATAGTGAGTATGGCATTAATGACGTGTAGGTATACATTTATGTACATCATCATTAATGTCATATTACCTACTACATTAAATTTTATTTGGATCTATTTTATTACTTTTATGATAAATGAAATAAAAGCATTTATATAAATAAAATTACTTTTAAAAAAGGATCAAATAAATGAGATATTTCAATTTACTGGTTCACTTGTGGTTACTCCTACATTAGCTAAGTGATCAATGTTAACCTCAAAGACTGTTACTCATTCATTTGCTAAGTGGTCAATGTTAACCATCAATAACCATTTTTGAAATTTACTAATTGTGTAACTTGAAGGATTGAAATAGATAAGTCTGTCGTTGAGCAATTAAACAAATTAGTCAGCTTACTTTAGCCAATTATATTAATTTTCACTAATCACTATTAATCAACATCATTGTTAACTACCATATCTGCCAATTATAATCTTAATCGATTCAAATCGTTTGATCAATTGGTTGAACATATAACCAGATCAATCAATTACAAATAAATCAATATTCGTTGATTGATTACTGCCAAGTATATTAGTATCAATATTATTAGTTGTTAGATTTGCAAAATATATCTTATTGATCACTATAAACTATATTAATGAAATTGAATAGCCTAATTTCATTAAATACTACCATAAATTTAATTAAGAATCCTACAAAATTATTCAATAGCTATTAAACAAAATATATTTATTGTTCAATTTTGTTGTAACAATCAACTTGTAGCATTATTTTATAATATATATTCATTAAATTTGTAAGCTATCAAATTATTAAATAAATATATTATTTTTTCCATAATATTTAAAACTAAGTTACTTAAATATATCTACAATAAATGACTATTTGAAAATTAATTAATTAAATACATTTATAATGTCCTTCGGAAATTATGAAAAATATTTTTTAAATTTATTTTAGATAATTCTTCTAATTGTATTTTTATAACCAATTAAAATTTTAAACTAGATTTATAAATGAACACATATTTTTAGATAATTCTTCTAATATATAAATCCCTAAAATCTCCAAATTTTCCCGCCAAAAAAAAAAGTTACTCCTTTTTTTTTTTAACTTCATTGGTAACTTGTTACCTGTCCAACCGGTTGTAGTAAGTATGCCTGTTTGTATGGTAAGTTTTACCTTATAGAATGGTAAGTGTTCTCTTATCAATAGTAAGTATTTCCTGTTTTTGTGGTAAGTTATCTTCCGTTTTTTTGGTCAAAACCACCTCGTTTTTACCAAAACCACTCTACTTTTAGTTTTTGGTTTTCATCCAACGGCAGTGATTTATATATTTTCAATCCAAAGGCTATAATTCATTGGGAGTATGATGCTCCCTTACCACTTGGGAGCACCACAGAAGTTTTGTGCTATCCTTCACTACATATTACATTATTTACAGGAAGGACATTATGACATCCAAAGCATGTGCTTTATCTTGCCCAAAATAGGGTTCTCCCATAGCTGCTTTCAAAATCCCTTCATATACCCGCGTGCGTTACTTCCACATCCCCTCTGGATCCATTTCATTGAACACGAAAAACAACGCAGTGCCTTGATGCAATATAATGCCTTATTATTGAGTTATTCGGAACCCCAGAGAGGGGGAAAGGTAATTATCCAAATTAAGAAGCATTGTTATCATCAAATCTAGCCCTCAACTCCTCTCCTTACCAAGAATTGTATAATAGGATCTGTTACCAGTGATTGAGAATTCCCATTAGCATCTCCAAATCAGCCAAGATATGGAGCTGAAAATGCACCAACCACATACCATCACCTGTCCTCCAGCAAAGGCCAGCCTCACGAGCTTCCCTCCCCTTATTCGGACTTGTCCAACCCAAAGACAGACTATATCCTAGTTTGGCATGCAAGGAGGACTCTTTGAAGTATTTGGTTCTTAAATCTGGTTGCAGTAAGATCAAAATCACGAAATTGGATAATGATCAGAGACCAAAGGTCCATACCATCCATAGGACTCAAATGCTTCATAACTGCATTTGGAAATTGAACTCACAACACTTCATAAAAGGACATCCAACAACTCAAATATCAACAACCCACACGAAGAAAAGTATTATCACAAAAAAGTGGAGATTGCGTGCAGCTTTATTCGACCTCCATCTTTCTGAATTATTTGCAAAACAAGTGTAATCACTGACAATAATGCATACATCCAAGGAATGAGATGACTTACCATCAGCATGATCCACAAGACGGCACTGTAAACGGTATTCAACTCCAAGCGTGATAATTGCCACGGGCAAGAGGAAATGAAGACAAACAAATCAAAATACCAAGCTTTGATAATTTAGTACTAGACATCAGAATATGTTGGTGTGATACCTTTGTAGTTCGTATCAACACTGTGTCTGCAGAAGAATATAAGAGGAACTAGCTGTAATCTTCCGGTGTGAAGGGGAGAAACAAACAGCACTATTTCTTTGAGAAAGAAAAACAACCAGAACTATACTCACTTCGAGTGAGTGAGGTCCTCAAGAACTTTCGTCCTCTCAATCAGTGAATCCTCCAACCCCAAGACAGGTTACACCCTAGTTTGGCATGCTTTTAATACGACTCCATGAAGTATTTACCAGAAAGCAACTTGCAAGAGATCCCTCAGTGTTGCCCCAAAGCCACCCAGCTGCAACTCCTTTCCCTCTCTTTTTGGCCAAGCGATAGCAAAAATTGGACAGAAAAAACAGTACATTAGGACAAAGTACGTCCCTTGTTTCGCAAGGCATCCATTAATTACGAAGGGTCACAGACTCACATTGCCTTCTCCCCTTTCCACTGGCTCGACCACCCAGCCACATGTCCAAATTATTAGTATCTAAGTGATGGAATATGAAACAGAATTTCCATTGATTGAAGGATTACACAGATCATGGCTATATATAGGCAGAGATATACATTCACTAACCAGTTTGATTAATCAACTAACATTGATTGGCACTCTTTTGTTTCCAGATAACATGACAGCAGAAAAGAAGAGGCTTGCTTATGCTCGTACTCCTAAATGTAGAGGTAACTCCTCCTTCCTCTTTTCCTACGTCTGTGGAAATTGTAGGGCCTGATGGGTTTAAGAACCATCAGAAAAACTTGAGTACAAATGGCTCCCGCATGGCCGCATGTGTGAAAATTATGCAACTCTTTTGGTCATAAAAATGCTTGGTGCTAGCTGCATGAAAGCTCCTAGACAAGAATGGAGACCTAAAGATGCCCCCTTGGCACCTGTTGAGGTCAATATTCTAGCTACTGCACAAATGACTGAGGGGGCCTCTTGAACATCGCTTACCTGCTCTCACTGAGTTGGTTACCCCGCCATCTCCTGCTGCCCCTCCATCAAAGCTGGCTACTCCCTCTTCTACTAGACCCTCTTCCGTGGATATAAGTCTGCCTAAACCTGCATCTAATACTCTGCATCAACACGATGCAATGCTCCATCTATCACCACACCAAATCAATTCTTCGCTTGGCCCAGTTTGTTAATTCTTATACCAAGGCAGCTGATGATTCTGATGAAATCACTATTAGTCGAGAAGAGGACTATGAGGAAGAGTAGGAGCCGCACCCTTCTCCTCATGCTACACAAGGCAAGAAAAAGTGAAAGAAAGGGAACAATAGCCAGACCACTAATGATCATTCTAAGGATCTCTATGCTAGGCCTTCAAATGCCAAAGGCAAAGGTATGGACGTACCAGCCAAGACTAGGAAACCCTGCAAAAGGTTTTGATGAATATTGCATCTTGGAATATTAGGGGGCTAAATAACCCTTCTAAGTAGCAAAGTGTCACCTAATCAACCCAAAATAAAGCAGATTTTATTGGTCTATTGGAGGCTAAAATTCGACAGGTTAATTTTCAAAATGTTCTCCGTAGCATCTCTGACCCTATGAGGTCTTCTGGTAATCATCTTGCTGATAGAATAGCTAGAATCATTCTGCTTTGGAATGACGATGTTTCGGATGTGCAAGTTGTTACTGCAAGTCTGCAAAAGTGTCCCATAAGCAGCTCAGAATTAACTTTACTGCTACTGTTGTCTATTGTTCTAATGCAAGAGATCAGAGAGGGCAGCTTTGGTCTGGACTGAAGTCTATTTCTTCCTCCACTGCTGATAATAAACCTTTGTTTCTCTTTGGTGACTTCAATATTGTCAAAAAAGAAAATCAAAAGAAGGGAGGTAATGGTATTTGTTGGAGCTTGTCCAAAATTGCGTAAATATAACCACCAAACCTAGTATATGAGACTAGGCGGCCTCTCCACTCATTGCCAATTGGTTTTGAGTTGCATGCTTTAACATGGTATTCGAGCTAGGTTTTCGGAGGCTTTTGGACAAGACTCTCTGTGGTTGATGGTTGGTTCCCCCTTTGTTGTCGTTAATAGTTGATTGTTGTCGTATGTGTTGAATCATTGTTTACCTCACCAAGAGCGAGTCAGGGGTCGCACCTACAGGGGAGTGTTGGAGCTTATCCCACATTGCTTAAATATAACCTCCAAACCTAGTATACGAGCCTGGGCGGCCTCTCCACTCATTGTCAATTCGTGTTGAGTTGGATGCTTTAACAGTATTGACTGAGGAGCTGTTCTGGATTTCAACAACTGTTTGGACAGACGACGTTCTTGATCTTACCTCTTAAGGTTGCTATTATACATGTAGTAATAAGCACGAGGGTGGTCTGATATTCAGTAAGCTTGACAGAGTTTTGGTAAATGGGTCCAGGCTGCAATCCCTACCTAACTCTGAGGCAGCTTTCCTCCCTCCAGGTATCTGAGATTACTCTCCTGGACTGGTTGTTATCCAAGCTAAAACTGTCACGGGTTGCAGACCCTTCAGATTTTTTAACTTTTGGACTAAGCATCCAAAGTTTGAAGCGATTGTCTCTAATGCTTGGCAAGAAACTGTTAGAGGTCACCCTAAGCATCAGCTCTGTTCTAAGCTGAAAACTATGAAATCTGAGCTCAAGGCAGTAAGGCACTCAATACCTCGTATTGTAGTAATATCTCTGCTAGAGTTGTTGCAGCAAAGGCGTATCTTGAGCAATTTCAGCTTGAAGGTCTGGCCAGCTTGGATCCTTCTTCCCTTCTGTCTGCTGAGATGGAAGGTCTTACCAAGTACACCAATCTCCTTATGGCAGAAGAATCTTGCTACAAACCAAAAACTAGAGAGAAATGGATCGATCTTGGTGATCAAAACACAGCTTACTTCCACCAAAAGTACCTATTCACAGGGCTAGGAACAAAATTCTATCGATCAATGACACTGACAGTATCAGGCATGACAAACAATGTGTTTAATCTAAGGAGAGAGTCTCCAGCACTTGCTCAAACACAACGAAGAAGATGTGAGAGCATCACAAACAAAACAAAGAATAGATTCCAACTGAATTAATGCTTTGAAGTTCAAAACCTTGATATTTTATCTCTCTAAACATGCTGAAAAACTAGAACAAAGAAACAACTATAAAGAACGCCTGTCAGCAAGAGGCTGTACAGTTTGCAGTTAGAACAAAAGACTTATCTAAACTCTACCTCCCTCTCTTTTATCTTGACTATAACCAGGTTACACGCATCTCAACTATAACTAGGTTATGAAAGGATCATGGATTCCCCCCATCAACTACTTCATTGTCTTATTCTTCATCATCTGAGCTGCTATTAGTTGGTGGCTTGGGGGTAGGAATTTGTTCTTCGCAAACAATCTTACAGAGAACGAAATTTGATATCTGAAATAAGACATTGAACACATAGTTAGGAAACTGCTAAACTTATCTTCGTGCTAAATAGGAACAAACTGACTTAAAAAAGGAGGAAGGAAGGACTATAAATTTTGCTGATATATTAAAACGGCAATGGAAAGAGCTTTCAAGGAGAATAAAAGTTTGACAAGCTATTTTTATAGGTAAGTAACAGTACAAGATGTGCGCATAAGTTGGCCCAGACACCCACTTATTAGAACGTAGGTAACTAAGATGATCATGGACACAAATATACCATACCCAAAACTCCACTATGAAGGAAAAAATTTCAATTCATTGGAAATCTTTGAACAGTCTAAATTAGCAATGAATGAAGATCACCTTTTCTTTGACATTGTCATCAACAAGCTCATCAGCTGTAAAATAAGCGGGGCTGACCCTATATTCCTGTATGTGCCACTCCTCCCCCTTCTCTGCATCTTTCGGGTTCGAATAGTGGAAATCGAGTATTCTCACGAAGCCAATGCTCCCACCATTGCCGTCTTCTATTTCGTCCTCCTCTCCATTTTCTTCCCAATGCCCATTAGTTGTTTTTATGAGATTTCCCTCCCGTTTGGTCGAGAAAAACTGCCATTCATTATTCGGCCCATGTTTAAATTCACCTGCACATCATCATTCAATGATCAAATCCAGAAGCACAAAATTGAAGAATAGATAAGCCCCCGAGGAGGATTATTTGTACTAATATTATGTTGGAACGAAATCAACCAAAACCTAAGTTTCAACAACTGCTTAAAAAAGGCTCATTACCCAAACTGTTGCTTTACTACCTAATCTTCAAATTCACTACAACGAGTATGAAGATGAAGTGTGACCAACAATATTTTACTTTTTGTCAAAATAATTTCATGATACGGAAGTATTTTAGGCTTACTAAATCTAGGTGAACAGACAGCCCTTGATACTGCTCAACGAAAAACGGAAAAATAGGATTCATGTAGTCGACCAAATTGATTGGGCACAAGGCTTGGTTAGGTTTCGTTTGGCTTGGTTATTAAAATAATTCCAACATCAAACAGAAACATGGTAGCTGAAATCGGTAAACGAATGACTGAAATCAAAGCAATTTTGCTCCAAAACGCGAAACAGAACTTAACTGAGAGGGATTTGACGAGGGTCGGCGCAGGAGTAAACATCCGCTGTAGGAATAACATCTGAAGGCAGCACTTGATTCAGTATCTTCCTCTTCAAATACTCCATAGAATCTTCTCCCGAAGGGGAAAACACGTACCCAATTGGTAAACCAGGGTTTGCCATAGCGTGGACCTGCCAATTCAAACAGCAAGTATAAAAAGTTGAATTCACTGATTGATGAACAAGACGGAGAACTACTGAATAAATCATGTAATACGTACGTATATGTATTGTTGAGAGAGAGAGAGAGAGAGAGACAGAGAGAGAGAAGGTAACAGAATTCGGAGTATTGATGCCCACAAGGAGTTGGGCCAAAAAAATGGAAAACACGTTACCCCGAAAATGGCGGAAAATGGCAAGGTACCGTTTCCTCTGCTGCGACAGTGCATAACTGGTACAGTGTATATCTCGATATTGTTCTGAATTAACCGTAATATATTAGTATTTTATAAATTTTAATATATGTACAAAAAATCAAGAAAATTGTAAGCAGTGGTATAAAATAAATTCTAATACTTTGATATGCTTTAAAATTAGTCCTAGTCACAAATTAACATGATTAACATAATATAGACTCCAAGTTTTGTTGAATTATCTTAAAAAAAATTCAAGCATTTTTTAAATAAAAGAAAAAATACACAATTTTTTTTGTGCCGATCGGTATGCTTGGTATCGACCGGTACAGGCCGATATTTAGGACAGTACGAAACACCTACTTATGTGTACCATCTTATGTCTGGTACGGGCCAATACGGAGGGAATTGACAACATTGATGGAGTCTAAACAAATCCGATCAGGACCGGTCGGTCATGTCTATTTAGTCTGGCAATGCGGTTCATTGGTTTAATTATAATTTTGAAAAACTAAGACCCGATAGTTTTTGTTCGGCTACTAGTTATCAATTGAAATACCACGGTTAGAATAGAAACGGACAATATAATATCATTATGTATACGTATATAGATATATGTTTACAGCAGGAAAATAATTTTGGCATTCCAAAAATTGATAGAGGCACTCCAAAAAACAAAAGAAAGTGACTTTTGAATTACACTGATTTTGGAGTACCTCCATCAATTTTTAGAGTGCCAAAATCAGTTTCATTTATAGTAGTAATGTATTTTGATATAATAAGTTAATCTTTTTACATGGTATCTTAAATTAGTACGTCTATTAAAAGTAAAAATCTCTTTTTGTTAAGGATTCTTTACTCAAACTACTCCGTATAATTATTGGACCCAATTACTATAAGGATTATTCTTAGAATATTCACTATTCAACCTACCCAATACCAATTTTCATTCTCTTTCTATTCCAAACTTTATGATTTCCTTTCCCCCCACATTCAAAACTTTATATTTACATACTTTCAATTCTTTGCTTCCTTTCCAATTCCATTACCTTCTGGGAATACCTCTCTTGATCTCTTGCAACCTTACAGGAATTTTAACACGTTCTTCGGTGTTGCGGTTTGGGCATGGTCAGGTTATACACATATGTTAAGATTTTGGTTCTCCAATTTCTAGAATAATTCAGAATGATCCTATTAATTGATCTCTAAAGAACCGAGCCAATCTAGACCTTGTGCATCCCGGGTGGAATTGGCCTTTGGAATTAGTCAAAACGCGCGTAAATTTGCCGAACACCTCGAAGAATTGGTCTTCTTTTTTTTTTTGCTATGTTAAAGGGTGGAGGAGGGGGCAACCATGCACCCAAAACCCTAAAAAAGTTCCTAAACCCTAGGGTACCCTACGCTAGGGTAGTCTACCCTACCCTAGAGTACCCTATCTTATAATAAAAAAACTGCACCCTAAAATCTTATGAAAATGCCTAAACCCTAAGATACCTTACTCTACTCTTGGGTACCCTAAAATGGACTTGAGACCTTACAACATTAATAGATGAACTTGTGGACTTATGATGTTCACATAATGAACCTAAGACTAATTTTTTATAACTAATAAGGGAAATTGCTCAGGCTGCTATGGTACATTACGTTTGGCAAGAGAGGGACTGCTGAATTTTTTAAGGCATCCAAAGACCTCCCTCTACTGTGTCTTGAGAAGAAAAACAAACAGAACTATACTCGAACTAAGTGAGTGAGGTCCTCAAGAACTTTCATCCTCTCAAAATTGGTGAATCCTTCAACCCCAAGACAGGTTACACCCTAGTTTGGCATGCAAGAAATACGACTCCATGAAGTATTTATTTACCAAAAAGCCACACGGTTCTTGTTAAAAATTATTGAACAGATCGGATCGTCCGTGCGGGACCCGGAGTGGACAAATTATTAGTAACTTCGTGGTGGAATATGAAACAGAATTTTCATTAATTGAAGGATTACAGAGTTTACACAGATCAAGGCTACCACATAGGCAGAGATAAGAGTACATTCACTAACTAAGCACTCAGCTAATCAATAACATTGATTTTGGACTCCTTTGTTTGACAGGAGAAAAGAAGAGGCTTGCTTATGCTCGTATATGTGTAGTTGTAACTCCTTCCTCCTCTTTTCCTACGTCTGAGAAAGTTGTAGGAATTTTTTTTACTGCAACGGTTATTTGTAACGCCCTCTTATACGATGTGAGCCTCATGTATGTGTTGGTCCCACGCCACGTGAGAGAGGCGTAACAAACAACTGTCAAATTGAAAATTTCTCAAAAATCGTAGGGCCTGATGTTTAACAACCAACAGAAAATTAGAGTAAGTACCACTCCAGCTTGTGTGCACCCTTAGCAACTACTTTGGTCATAAAAATGCTAGGAGCTAGCTGCATAAAAGCTACTGGACAATAATGGAGACCCAAAGCTGCCCCCTTGGCCCCAGTTGAGGTCAATATCCTAGCTACTGAGAAAGGGCCTCTTGTACATCGCTTACCTGCTCCCACTGCGTCGGTTACTCTGCCATCTCCTGCCAACCCTTCGTCAAAGCTGGCTATTCCCCCTTCTGCTAGCCCTCTTCCATGGATAAAGGTCTGCCTAAACGTGCATCTAGTACTCTGCACCAACACAATGCAATCGCTCCATCTATCATCACACCAAATTGATTCTCCACATTGGCCCAGTTCGTTAATTCTTGTACACCAAGGAAGCTTATGATTCTGATGAAGTCACTATCAGTCAAGAAGAAGAGGTGGAGGAACCGCACCCTTCTCCTCATGCTACACAAGGCAAGAAAAAGCAAAAGGAAAGTAAAAAAGAAAGGGAACGATGGCCAGACCACTAATGATCATTCTAAGGATCTCTCTGTGCTAGGCCTTTAAATGCCAAAGGCAAAGGTATGGATGTTCCAGCCAATACTAGGAAAAAACCCCCCAAAAGGTTTTGATGAATATTGCATCTTGGTACATTAGGGGGGCTAAATCGCCCTTCTAAGCAAGATGTCACCAAATTCTTAACCAAAAATAAAGCAGATTTTATTGGACTATTGGAGGCTAAAATTCGACAGGTTAAATTTCAAAATGTTCTCCATAGCATCTTTGACTCTATGAGGTCTTCTGGGAATCATCTTGCTGATGGAAGCTAGAATCATTCTGCTTTGGAATGACTATGTCTCGGATCTGCAAATTGTTGCTCCAAGGAGCAAGCTGTTACTGCAAGTCTGCAAAAGGGTCCCATAAGCAGCTCAGAATTAACTTACTGCCACTGTTGGATATTGTTCTAATGCAAGAGATCAGAGGGGGCAGCTCTGGTCTGAACTGAACTCTATTTCTTCCTCCAGTGCTGACAATGAACCTTGGTTTCTCTTTGGTGACTTCAATAGTGTAAAAAACGAAAATCAAAAGAACAGAGGTAATGGTATTGACAGAGGAGCTGTTCAGGATTTCAGGGGTCACGGACCGACCAAAGAACCCTGCTCAATAAGTGGAATGCATTAGTTGTCCGCTCTCAGGTTGGACAGTAAGGGTTGGAGAAGGGCATCACTCATTCTTAAAACCAGCATTCTTAAGACCACAGAGTCAGGCGGAAAGGGGGGGAAAAGCAACAACTGTTTGGACAGACTTGATTATCTCTAAAGGTTGCTATTATACATTTGAGTAATAAGCATGAGGGTGGTCTGATATTCAGTAAGCTTGACATAGTGTCGCTAAATGGGCCCTGGTTGCAATCTCTACCTAATTCTGAGGCTACTTTCCTCCCACCAGGTCTTTCAGATCAGTCCCCCGGGCAGATGTGAGAGCATCACAAACAAAATGAAGAATAGATTCCAACTGAATAAATGCTTTGAAGTTCAAAACCTTGATATTTTCTCTCTCTAAACATGCTGAAAAACTAGAACAAAGAAACAAGTATAAAGAATGCCTGTCAGCAAGAGGCTTGTACAGTTTGCAGTTAGAACAAAAGACTTATCTAAACTCTACCTCCCTCTCTTTTATCTTGACTATAACTAGGTTACGCGCATCTCAACTATAACTAGGTTATGAAAGGATCATGGATTCCCCCCATCAACTACTTCATTGTCTTATTCTTCATCATCCGCCATATCATCATCTGAGCTGCTATTAGTTGGTGGCTTGGGGGGAGGAATTTGTTCTTCGCAAACAACCTTACAGAGTACAAAATTTGATATCTGAAATATGACATTGAAAACATAGTCACTTGGTCAGGAAACAAGCTTATTTTCATGCTAAATTGGAACAAACTGACTGGAAAAAGGGAGGAAAGAAGGACTATAACTTTTCCCAAATTAACTTTGGTTGGTTAATGATGAAGGCATTTTTATTGTCAACTAATGGAGTTTTTCCTTACTATCTTTTAGCAGAAAGCTAAATTGAGAAAAACCAACATAAAAGAAAGAAAACCGATTAAAAAATGCAGTAAAGACCCAAATCCAGGAAAAGATCTAGTATATTAGTTAGAACTGCAATGGAAGAGCTTTCAAGGAGAAAAAAAGTTCGACAAGCTATTTTTATAGGTAATGGTATTCAAGGTGTGCATAAGCTCGCCCGACACCCACTTATTAGAACATAGGCAAATAGGATGATTATGGAGACAAATATACCAGACCCAAAACTCCACTATCACGAAAAAGTCTTCAATTCCATTGGACATCTTTGAACAGTCTAAATTAGCAATGAATGAAGATCACCTTCTCTTTGACATTGTCATCAACAAGCTCATCAGCTGTAAAATAAGCAGGGTTGGCTCTATATTCCTGTATGTACCACTCCTCCCCCTTCTCTGTATCTTTCGGGTTTGAATAGTGGAAATCAAGTCTTCTCATGAAGCCAATGATTCCACCATCGCTGTCTTTTATTTCGTCCTCTCCATCTTCTAGTTCTTCCCAACACCCATTAGTTGTTTTTATGAGATTTCCCTCGCGTTTGTTTGTGAAAAAGTGCCATTCATTCTCCGGCCCATGTTTAAATTCATCTGCACATCATCATCATTCAATAATCAAATTCAGAAGCACAAAATTAAAGAATATGAGTGCAATCGGATAAGTGCCCAAGGAACTTTATTTGCTTGGAGTGGGCTTGGTGAGAGAATGTTATGCTAGAACTAAATCCACCTAAACCTAACTTTCAACAATTGCCTAAAAAGGCTCATTACCCAAACAGTTGCCTTACTACCCAATCTTCAAATTCCCCACAACAGAGTACGAGATGAAATATAAACAATACTCCAAATATTCTACTTATTATGAAAATAATCCTGCGATACAGAAGGATTTGAGTTTACTACATCTCAGTGAAGAGGTAGCTCAATGGAAAAATAGGATTCATGTAGCCGGCCCCAATTGATTGGAACACAAGGCTCGGTTAGGTAATTAAAACAATTCCAACATCGAAACAAAAACATGGTAGCTGAAATCGGTAAACGAATGACTGAAATCAAAATAATTTTGCTCCAAAACGCGAAACAGAACTTAACTGAGAGGAATCTGACGAGGGTCAGCGCAGGAATAAACATCCACTGTAGGAATAACATCCGAAGGCAGCTTTTGATTCAGTATCTTCCTCTTCAAATACACCATAGAAGCTTCTGCCGAAGGGGAAAATACGTACCCAATTGGTAAACCAGGGTTTGCCATAGCGTGGACCTGCCAATTCAAACAGCAAGTAGTAAGTTGAACTCATTGATTAACAAACAGGACAGAGAACTACTGCATTGATCGTGGATGCGTACGTGTATATATTGTTGAGAGAGAGAGAGAGAGAGAGAGAGAGAGAGAGGGTAACAGATAAAGAAAGGTGTATATATATAGTCAAAACTTGTTTGCCTTCAATTACTCTCATACAGGCGAATAAAGCATCTTGAACCAAAGCTAGAAAAATTCAAATGCCCATCAAAAAAAATCTAGAAATGTAATCCCTAAATTCCCAATTTCAAAAACAATAGAGCTTCCACAATGTCTCGTGCATTAATATTGAGAGACAAAAGAAATCGATAGAGTAAACTTACCGTGCCGCCGTCGAAGAAGACAAGAAGATCGTCTCCGTTTCTTCTTCCTTGGAGAGAAAGCTGATTCTTGGCTTCTCTTTCTCAATAGAATAATGTGCTTCTCTAGGACTATGGTGAAGTAATGGAATAGAAAACTAACCCACTGTAAAAATGATATTGGCACTCTAAAAATTGATACAGACATTTCAAAATTAATATAATTTCAAAGCAACTTTCTTTAACTTTTTAAAGTGTTTCAATCAATTTTTAGAGTGCCAATATTATTTTCTTAATATTACTGATAGTTATGCACGTGTTTCTTCGTAGCAACTAAAGAAAAATGTTAGTTGTTGTCTGTTGATTAGTGGGGCGGAAAAGATGGATTTTCTATGTCAGCCGGACAGAATTTCTTCACTTAATTTCGTTGTTCCAGTTTTAATTGGGCCTCCGCTCAGGGTAGAGTCATGAATCATTAGCGGTAGAGTTAATATTTAGGAACATACTTAAGTCCGATTTTGTTCACCCTCACCAAATGAAAGTGAACATTACTCTTATTTTGATTGGCTCTTTTTAACATTTGGGTCCCACCAAATGTAACCATTGTTAGCATTAAAAGCCTACCAAATATGAAAATAATTGGGATCTACTTAATTCGAATTTGGGAAATTATCCCCTGCCATGCAAACCTGAAAAAATTGCGGGAGAACAATCTATTGAGATTTGGAAAGTTATCATTGACATCTTAAAAAAAAAAAAAGAGAGAGAGAAAGTTATCATTGCAATGGAAGGTTTCGGATTTTTTAGTTTTTTTTTCTTCTAGTTTTGTTTTGTGTTTTTGTTTTTCTGTTCTACTAACATTTACCTTGAAACAACATATTTAGCCCAGTAATTTTATTTTATTTTATTTTATTTGTGTTAGAGGACGTCGTCGCTTTGCCTTGTGATTGAATCAATAAACAAAAGCTCGTTGTAAAAATTTCCCTATGATTTCAACTTGGCATAATATGATAGAGAATATATAACTGGATTGCTTATGCATGTCAAATTATAAACAATATACACATATACACTTCTCCACTAAAAAATAAAAATAAACAGGATATATTCAAATCTTTTTATTAAAAAATTGGGATTTGACATTCAACGAAGGAGGATTGGGAGAGTTATGGTTATGGCTTCAAGGTTTCGTCCCATGGCTGCACTATCGATTCGGAAAGGTTCGTCATGTGAACGGTTAAAATTTGATGCATTGATTCTGCCATTGAATTCTTCCATTGCATTGATAACTCTTTTTCACTTTACTCCCATATTTGTTGTCTTTGTCCGTTTTGGTAATTTTAGTTTTAGTAGTAGGTGGAGAGAAAAATATGGTAATGATTGGAGAGAGGAATAATGAGTGAGGAGAGATAAAGAGAGAAATGAAAATAATAATTGGAAAAAGATGGTAATGATTTGAGAGAAAAATAGGGTAATGCTTACAAAACAAAACTAAAACTTTTCTAAACTTAGAAACAAACAAGGTTGTCTTTAATGTTAACTATAGCTAATCTAAGATTGTACGTATGTATATGTATTACTTCTAGAAAATTAGTGATCGATCGCCCACCAGGTTCGTTTTTACCGGCATTTTTTGAACTTTTAACGGCATTTTTGAAATGTCGGGAAAAGCGAAATTTCTTTTAGGTTAAATATATAAATGTGAGAGTCAATGGAATCAAGTGGTCCCACTGGCCTAAAGGTAACTCCACCCTTGGCCCCACTTGGTCTTTAGAATTGGTTGACATAATAAACTTGCTGAAAATATGGAAGAGTTGGTTCTCATTTGCTTCGATGTTACCTAATCCTGAGGCTACTTTCCTCCCTCCAGGACTTGTCATGCTTCAAGCTAATAGGCAAATTCCAAAGGTAATCTTTATGCAGTATAATAGGGAGAATTGCTTAGGCTGCTATGGTATATTTCGTTTGCCGAGAAAGGGACTGCTGAATTTATCAAGGCATCTAAAGACGGACATGGGGGTGCTGCTTGTGCGCAAAGACGGACATGTGGGGCTGCTTCTGCGCAAAGACGGACCTGGTGGGTTTACTGTGCCTAATGCACAGCAGGGTGGTTGTGCCCAAAAGAACGGTGATGAAGCGGTTTTGGGTCACCTCTGGAGGAGGGGTTCCTCAACCGTCCATCTGATCCTCCAGTGGATGATATGACTTCCGGTGTGCTCGATCTGCGACCTGCGAAATAGAAATAATAAACTATGGGCAGCAGCGTGGCTGTCGCCATCGCCCTTCCAATGCTTAAGTCAGTTAAATTGCTTTAGCTAGATAGAATTGATTGCGTACCTTTCTCTTATGGAGGTGGTGTCTTTATATAGGCATTTTTAGGAAGAGTCCCTGTAACGATCCGGATTTTTGACCTAATTTTTTTTAATAATATTATTAGGAGTATTTTCTTAATGCAATTAATTTTTTTTGAATGCATGCATTTATTTTTTTTCATACATGCATTATTTTTTTTCTACATGCACGCACTTTTTTTTTTCTATGCAGCATGCATGCACTCTCCCTCCCTCACCTCACTCTCTTGCAATACCTCTCCCTCCAATAGCTCCATCTCTGTCCAGCCATTACTCCCTCCATTTCTTTTCCTCTAAGAAAAACCAAGTTCATTCCCCTTTTTCCAAAACCGAAAATTCTTCATCATCAAGCAAAATCCGAAATTTAATTCATTCATATCCATTCCTTATTTCCTCTCTAGCCCCAAAATCAGTTCTAATTCGTCCATACCAAGTTGCATGAACCCAACTCTATTAAATTCGATCATATCCTACTCCACCAAAATTCACCTATAAATACCTCACCCCATTGACCCACGAGCACACCACGATATTTCTCACACTCCACCGACCAAAAAAGAAGAGAAAAACATAAGAAAATCAAGCTTCAATCCATGGAGTATTAGAGAGAGAAAGTAAGAGTGAGAAAAGTGGGTTTCATAGCTACGTTCAACCGAAACCCAATTCCCCTGTTCCAATCACTTCCTACAACTCCAAGCATCACCAAACAACATTCAATTCGGTCCCAAGGTCCCCCCATAGCCAAACCCGGAAGTCACCTTCCTCAAATTCGAAAATTTCGATTTCAATCCAATTCGATCAACCTGAGGTAGTATAATCCATTCCAACCTCCTCTCTAAATATATTCATGTGTTTTTAGGCCTAACCCATAGCCCAAATGGACCCATGCATCGAAACCGAACCAAAACAACAAAAAAATTCGAATCTGTCAGCGAGTTTGCGGCCGCAAGATCCAGTTTCAAGATTGCAGTGTACTGCTTTAACGCTATGTTGACCTGGTCCAACCTTGCGGCAAAAACCACAGCCGCAAGGTCTGTTCGGTTATGTTTAAAAATGATTTCGAATTGATTTTTCGACCTTCTGAATACCATTTTTGATACCCGGACTATTTTTCCTAGACTTTTCACACCTCAAAGATCATAACTTGTTAATATCATATTTTTTTATTTTATTCTCTATTTATTATATTTTTACTTGTTTTCATTCAAAGTTTACAAACGAAAAATCTTTGCGACTCTCCCAAAAATGTTTTTACCACCCAAACTATTTTTCCTAGACTTCTCGCATCTCAAAGATGATATCTTGCTAAATTCATATTTTTTTATTAAATTTACTATTTATTATTATTTTAAAAGTGTTTCCAATCAAAATTACTTTACGACCTTATAAACCTTGTTATTAATGCTCGAGTAAATTTTTCTAGACTCCTTACATTCCGAAGATGAAGCTTTGTTAATCTCAACATATTTTAGTGATTAAATTATTTATTACCTATTTATTTTACTTTCAGCAGCATTTCTTAATATCTTTATACTAAAATAATCCTACAACCTTCCGAACCGAACTTTTGACACCCAAACATGTTACATAGGACCTTTAGGACACTTATTAAGGTCATGATCATTATACTAATATTTTTTTTCCTAATTGATGTATTTAATTAGTTGTTTTAACAATATAATTTCTTAGAAATAATTAATAAGTGCCTAAAATATTTTTTTTAAGTTCTTACCTTGTTATTGACATCGTGGCCATATAAGACTAAGGGCAACGATCCATTCATAAAAAGTTATGCAATTGCATTGCTTGTTATTGTTTTAATTACTATTTGATTAATTGTATATTATTTCAATACTTGATTTGAATGCTAGATTGGACCCTAGAGACATGGGGTGATATACGAATAGAATTCATCTAGACAATGCTAAGTTAATGGAAAAATGGTAAAGTGTTGAAGTTATGAGATTGTGGATTATGATTTGACCATGGCTAAGGGAGACCTGCGGGGCCCGGTGATGTTATTGTGGTGACCCTAACGTATGGTACGCCATGGGAAGTTCCAAAGGGTAATCGTGCCTTGCAAGGCCAGCAATGAGGATTGTCCCATGACACGGTCATAGTTAGTGGCTTAAGTATGGTGGCAACCCTAACGTATGGTATGCCATGGAAAGGTTCCAAAGAGTAATCGTGGCCCCTGCTATGATCTTAAATGAATTCATGCGAGGTACATAACTTAGGTGAATTCATTTAGGACCCCGTGCGCAAGTTAAGTAAGGGGGGATTTTTCATGACACGGTCATAGTTAGTGGTTATAGGAGAAAAAGATCTCGTGGATGTGATCTTAGATTTCACGTAGGGTTAATGGATAGTAATAAACCGGTTTATGTGAAAAATCTTTTCTTCGTATCATTATTATATTGTTTGCTTGCTAGCTGTAAAGTAGGAGGGGTAGTTGGGTTGGATTATCCTACTGGGTAATTTATCACTCACGGATACGTCTATATACTGGCAAATCGTTTGTTTCGGCGATCAATTTGCCAGCGGCTGCAGGATTCAATGGTGGAGTGGCTTTGAGACAGGAGGAAAACCGGGAGTGGAGATCGAGTATGCTTGGAATCTATATCAAGCCTAGAGTAGGCTCTGAAGTCAATGTATTTTGACTTAGTAAATCTATCTTGGGGTTAAAATGATTAAACCCCTATTTTGAGTAAATTGTACTTGATTAGCAAAAATTTTCTTAAAAAGTTATTTTATATATTTATTTAGCAAAATTTTCTTAAAGAAATATTTTTTTATTGCTTCCGAAAAATTGGGGCGTTATAGTCCCATTGGGACTGGAACCTTTAGGTCTAATCCGTTTATGACGGACTTGGATGAGCTTTGGAGTGTCCTCTCTAGCTTAGAACTCTTTGATTCTTATCTAGTCCAAGAGTCCTTGTGACATATGGGTTCTTCAAGATTATCCCTTGGGATATGTAGGCCTTATCTCTTCATGTGGGATAAGGCATTGGTTGTTTTGGGAGTCCTTTTGACTGCATGAGTTTCCTCCGTAGAGTACTTCATAGTAATTGGTTTCAGGTAGTTAGTTTGTCATTCCCTTGGTGATCCAGCTCCTAGGCTGAGCTGGTTGTCACATTTGCTGAGCTCATCTCATGGGCTGAGCTCGATGTTCTTATGAGCTGCGCTCATGAGCTTATCTCTCCCTTGGGCCAGTTAGTTGGGTCTAATCCCTGTGGGCTAGATTTCATGTTTATTGGGCCTTCTAGCTTGAGCCCTTCGGCCTGTGCTGAGCTCCTTGTGCTGAGTTGACCTTGGGAGGTTATTCTATCTCTATCAAATGGCAATCTTCTTGAGCACAAAAATGTGATCGGAATCGTTCCCTGCGTAGAGGTTGACTGGTCACGACTTGTAAAAAATCAAGATAGAAATTCAGGGAGACAAATCAATCAAGCTTTGATAGTAGAGTACCAGACATAACAATATGCGGGTGTAATACACTTTTATTTTTCGTATAAAAAATAGGTCTGCAGTCGTAAGAAACCATATCAGAGGACAGAGCTGTATCCTGTAATCGTCACCTGTAAAAACAAACAGAACTCTATATACCACTCTATATACCCAACGCTACTTATAGTATATACTGGTATGAATGCACCCTGTATGCTTGAGCTAGAATCCGTTTTTTTTTTTTGTCAACATTATATATATCAGCGGGGGTTTGTGGGGTGTTAGAAGTTAGTATTACCATAAGGGGTTGATCTCCTATCCATAGGAATCCAACCCACGACCTCTCACTCCCAAAGGGAGCTACACGACCAACTGGGCTACACCCATAGGTCAGAATCCGATAATTCATTGCCTAATAAAAGAATTGAACCAAAACTGCTGTTGTTAGGGGTATCAATCAGTGTTCTAAAAGACAGCCTAGGCGGTACCCCGCCGCCATGCCTATGGTCCTAGGTGTTTGTCTAGGCGCTGATCAGCCGCTAGGCGCGATTAATCGGCTAGGCAGGGCTAGACAACTAGACAGACGATTAGGCAACTCTGCGATGTAAGTTTTTAAATTAAAAACTAGGCGCTAGGTGGATTAGGCGGGGCTAGGCGGACGATTTGGTGGCTCGGCGGTATAATTTTTCATTGGAGTGCCATATTTAATGTTTTGTTTTACTTATGTTGTTATATTTGCTCTCAAAACTTAGGGAGGGGGTAGGAGAATATTTTAAAAAATGAAAAAATAAAAAATCCGCCTGACGTCTAGGCGCCGATTAATCGGCCAAGACGCAAGGCGGTGCCCGGCCGCCCGACTACCGTAACAGCAGTGAAAGTGAAGTGAACCAGCTATGTGGGTTCTTTTTTACAGCTCATTGGGCATGTCTTGAAAGAATAACGAAGTGTTTAACCAAAAGAGATGGAGTCTTCGGCAGTTGCTCAAACGCATTCAAGAAGATGCGAGAATAGCGGTAACGAAACGAAGAATAGATGCCATCTGAATAACAGAATAAATGCTAGTATGAATTTCAAAACCTTGATACTTCACTTCATCTCTCAATACATGCTGAAAAACAGAAAAACTGCAGAACAAAAAAAAAAAAAATAGTACTTGCTGAAAAACTAAAACAAGGAAACTACTGTAAAAAAATGGATCCGGCTCCTCTGCAGATCGTTATTATTGACAATTAATAGTTAAGATTTGTTGAATCTTTTACCGGTAAAAATATATTATTACAGGTAGAGGATTCAAAAAATTTGGACCATTGAAAACGATAACCGATGATTGTAATCACTTGGACTGACCAATGGTTGTAATCACTTGGAACATGTCGATCACCAAGACGCCATACTGTTTGCAGTTAGAACATAAAACGTATCTAAACTCTACCTCCCTCCTATAATTAACCAATGACTATAACTAGGTTGTGTTTCTTCTTCTTCTCCTTATTATTATTATTTTCTTTTTTTCAAGAACTCAGGCGTCCAAACCAGCTTACGCACATCTCGACATTATCTAGGTTGTGTTAGCGAGGATCATGGATTTGCCCCATCAACTATGTCTTCTTCATCTGAGCTGCTATTTGTTGGTGGCTTGCTGGGAGGAATTTCTTCTTCGCAAAAAACCTTACAGAGTACCAAATTTGATATCTGAAATAAGACATTGAATACATCGTTAATTAGGAAACTGCTAGACATACCTTCAGCTTCATGGAAAATTGGACAAAACTGTGCTGAGCCAAAAAAAAATTGGAACAAACAGATTTGGAGGAAAGAAGGAAAACATACTTAAAAAAAAAAAAAAATGCTAACTTGAGAAAAAACAAGTATTAAAGGAAACCCGACTCGAAAATTAAGTGAGTACCAAAACCAGGAAAGGACCAAGTATATAAGAACTGCAATGGAATAGAGAGGAGGAAAAAAGTTCGCAAAAACTGGCCCCGAACACCTAGTTATTAGAAAATAGATCTATGGATCATGGACACAAATATAAAAGATGACCCAAAACTTCACTATCAAGAAAAATTCTATAGTTCCATGGGAAATCTTTGAACAGTCTAAATTAGCAATCAATGAAAATCACCTTCTCTTGTACATTGTCACCAACAAGTTCATCAGCTGTAAAATTTGCAGGGGTGACTCTATACTCATGTATGTACCACTCCTTCTCCTTCTCTTTACCTTCCGGGTGCGAATACTTGAAAACGAGTTCTCTCATGAAGCCAATGCTTCCATCGTCGCCGTCTTGTATTTCCTCATCTCCAATTTCTTCCCATCGCCCAGAAGTTGTTTGTATGGGATTCTCGTTCCGTTTGTTCGTGAAAAATTGCCATTCATTATCCGGCCCGTGTTTAAACTCACCTGCACATAAAAATTAAAGAACATGAATGAAATCTGTTTGAGGAAAGAGCAAAACCTACGCGAAAACCGAACTCACCGAAAGGAATTTGCCGTGGGTTGCCACAGGAATAAACGTCGACGTTAGGAATAACATCCACAGGCAGCTCCTGATTCAAAATCTTCCTCTTCAAATACACCTTCAGAGATTCTTCGACCGAAGGCGAAAATCTATACCCGATTGGGACATTAGGATTTCCCATGTATATATCTCTGTCAATGCAAACAGCGAGTACAATAAGTTAGATTCACTGACTAGTAAACAAGAAAGCTTAAGGGAATCATCATGTGTAAAGATACTAACGTACGTATGTGTTTACAGAGAGAGAGAGAGAGAGAGAGAGAGAGAGAGAGAGAGAGAGAGAGAGAGAGAGAGAGAGAGAGAGAGGACTTGAACTCGTTGAATAGATTGATTCAGAAAACTTGATCTACTTATAAACATGAGTTTGAGGCACAAGAATTAGAATCCTATTGGGCACTAGAAATTGTCATTGGAACATGTTAGGCAACTACTAGAAAATGGTAGGAAAATCTTTTTTTCGACAGGATTAAGGAAGGATATATTTCTTTTCGACACAATTAAGGAAGGATATATTTCTTTTCGACACAATTAAGGAAGGAATATCCTTTTTCCGAATCTTATGAGTCATCTATGACAATTTGGGTTTATTATACCTTTGGTCCCTAAACTATTTCAATATAACTTTTTAAATTTGTCGCTCAGATACCAATTGAAACTATGTGTTGGATATTTTAATATTAAATTTCTTTACATTTTTTCGTGCTAGACTTTTTATAAGTCACGTGTATGTCTATGCGGCAAGCTATTATCTTTTGCTTTTTTTTTTTGTCGCTGACACATGACATAGCATTTAATTGGGTATCCACTTGCAAGATCAAATTTGATCTTGAGATCGCAACATTTAATTGCGTGTTTGGATATCAAGGAACAAATCTAGCAAATCTGGAAAAATCAAGGAGCGAATCTAGCATATCTAGGACTGCAAACGAGCCGAGCAGAGCTTTACAGTGTTCAAGCTTGTTTATTAAGTTTTTAACGAACTCAAGCTTGAGCTTAGTGAAAACTTAACGAGTTGAGCTCGAGCCGAGCGGGCCTTGGCTAGATTCGAGCTCGAGCTTGTTCACGAGCCTCAACAGACCAACGAAAAATGTATATATATCCTCACATAGGCCTAATACAACCAAAAATATTTTGATTGTGAAGGTATATATCTTTCATTTTCCTATGGAGCGGGGCTGTACCGGTGTGCGTGTACTCTCGCCTCCCTTGGTTGACTGGAAAGTGAAAACGGAAAGAACAAATTATGAAATAATAATAAAAATCCTAAATTGAAGTATATATACCCTGACTCGCGAGCCGACTCAAGCCGAGCTTATCCTAGCTCGAGTTTGGCTTGTTTACAAAACGAGTTGAAAAAATTGGCTCGAGCTTGTTTGTTTAACTTCTGAGCCGAGCTTGAACGAGCCACTAATGAGCAGAGCTGATTCGTTTGCAGCCCTAAGCATATCTATCTAGGGGATTTAATCATTAATGGAACCATTAAAGCTTCAACGCTCCGTTTGTTTGCGCGTAAAATATTTTTCGGTAAAATATTTTACCTATTTTTCGTTGTTTGGTTGTGTAAAAAAATTAGAAAAATATTTTACATACGGCTCCATTTATTTCGATGTAAAATGTTTTTTCAGAAAACAAACTTCAAACTTTTATTTTTCGGTGTTTGGTTGACACTTGAAAATATTTTTAGAAAACAACAAAATAGTGTAGAGAGAGGAAAGGGGACTTAAACGGTGAAGAGATTTGAGAATATTGGAATTGAATGTGGATCAGGACTGACGATCGAGGAAACCTCCTGAGTAGTGAAATTACAGTAAAAGGCAGTAGGTTCATTTCGGTAAATAACTTACGAAAGATTTAAAGATAAGTCATTTTCACCCAATTGATATTCTTAATTTTTTACACAAACCAAATACAAAAAAATAGATAAAATATTTTACCGGAAAACTCTCTCTCTCTCTCTCTCTCTCTCTGGATCCATAGTTTCTTGTTTTGAGTGAAAAAGATCATCAGTCCGAAAAAATTACAACTATAAAATACAACTAAAACAACAAATAAAATACGAAACAAAAATACAACAAACAGTGTGGGAACCGAGGAGGAGGGTATACATAGTTAACGGGCCATGTATACTTCATAGTAGTACTTTGATATAGATGCAGCCAGGCCCAAACAAACTATGAGCAGCCCAATGGTTCCACCTTCATCCACTACCTCAAACCCGGCCCAGTAACTTAATAACAGAAACAAACCCAAAAAAAAAAAAAAAACCATAATTCTAGATCCAAATCGAACACTCCCATTTCAAATTCAGCCTCTCCCTCTCTCTCTCTCTCTCTCTCTCTCTCTCTCTCCATTCCAACGGCACTTTCTCTCTCCACTCTCTCTCTCTCCTCTTCCTCCCCTCCTCCGTACCTTGTCTGACCAACCATACTCTCTCTCTCTCTCTCTCTCTCTCTCTCTCTATGAAGCATTTGACGCAACCAAGAACCGCGATCTTGAGAGAAGCCCAGCCCTACTCCGAATTCTCCCCGTCGCCAAACCCTAGTTCCATGATAAAGCAGAAGTCTTCCCCGAACCCTAGCGGTTCTCGGAAGCAGAAATGCTCGAAGGAGAACGCCCCGCCGATGGATCTCAACGCAATGCTGGAGTCCCCCATAGTCACCGGGAAACCCTCGCCGGCCGCGGCGGGGAAGATGAGGAGTCCGCTGCCTCCGCGGCCGCCGCCCTCGAACCCTCTCAAAAGGAAGCTGAACATGGAGACTGTTCCGGAGACGGGGCCTGCGGGATCTTCCGATTCCGGAGTGCAGGTAAAGATTTGACCTTGGAAGCCCTAATTGACAGCTTGGTTGACATTAAAGCTTTTGCATCGTATGTCCTATACCATTGAAACTATTACAAGCAGTGTGATGCAGTAAAATTGGGCGGCTTTTGTGTCATTTAAGCTTACGAGTGTTCTTGCGTCCATAAATAGATGTGCGTCTCTTATATAGTTAGTTTTTTTTTTTTATCATTTTTATCTAGGGTTAGTCTGGTTGGTGAGTTTGCTTCCCACACAATTCAATAGGGTTCGATTCTTGGGGTCAGGCCGCGAGAAAGTAATTTCTTGTGAATCCCCTAGTCCCGGCATGGATGTCATGCCTTTGACCAGACCGGGGAGGAGATTAGTCGAACCCCTGACTGGTCTAGACATCCCTGACTATCAAACCCAAAAAAAACAAACAGATATTATAGTTTAGGCTCTTTATATTCCCTTTTCGTTATTTTTTCTCTCTCTTAATTAATCTATCTTTTGATTTGGTTGGAGTAGAAGGATCCGTACTTGAATTACATCAAATGGAATATAAGCAGCAATCATACTAAGCCCAACTTACAGCTCATTAAGGGAACAAATAACCTCTATTCAAGCAGCAGATTTTAATTTTCATTATGTTTGGGTTTTTGTTTTACTTTGTTTGTTTCCAATTTATACCATTTTATAAATGTGAAACCCTTACCCCACTTTCCTTTGACTTGAATTTTGCTTAGAGTTTGGTCAAAATTGGGGAATGAGAACTCAATTTAAAATTTCTATACCCGGATTCCAACTTTGGAGTGCGGATAATTGTTTAGGTTTAAAATGGGTACAAAGGGTTTTCGAATGTTTTGGCAGTTCGGTTAACCCCCTTGATCCATCATTGTTTGTATCATATGTGTAATTCTGTGCCTTTTATCTTTATTTCTATTACGTTTGAACTTTTGTTTCCAGAGAATACACTGGAAAATACAAAAGATAGCGAAGTTTGGAATCTTTATGTTCCCCGTAACATCTGCGGCAATTGTTTTTAATATGTGGTTCCTGATGATTAAAATTGTTTCATCCATAATTTTGTGCCTTGGAATTGTAATTTAGCTATCGTTGCTGGTTGTTGTGGCAACTGTTATATGAATTAGGTTGTAGTTCGAATGCGGCCGCCAACCAAGGATGAGGAAGAAGGAGACTTGATAGTTCAGAAAATTGGTGTTGATTCTTTGACAATTCTTGGACAGACATTTACATTTGACTCAGTTGCTGATCCCGAGTCAACACAGGTAAAGATTTTATGCATTGGTGCTTTTCTCTCAGTTGGTGAAATTCCTGTACGGTTATGTAAGCAGCGTACCTGAATGTTTCCTGTAATTATGTACTTTCAGCTGGATATATTCCAGCTTGTTGGAGCTCCTCTTGTGGAAAATTGCCTAGCTGGATTCAACAGTTCAGTTTTTGCATATGGACAGGTATCTTCTGTTTTGATTCTGTTGCTTGTATGCAAGTAAAATATGTATCGAACACATGCAGAACCCTAGTATAATATATTGTTTTGACTGACAAAAGGTCATCTTATATTTATTCAGACTGGGAGCGGGAAGACTTATACAATGTGGGGACCTGCCAATGCCTTGTTGGAAGATAACCTATCAAGTGATCAACAGGGATTGACACCCCGTGTTTTTGAGCAACTTTTTGCTCGGATAAAAGAGGTGTGAGTCCATTCTCTTCCCCATCTAACTCATTACTCATTGGTGGAGAATTTATATACAATTTTCACATTTTTGTGGTCTCACTTCTTTTGCCCTCATAGGAGCAAAGTAAGCACGCTGACAAGCAGCTCATATATCAATGTCGCTGTTCCTTTCTTGAGGTTAGTAATTTGATTTAGTTCTTTACAAGAAATGAACAAAGTTAGATAAATGAAGTGATCCAATTAATCCTTCATATTTTGTATTGACAGATTTACAATGAACAAATCACTGATTTACTGGATCCAAGCCAAAGAAACCTCCAGGTGAATTTGTGATATCAATTATGTTGATTGATTTGGTGTCGTGGTTATATGTTTTAGCTAAGTTTGTGTTGTGTTTCTCTTTTAGATAAGAGAGGATGTCAAGTCTGGTGTGTATGTTGATAATTTGACAGAGGAGTGTGTATCCACAATGAAGGATGTCATACAACTTCTAATAAAGGTAGTGTAATTTTTTTCTGCTTATGGCATGCCACATAGCTTATAGAATCTTCTGAGGAGAATCATCTATCAAAGTAGTGTCATGATTGTTGCTTTTACCATCAGCTAAACCCTGGTTTGTGGGCATGAATAGATCTCTTGAAAAGCGAAACTGTGAAGTACCCTACAGTTTTGGGCCTTTTGGCTAATATTTGTAGCTGCTCTGATTTGATTTGGCTGATTCAGCCGTTGTCATTTAGATTCATATATGAAAATTTCATTGTTTAACTTACTGATTTATGCTTTTGCATATTGAAGTTTGCATGTTTTGGAATTAATAATGTTAATGCTGAAAAATACTGCAGGGATTGTCAAACAGGAGGACTGGTTCAACAAGTATTAATGCTGAGAGTTCCCGTTCACACAGTGTATTTACTTGCGTTGTTGAATCCCGATGCAAGGTAATAGAAGGGTTTCAAGGGAAACATAATTAGAACTTTTTATCCCTGTTGTCAGATTCAAAAGAAGATTTTGTATTCTTAAACGGAGTGTTTGTGTGTTATTGAGGTTTCTTCGAGGGTACAAATGTAATATTAAAATCTAAGGCTTCCATACTAAATTTGATGGAACTTTTGTGGGCCTTCTGCTTGCTTTTCTGTTTCTATATCGATATTTGCTAAATGTCTTCAAATCTACATTTCAAATGTATGTAGAGTGCAGCAGATGGTTTAAGCAGCTTCAAAACAAGTAGGATAAACCTTGTTGATCTTGCTGGTTCAGAAAGACAGAAACTAACAGGTGCTGCAGGAGATCGTTTGAAGGAAGCAGGAAATATAAATCGATCACTTTCACAGCTTGGGTATGGTTTCGCATGCTTTCGAACTATTAAAATTGATTTTTGTGTTAATGAGCTTTCACTATTTCAATTCTTTAGCCTCTTCTACTTATTTAGGTAGACTGCTGTGCTACCAATTTAAGTGGATTCAGTTAGTTAAAATAAATGGATGCTCTGCTGTGTCTGTGTGGCATGACTGATGTGCTAAAATTAAAGAGTATGCTGGAGAGGATGAATGCTATAGTTCTTCTGCCTCATTTAGGTTTCTTCACGCCCGAAATTTACCTTGTGCATAAAGCGTTCCTGTTAAAAATGCAGGGGTCATAAATAAAGGATGATACTGAAGATTCATTACATTGCAGCATCATATTGTTTAGATTACAATCTAGCATTTTGCTACACCAATTTAAGAACTTACAGGCTTTCTTAGATTACAATATGAGAAAATCTATTGGTTATAAACTTGTAGTGATGGTCATTGTAATCTTTCTTCTGATGTCATCTGTTAATGTTCCTATAAATGGTGATGACTGCCATGTTAAAGTTGATATATCGAACTTCTGCTTGGAACTTCTGTAATACTCCCTCCGTCCCATTTTCATTGTCAATTTTTGAATTGCATGCCATTTTTGAATTGTTTATATCTTTCAATTTATAATATTTTTCATAATTTTGAAAACTTTGTATATAGGACTAATTGAGATCTATCAAACAAGATCCATATTGCATATTTTTCAAGATCCACACTAAAAGATATAAGCAAAAGACATAAAAGAGAAACAGAGTAATGGACAATGAAAATGGGATGGAGGGAGCAACAAAATTACTGGTCTCCTGCTGATTGCTGTTACCCATGAATTTGCAGAAACTTGATAAACATTCTTGCCGAAGTTTCCCAAACAGGGAAACAGAGGCACATTCCATACAGAGATTCCAGGTTGACTTTCTTACTTCAGGAATCTCTTGGTGGAAATGCAAAACTAGCAATGGTCTGTGCTATTTCTCCGGCTCAAAGGTGAGACGTTTCCCACTTTCTCACTGTGCTTTCTTTGTACTTGTTGCTGTGAAAATTGACACCAAGTAATGATGCAGTTGTAAGAGTGAGACTTTAAGCACACTGAGATTTGCTCAGCGTGCGAAGGCTATCAAGAATAAGGCAGTAGTCAATGAAGTAATGCAGGATGATGTGAATTTCTTGCGTGAAGTGATACGCCAACTAAAGGTAGAGTCGGTATTTTTTTCTGTTGAAATAATTAGTGGTAAAATTACATGTTTGCCAGTTGCATCAAGCTTATACAAACTTGCTAAACTTTTTGTTTTTCTTGACAGGAGGAAATGCAACGAATGAAGGAAAATGGCAACCAAACTGATCCTAATGGAGCTTATTCAACAGGGTGGAATGCCCGTAGGAGCTTGAATCTCCTGAAATTTAGCCTTAATCGTCCGATGATGTTACCTTGTGTAGATGAAGACGGTGATGAGGAAATGGAAATTGTTGAGGAATCTGATCAAACCGACGTTCAATCAGTAGCAGGCAGGGAAGCTTCTGGTGAAGCAACTGTTGGGGAGCCTCAGACAAATAGATCTGAAAGTGCACCTTTTGAAAATAAAGGCTTTAGGGATACAGATGTCATCATGGAAGAAGAAACATGTGAGCAATGTGACAATGACCAGTGTCTCAAATCCTCTGTTGATATTTTACTGAATGAAGAATCACCAAGTGACCAAGTCAGGGAAACTCCAACGCACCAATTTTCCGAGTCTTCTGGGGAAGCTTCTGTACACATTCCTCCTGCTGACCTCAGCCTAATTCCAAGTGAAATATCCCCAATACTTAAATCACCCACACCCAGTGTTTCACCAAGAGTTAATAACAACAGCAGAAAAAGTCTTAGGACTTCATCGATATTAGCTCACATCGAGAAAGGTCTGAGGGATGATGATGAGTTAGGATCAGACACTATACGGTTATCTTTTGCAAAGGCCTCAAAAAACAGCTGTCTGAATTCTCAGTCTACTCAGACAAGTAGAAGCTGTTTTGCACCAACTGAACATTTGGCTGCTAGTCTTCACCGTGGTCTTGAAATTCTCACTAGCAATCGCCAGAGTTCTGCTCTGAGGCGGTCTTCTTTCAGGTTTTCATATAGATCTGATAGTATGCCAACTTTGCCAATTGAAAAAGTTGATGTGGGCATACAAACTTGTCCTCAAAACGAGTCACAAGAAAAGGAATCACTAGCATTCTTGTGTAGTAAATGCAAGAGTGGAAACACTCAGCAAGAGATCGAAGATGCAAATGATGCTTCAAATTTGCAGTTAGTACCTGTGGATGGGTCACAGTCGGTGGACAAATCTAAGAAGCTAGTTCCCAAAGTATGTCTGGAGGCATCAATTAGAATAGTTGTACTTGCCTCTGCTCTTCTCTGTTGTTGTCTGGAATTATGGACATTGTTATTGTCTTGCAGGCAGTTGAAAAAGTCTTGGCGGGAGCTATTCGCAGAGAGATGGCATTAGAAGAGTACAGTGCCAAGCAAAATACTGAAATTGTGCATCTGAATCGCTTGGTAGGTTTCTTTCAAGTTAGGAAGCAAAATTCTGTAATCATGCATCTGGATCATTTTTTAGATTTCATTCAAGTGACACATTGGTTTCTTTGCATTTTACCTGTTATTATCATTACAGGTTCAACAGTACAAGCATGAGAGGGAATGCAATTCAATTATTGGGCAAACACGGGAAGATAAAATTGCTCGCCTTGAAAGCCTAATGGATGGCATTTTAACGACTGAAGAGTTCACAGAGGACGAATTAGTATCACTAAAACATGAGCATGAGGTACAGATATGTTTTTGGTTTCCAGTTTGACAGCCAATATTTTTGTGTTTTTCTGGCGTAGTCCTCTATTTTGTCACCTGGTGAATTCGTTCGTTTTCGTTTTTGTTTGAACAGCTTCTGAAGCAAAAATATGACAATCATCCAGAAGTTTTGAGGACAAAAATCGAGCTAAAAAGAGTTCAAGATGAGCTGGAAAAGTACAGGAACTTCTTTGATATGGGGGAGAGGGATGTGTTGTTGGAAGAGATACAAGATCTAAGAACCCAGCTACAGTATTACGTAGACTCTTCACCTAATCTGGCTCGAAAAAGAAGTAATCTCCTTCAGTTAACCTATTCAGGCGACCACAGTGCGGCTCCAACACCTCTGTGCACAATTCCAGAGTCAACTACAGAAAGTTTAGAACAGAAACTGGAACAGGAGAGAATTCGTTGGACGGAAGCAGAGAGCAAGTGGATTTCTCTTGCTGAAGAACTAAAGATTGAACTTGAAGAAAGCCGTTATTTAGCTGAGAAGCAGAAACACGAACTAGATTCGGAGAAGAAATGTTCAGAAGAGCTGAAGGAAGCAATGCGGATGGCAATGGAAGGCCATGCGCGCATGCTCGAACAGTATGCTGACCTTGAGGAGAGGCACATGCATATGCTCGCGAGGAATAGGAAGTTTCAAGAGGGAATAGAGGATGTCAAGAAAGCGGCTTCCAAAGCTGGAGTGAGGGGTGCTGAGTCTAAATTCATAAATGCCCTTGCTGCGGAAATCTCGGCAATAAAAGTGGAAAGGGAAAAAGAGAGGCGGTATTTTAGGGACGAGAACAAAGGTTTGCAGGCCCAACTGAGGGATACCGCAGAGGCTGTGCAGGCGGCTGGTGAGTTGCTTGTGCGGCTTAAAGAAGCAGAAGAAGCTGTTGCCATTGCCGAGGTGAGTTTTTTTTTATTGATACTTCTTGAAATAGAAACCTATGCTTGGCTATTACTACTTCCTTATTCTTCGGTCATCACCTTGCAGTTTTCTTTTGTCATCCATCATAGTCTTGTGGTTTTTGCGTAGTCTCGTGTTTTCTTGTACTTTTGTGTTCATCCCTCATTTCTTTCCCATATATTCCTTTACCATTTGAAGTTCTGGTAAAACTTAGTTTCTCTTCATTGTGAGTTGTCTACTTATCCTGTTGCTAGGACACTGGTTAGAATTGTAGGCAGGGCCAGCCTTGACATTTGGGTTGCCCAAGCCCGACTCCAAGCTTGATTGCCCGCTTATTATTATTAAGTTTTATAACAAATAAAAATACATACAAGTCAAAAATACAAACTCAATGTTACATTGTGCTTTTAGTTTGAATTGCATTAAAAAAACCAAATTAAAATGTAACCTCGGTTATAGTGCTTTATGATTAGCACGATCCGATTCAAAGAAAAACACATTCTCATTGCATGCAAAAATTGGCACTAAAGTACATTAGTGACAAAAAAAAAAAAAATTCACAAAGATGTCATTAAAAAAAGTGACAATTTTCACGAATGTGTCTTCTTACTCTCTTGTTAGCTTTAGTGGCAACTTAAAAAAGTACAAAAAATAGGAGACTTTGGATGGCGGGAACGAGTATTGAACTCATGACCTTCCATATGGGATCTTAGATGCATGTTGACTAACAAACTAGCTACACCCTTCGTGCTATATCTTTGTCAAAATATATACATTAACATGGATTTTTTTTTGGGTTGCCCTATCCCCGGGGGTTGCCCAAGCCCACGGGCTTACCCCCAGGCCGGCCCTGATTGTAGGCTCATAGCTTTGCTATCACTGACCAGGTCAAATAATGAATATCAATTTACTACAGCTTTTATGGTCTGGGGCTCATCACTAGATGTAAACTCTCACGAATTGGACAAAAGCACTTATATTACAAGCTATCCTGACAGATTGTTTTGATCTACTATGAAAATGCATTAACCTATCCGTGATTCAAATTGGATGAGTTGACCTTTTGTAAATAAGGATGAAGTCCTCATAGCAGGTTAATTGGACTGGTTGATATTGGGTAAACAGATATAAAGATTAGGTCCTCATTGGCTGTTTATATGTACTGATTGGTTGACCAAAAACAGCATGCAGATGGTAATGACTAATTTGTTTCAGAATTTTCTGTGCAAATATACCCGCAATTCTACGAGGCAGTAGCAAATAACAAGTCTCGTTTCCCTACTCTTTACTCTTCTAGTCATCTAGATTGAATCGAAAGCACTAGTGTTCTTTTAGTGTTCCTCTTCTGTGAAATCTAAACTCAGTGCAGTTTTTAGTCCTACCTATCTTAGCTAACTATAGTGCAAGACTTCGTAATTCCGCATTGGATATTTTAATATATATTACCTAATGATGTAGTTCCCAGCACTTGGGGCGACTCCAATGCTATGTGTCCATACGAATCTTTGTTGGTTATCTTAGTAGTAATTCTGTAATTTTGAGTATTTGTAGAATCGAGCTGTGGAGGCTGAGCAAGAGACCGTGAAGGCTTACAAACAGATCGATAAATTGAAGAAAAAATACGAGAACGAGATCACTTCTTTGAATCAGTTACATTCAGAGTCTCGTTTTCCTAAAGAAGCAATAAGACCAGCTTATGATGACGCTGTGAAATATGATGCCGGGGAGTCCCCTGATCAGCAATGGAGGAAGGAGTTTGAGCCATTCCATAATACCGAAGATGGTGAATTATCAAAACTTGCCGAACCCTCCTCTTGGTTCTCCGGGTACGATCGGTGCAATATATAGCAGTCAGGACATGCAATTGGCATAGTTAGTGTGTATGTACTAATACTTTGTTACATAGCTGTGAACTTGTTGCAGATTTTACTGGTGTTTTAGTAGTTCTCACCAAATGTGAGGACCAATGCAATGGTTCTCTGTGTGCTCTTGTAATTCATTTTGGAACATAAAAGTTGAATGAATCAATTATATTCTTTTATATTTCTCAGCAATACTGGTGATTGGGGTTTTTCACCTAAATGAATCTCAACCTTCTTTTTGGAGTACTGATTGGTGCCATAAGTAATTGATTGAGACAATCAAATGCGAGCAATATTTGCAATAACTACAAATTTGGAGCATAGTACTAATATTTTTCATTGGAAGAACCTACTCTAGCTAATTCCAAGGGACAGAAAACCGGAATCACCTCCGAATGCGCAACCTCCATCAAGCTGTTCTATATGTCCATACCTTGAGTACATATGCATTTTCGGCTGGTCTTGGGTCCTACAAAAATGATCCGAGCCATTCATTTTGCTTTGGGTATCTGTAAAAAAATCAGCTTTCTCTAATATCGGTAACAATGTTTACGGAAACATACAATTTTGCTTTAGAATCCAGGCCTATATTCTGAAACAAAGTTGGATGTTTTTGTAGACTCTCTTACCGTTACCCGAAAAAACTGATTTTTTAAAGGGGGACCCTAAACCAATTATTTCAAACAAAATGAGTGGCTCGGATAATTTTTATGGAACCCGAGACGGACCCAAAATACCAATGTACACGGTATGTACTCATTCTTTTCGACCTCCATAAGGAGAAGTTTGGACTATGCCAATTCAACTACAAAGGCCTGGGCGAAGTATTGAATCAATAGAACACAAAAGAGCCCTTCAAGCTTCACATTTTTGACCAAAAAAAAAAAAAAAGCTTCATCCATACTCCCAAACCTAAACCTAAACCTAAACTCCTAAAAGAAGAGTTCTCCTTGTCTCAAGGGACTTCATTTTCAAAATTTTTTTTTTCAAGGCTCTAGAATAATAACCATTCGCAAGAGCACTCACAAGTCACAACATGAAAATACTTGTCGCTAGAGATGAATTTTGGTCTTTTCTCCTTTTGACCCACATGAGTGTGCTGCCTTGTCGGTTTATATAAGTAATTTCTATTTTTTAGTGAAAAACAAAATTTAACAAAACAAATAGATATCCCCAAAATGTAATCTTCTTGCCTTTGCTTTGAGGCTCCATACCTAAGATCCATGCGCATGGAGCCGACGTTGCAGTATGTATGGCATGCATCCCACATAAACTAAGTCAGGGTTGAAACTTAAGCTCCTTTCTTCCTAACTTTTTTGTCTAGTAGCTTGAGTCATTCTCAAAAAACGGTCATGAATAGTGTCGTTGGGCCAAAAAACAATGTTGATGCATTGCCATTTGTAATGCTACTGTTTCTAATAATTTTCTTTGTATCTCATTTTCAACTAACTTTCATCAACTACCATTCTCCATCTACTATCTACTATTTTTCATCCATCATTCAACACTACGGAGTATCATCTTCTCCATTCATCTCTATGACAAAATCTCAAAAAGAAGTTTCTTATCAATAGACTATCATTATTCTCTACAATGAACAAGTTCAAAAAAACTATTCTCGCAGAAGAGATTTCGAAATCTTCATCTTCGTCAAATGAAGATGAGACGACGATGACCCAAATGATGATACTAGTAGTATCACGAATTGAAACAAGCAGGCCTTTTACGGCAACGACCAACATGACCAGATCTGGCTCGAGCAACTAGTATTCGCACTTTTCTTTCACTCTCTCTTGGACACACACAGATTTTCCCGGGAGCAAGGGGGAGGGAAGGATTTGGTGATTGAGTGAAAATGGTTAACCATTGGGGTAAGGGGTTTTGGCAAATTTTGCCATTTTGGGGAATGGCTCAAGCCATTTTACCACCAACTTGCTCTAAGCAGCTACTGAGACTTGAACTTTAGCATTGAACAAAGAAATCCAAATACACAACCACTGAACCATATACTTGCTGGTGGCTTCTCCCAGTAAAAATCATCAAGAAACAGGAAAGCCTCGTGGAGTATTATTGCCTAGCATGTTCTCGCAAAGCATGCCGAAATTTGACTCTTGACATTGCCAAATATAGCACCAAATTCTAAAGTGCCTTAATGACCTGTCTTTGACCGGACCGGAGAGAATAATAGTCAAGGTTCGCTTTTAGCAGCCTGGACATCCCTCTAACCAAAAAAGGAAAATAGAAATTTACAATCCAAGAGTATCAATTATGATGCGGGTATGAAAAAGTCAAAACAAATTGGACAAATATATAAAAGCAAGCATTGAACAGTAATGGTACATGAGAAGGTTTCACAAATTTTTCCACGCACTGGATCACATGATCCTTTGCAAGAAAATGGACAAAAAAAGAAAAAAAAGAAAGAAATACTTGTAAGCTTCACTATGTCTATAAGGTACATAAATATAGGTTTATTACAGATCAAACCACCAAAAAAAATGAATTCGTAAAGTAGAAAATCTCTATTGTTTTGTCTGGTGAATAAAGAACCAGTCACAAAACAAAAGGGTGGAGAGCAAATCAGCCACATCGATGAATTCCTTGGCAGATGAGGTCTCATATTGAACAACACGACGACGCTTGTTTTGATCCATGGGAGTCATCTTTCACAAGGCTTACCCTGTTTACAGATAACTCAGCTTTGTACGAATCGGAATTCAAAACTTTTCGGCTGACATTGTTATAGATCTCCTTTATAACGATCTCAAAAGCCTTCTGAACGTTGGTGGAATCCAGGGCGGATGTCTCCATAAAGAACAATCCTTCGGCTTCTGCAAGGCTTTTGCCTTCATCTACACTTATATCCCTGATGTTTTCTAGATCGCATTTGTTCCCCACTAACATCCTTGCAACCGTCGTATCAGAATGAGCTGCAATATGAGCATCATACTTCCAATCATAAGATCACCAAATCACAAAGCAATATGAAACAAAGATTGGAAATTGATATGGGTCGAAGATGTAAGAGAAACAGATAAAAAAAAGGACAACGTTTTTGACGTTTTGATGGTAAGCCAATATAATGGACAACGTTTTGATGCGGCATTTGTTTCCTACACATGAGCTGCCGCGATAACAACCAGTTCTACTAAGATTCAAGGATTCTGCCTGACTCAAGCGGGTAATCCTTATTAGTCACGCTTTGGCTCCCAAACGGGAACTGAATGCCAGCTATTACTAGCCTTAAAAGGCTCACTTCCTCATTTGGGAACTCTGCTATGTTTCTTCTAAGTTCCCCTATTTATAGCAAGCCAAAGTTTGTGAGAGGAACCACTTTGGTCACATAAGATCCATAGAAAATATAGCATGGATCACCCTCTGCTACTTGACAAGTGCTACCATGGACGGTAGAACAAGAGAAACGAGAAACTCTCAAGGATTAGTTTCTGGACAACTAGAAGCGCCTAATTCCTTCAGAAACACCTATGTACATTCTTAAATCTGAAATTATACAATGCTACGTGCAGATGCATACATGAGTATTTTGGCATATAAGACATTAGTAGGTATTGTTTTAGTAGCCAATCAATGCTGCACTTTAACGGTCGCATCCTGGATCAACTTATGTTATCAGGTTGTAACATACTCCATAATATATACATTTCCATTTTATTTTTTTTCCTGTTATACATTGTTCAAATTTACCATGTTCAAATTGTTCAATTGATCAAACTTTCTTAGTTTCCTATATGAGAGAGCTATACCAGTAATAAATCCAAGAGAAGTCTAGCAACCTGTAAATTGATATCTCAAAGTTTTTAATTGGCTATAGGTAGTCTTAGTTTTCCATACTAAAGGAGCTATTAAATTACACTTGAAATCCTACTTCAGATAGTTATTGTTAAACTAATTCCAGTCGCTTTTCTCCGCAAATCCTCCACCTACGACTTCGAAAACAGGAAGGAAAACCCCAAGGTCAGCCTCTTCCCTCTTGCAAACCCTAAAACTCTTTCTGTATGTAATATGTATTATAACCCTACAACTAGAGACTTCCTATAGGCTATAGCCAAAATCCACCACAAACCCAATTGTAGGCTGGTTATTCCAAGTGCCCTAAAGCTGTCGTACAAAGTGGGGACAAAACCCCAAAGCAAGGGCCTTGATACCTAGGATCCAACATCGAGGTCTAGATTATGAGTGCATGAGTTGGATGCCTATGGATCATGAACTGAAGGTCAAAGATGCTAGAAACTTATCTACTATATACATATTATATGCAATAAAAACATAAAACTCAGGAATGGTATTAAGGCTACAAATATACCTCGCTGCTCATGACTAGCTCAAGCTCAGCTTATCTGTGGGCGACTTCACCCCGCTTGATAGGTGGAAGATCTAAACACTAGTGTCTAATCTGCAAACTGTTCAATCCCGGTAAACTTCATTGGGTCCATAAACAGGTGTTCCAATTGCATGTAAATATTCTATCCATTCCCAGAGCGATATGTTGATCAAATTAAAAGACCAGTATAAGAATCATGAAAAGGCTTATTGGCCCATATCCCGTAGATCACATCTGTATTGGGGTAAAATGTTAAAAACCGTATGTAATTTCATATCAGCCTTGCTTCATCCGTATGACTGTTCAACCAATAAACTCCATAGTGGAGCTTTGAAAAATGGTCAGATGGGTTTACTCCCATCAGCAATGGTGCAATTTGCAGTGGCTGAGGTTAGGGAATATCGGAAAGGCTTCACATACCATGTTAAACTTTCATCACTTACCAAATAGTAACTAACAAATGCACAGCATGTATAAGTCAACCGCAGAACACAAGTCATTTCTGCTAGAATTTTTAGAAGTATCAAATAAGGAAATCTTTCACATTAAGTCAAACGGCATTATACCAAAAGCAATGCAATCAACTATACATTCATAATATGAGACACGAAAAATGACCCAAACATACTCAAGAAGGAAGAAACTCACAACTTCAGCAAAAGATTGGAAGAAGACAGCTCATGATGAAAAACTAAAACAATCCGATCACAAAATTGCTGCAATCGAAGATATGCTAATGCTATGCACTTATGCAGCAAGATTTCAATCTATTATCGTAAAACCCATCAACCGGGACAATTCAAATTCCACATAGACAACCCATCCAACCTAGAGGAGTCCTATGAAGACAATACTGGAAGATCTGTCAGCTCATCCCAAACTTTTATAGCTTCTCTCCAGTATGGTTGACAAAATATATTCTAGACAAAAAGTAAGGGATATGCAGGAAACCAGAAATCACTTTCTGAAATCATAGCTACCAAATCAACATAAAATACCCAGTCCACATTTTCAAATCCCAATTTTCATTTTTCCAAATCTCATATCTTTCTTTACCCTACATGTATTCAACTCGAAGTCTCGAACTCTAACCACCCACCAACAAAATCACTTACTTTGTAAGATCACAGATACCAAATCAACACAAAACACCCAACCCACATTCTTAAATCCCAATTCTTTGTTTATCTATTAGGTTATTTTTACTGAGCTTAATTTAGTTATTGCAGAGTTTCACATCATTTATTTCTTTCCCAGACTTATTTCTTAGGTTGTTGGCCTGATGTATATCTGTTTCATCATTTTTTTTTGTCAGAAAAAATGTTGAACACAATCAAATATTTCTGAATATGTGAAGTTATTCTTTCTTTCTTTTTTTGGGTCAAGCGGAAGTTAAAATGTGAAGTTATTCAACTCTAGTACATGCAGACTTTCGCTCCATCACAAGCTTTTTGAAATAATGCTATTTCTACATATGAAAAGTTATTCAAGTCTTGTACATACAGACTTTCGCTTTCGAAATAAATGCTTAACATCAAAACATGTATTGTGTTTTTTAATTAATTGGTGATATTGAAAGCTGAACGGTTCTCAGCTTAGCCATGGCCTTTTCTAATAAGATCCACACTAATGATATAATTTCTTAGTACTACGTCATGGTGGACCAACAACCAAAGCGCTTGTGGAGAATTGTTTTGTTTCTATATTAAACTCCTCATCTTGTATAATTTATATACACACTTATGATGGATATATGACACCGCTATTAACTACAATATGCAAAATCGAGCCTTGCATCGTGTGGGTTTCATACTATTAGTTAAAAAAAAAAAAAAAGAAGTCCCAACCAACTGATCTAATTCAGACTTAAAAATCATAGATACCAAATCTACTTTCTTTTCTATTAAGTAGAACTAGAAATTTATTGAACCAAATCTACATAATACAACAAACCTAAATTTACAGCCCGCCAACTTTCTTTTCTTTTCCCTACATTTTCTCACTGCCCAAAAAAGAATAACATCTGTAGAAATTCAAAAACACTCAGCTAATTCAGACATAATTCCGAAATCATAGGTACCAAATCTATATGAAACACCAAACCCCAATTTTCAATGCCCAATTCTTCCTCTTCTCCCTACATTTTCTCACTGACCGACAAAGCACAAATCTATAGAACCCGAACCCGATCAAACCCACCAACAAAATCACTTTCTGAAATCACATATACCATCAACATAAACACCCAACCCCACATTTCAAAATCTGTATTCTTTCTCTTTGTTCAAATTCAATTCCTTCTTTTCCCAACATTTTCTCAGCAATAACGAAATCCTTTCTGTTTGTTCAAATCCCAATTCCTTCTTTCCCCTACATTTGCTCACCAGCCCAAAAGAACAAAGTCTACTCACAAATCCCAAATCTGAAATCCCTCACTTAATGAAACCACACATATCAAATCAACCAAAAAACACCCAACCACATTTTAAAATGCCAATTCTTTTCCCATTTTTATCAAATCCCTAATCTTCTTTTTCCCTACATTTTCTCACCCACCAAAACTCTAACAAACCCAAACAAAACCAAACCGAGCCTTGGGACCCCATTCCTTGGGGTCGTCTACATGAATCCTATTTTTCCATTGTTCCATTGAGCTCTGTCCAAGCTACCTGTTCACTTAGATTTAGAAACCCTGAATCATTCCGTAAACTCTAACACAAACCCACTAACCATCAAGTGGGTTTTTTTCTTTTTTCCCCAACTCTAACAAACCCACTAACAAAACAATGTTTTCCAAATCCCAAATCTTCCTTATCCCTACACTCTCTCACAAAGAAAAAAGCGAACTTTAAGCAAACCCACTAAAACAAAAACCACTTACTTTTGAGCTCCTCGAGCCACCGCTCGACGCTCTCGAACGTAGTCCTCCGGCTGATGTCGTACACGATCAGGGCTCCGACGGCGCCGCGGTAGTAGGCGGACGTGACGGCCCGGAACCTCTCCTGGCCGGCGGTGTCCCAAATCTGGGCCTTGACTTCCTTGCCGTCGATCTCCATGCTCTGGGTCTGGAACTCCACCCCGATTGTGGCTTTAGAGTGCAAGTTGAACTCGTTCCGAGCGTATCGTGATAAGAGGTTGGATTTTCCCACGGCTGAGTCGCCGATTATGACCACCTTGAAGAGGTACTCCTCGCCTTCCTCGTCGGAGTCCATTTTTGGAGAGAGAGAGAGTGTGTGTGTGTGAGTGTGTGAATTTGGGGAGTGGAGACTGGAGATGGGAAAGGGGGAGAAACGGACGTTGACGAAATGAGGGAAATGGGGTGACGAGCGAGAGAGTGCCGTTGTTTTCTTTGTTTTTTCTTTTTTCTAAGAGACAGAGTGCGCTGTAAGTGGAGCCTATTGGGGGTTGTAAATTTTACAGTCACGCGCTCCACTTCAATAGGATTACTGGAGAAGTGACATCATGCGCGGGCGGGTGATAGTAGAGGTGGGGAAGGGATCGGGCAGACACAAGCACGATATGACATGACACATTTAAATGCGTCTACAGCACGGACATAGTTTTAGACAGGTTGGCTCAAAAAGGGGCACAACAAAATAAATACTACATTGTTAGTTGTTGCAAAAAAAATTTTTTTTGACGAAACTAGATTGGAGATGGGACTGGCACTGCACGATTGAAAAATGAAATAGTACGACACGATTAAGTAAACGGACCGACACAAAGCATAATTGTAACAATGCTAAATGGGCCGGACTGGGTCGGCACAGCCCATTTGACACCTCTAGGTGCAGGTGCGCAAGCATTAAAATGTCTTTCAAAAACCTTCTCAAACTACGAAATTCGTGACTACGAGAATTGAGAGCGGGAATAAATATCATTTTGAAGAACTTTACATAATGCCAACAAATGCTTGCATTATGTATCATGGAGAACTACCATCCTGGACATAATCACTGCATATGCTAGATATATTTGGCCGCAGATTTTGAAATATATTTTGTTAAAAATATAGTTTGACAAATGTATTAAAAAATGCAAAATCTAAAAATCACCGTTGCTTGAGCCTTTTAAAAACGGACGATACTTTCACCAAAAAATACTCCTTCCGCAAAACCTATTCTAGACATAGTATCTAATTACTTTTACAAATTTTCGTTACATTTCAAAGGTACATAATGTATAATTTACAATCTAAAGTCTATAAAATAATTGCTCTCAAAACGCTCATTGGAAAACGACTTGTCTGTTATTCCTGAAACTAATCCGAAACGGGTATTGCTAGATATGTTTATTTGACTTAGAGACTGCAGACAGAGTCTCCACCGATGATTTGTATAGTGACATTTTCTAAAGACATTTTTAAGAGAGTTTCTTTTATTTATTCACTTTTTGATGAACAATAAGATGATACTATACGAGTGGAGTATTTAAGAGGTTCTGGTGGGGAGTAGAGAGCGTGGGAGGAGGAAATGATGCGGCGCGTGATGGTGGTGCCAATGTGAGTATACTACAATACATGTGCATAGAGAGGTGGACCACCTAATACAATATAGTACTGTAGTACTAGTACTCATGTCACGGCAGGGCATTATACTTCGTCCCAAGGAAAACGATCACCCCTCTTACTAGAGTACTAAAAATTTAACTACCACGAACTGTGTCGGCCCCGTGTTATACAGAGATGCTACGTCAATCGCACGCCTAAGGCCATAATTCGTATGAATTCGGAGAACATATTTATCGATATTTGGTATTGTCCCATAAGCAAAATTTAAAATTTATAAATATTTTTCTGTATTTTTGTGAGGTCCGGAGTGGGCCTCACGCCGGCGTATGATGAACTCGTGTGAGTGTAGACTTGATGGTTAATAATAATCAAGAAATAGGAGGAGCTGTAATGCATCCGCCGCACTAAACTGTATAGTGCGGCCGATCCGACCGTCCATCTTAGCATGGACAGCTCAAATTTAATCCGAATTTCTACAAATCCTACCGTATATTGTTCGGATAAAAATCCGAACCGTCCATTACCGGGAGGTGCAATACAGCACCCCGTGCCAAAAAAAATCTGTTTAATTGCTCCATCTTTTCTCTACTTTCTAAATTTAGTAATCTCCCCATGTTTGATCTCATTTTTCTCTATGTATGTATAATCCGAAGTTCAGATGCACTTCCAAAACACTACGGGAAAGGGTACCGACGGGGAAACCATCATTTTGGACTTTACCTCGAAGTCCCATGTAAGTGACCCACAAGGGGGTTGGATCCCAATTACCTTCCAGCCAGTTCAGTCCAGTTATGGATCATTTGTGGGTTTTTTCAAGCCCAATGATTGGAATCATTCATCTTTTAGAGCTCGTCAAGAACATTAACTACGCCAAAAATCACTTTGATCGGATACTGTTTGATATGATATCAAAATGCAGTAAGTTTGAAAAGGAAAAAGTGTACAACACTTTATTGCAACCCATTTGACACAATTATATGCAGATCAATGCGTTTTGATATCATATCAAACAATATCCGATCAAAGTGATTTTTGGCGTGGTCGATGCCCTCAATAAGCTCTAAAAAGTAAACAGTTCTGATTATTATTGTGAATCCGAAAAAGGCTCACAAAGGAACCACTTTCAAGACTAGAACGAAGGTCGAATCGTACTCTATTCCTTCGGCCATACAATCATGGCATTGTGGATCTCATAAGACCAGTGATGCCATAATAAGCATTTCCAGATCGGGATTTCGAGATTCGAATTGAGTGAGGGCAGCGGTTCCTCCATAATTGCTGTGAAAAAGGGAAGTGGAATTTCACCACGAAAGGTAAGGGAAAACTATGGTTCAACTCCACAGCATGGTTAGAGCAGAGCACCACAAGCCAATCAACCACCGAACAGTTCATAACTGGACCAAACTGGTTGGAAGAGGCAACTGATTGGGATTCCCCCCGGTTAGTTAGTTGAGAATAAGATACATAGAAAAAACTTTACACACAGCATTACATTCTAGCACCAAGCATTACATTTCATTAATTAATTTTTCGTTCGGCTAATTGGCTTTTTTTTTTTGTCCTTATTCAAATTTTTTTTCGTATTTGTTAGTTTTTCGTCAATTTTTGGGAGATTATTGCATTGTCATGACGAGAAGAATCTAAAAAGTAAAAAATTATTATCGAAATCCAATTTTTGTTGAATACAAAAAAATTGGCTTATTGGCTTATTTTTGTCTTTATTCAAAAAAATTAGGTTTACTATAGTAATTTTTTACTTTTTCGATTCTTTTTGTCATGACGATGCAATAATCCCGAAAAAATTGACGAAAAACTAGCAAATAAGAAAAAAAATATGAATAAGAATAAAAAAACTAAGCTAGTGGGCTTATTTAGCCGAACGGAGCATAAATAGATGGTAGATGGAGAATGATAGTTGATATAAGTTGTAGGCACGTAAAACCAGCAACTCATAAGTTAATTGAAAATGGATACAAAAGAAATTATTGAAAAAAAATGACATTGTAAATGGCTTTGAACCATTGCACAACATTTCCATTGATTGCCAAATGTCACTATTCACAAGCATGTTTTGGAATGTCTAAACCCATTTCGGCAAAACCACTACAGTATTAAATTTGCTCTTTAAAGCCGGAGCATATTGACTGGCCCCAAAAGGAGGGCTGCTTTTCCCCCCCCCCCCTGACACCCCACCCCCCCCCCGGCCCCACACCCCATTTCCCATATTACCCCCTCCCCTCCCCCCATTTTACTTCTCCTGCCCCTCCCTCCTCCCATTTACTTTTTTTTTTCTCTCTTCTTCTCCTGCTTCCCCCCTCCGTCCATTTACTTTTCTTTTTCTTTTTCCCTCTTTATTTTCTTTTTGTTTCTTTTCGGCTGGATTTTTTTTTGTCGTTTTTTTTCTCTTTATTTCCTTTTATTCCTTCCACTTTGAATCTTTTTTTTTTCAATTATTTTCTTTATTTGTTTCTTTTCCCATTTACCTCCCTTCTTTTTTTTTTTTGGTTAACTCAAATTCTATTTTCAATTAAGATTACAATTAGTGTTCGGGAACTAATTACGAAATGTATTTTGCAAACGACATACTAATCCAAAATACAAATGTTATATTTAGGATTACTTTTTTTTAACTATAGTACAATTTAATAAATTTGTTAACTATTATTTAGCATAAATCCTCTTAACTGATTCAGTAGTATGTTGCTTCAAATCACGTCTCTACTCCATAGGATTGCAAATGGCTGGTTTCTATTTTTTTTATAACTAAAACAGAAACGTTTTAGGGGCTTCGTAGGGGCTACTGTGCCAATGAGGGCAGTTGAGCCCCCCGGGTCCCACCTATTTTTTCATTTATTTTTTTATTTAATTACTTATACCTTATTTATTTAATTTCTATAAATACACCATTTGTATATTTAAAAATATAATTCAAGAATTAAGTGTTTTAATTTTCAATTCAGTTAAATCAGAGCAAAGATCGTTTTTATTATTATTTTATTTTAAATGGTCATAATGAATTTTTTGGTTTAAGGCCTTTCAACAAATACCCTAAGACTCATTATTTAGTTTCAAAACTCTCTTAGGGTGTCCATTGAAAGGCCTTGGAGCCAAAAATTTACTAGATCCATTTAGGATGAAATGATCAGAAAAATAACAACTTTGCACCGGTTCAAACGGATTGAAAATTGAAACACTTATTTTAGTAACTATATTTTTTAATCTATAAAGGTCAAAAAAATAAAAATAAAACAGTCGGATAAACATGATCAATTAAAACACTTTTTTTTTCTCTCAATTACTTTACAAAGCCTAGAATTAGACTTGAACCTATTATTAAAGAGAGAAAAAAATTCAAACTGGAAAGAACGAAAAGGAAATAAAATGAAAAAAAAAACGAAACTGAAAATAAAATGAAAAAAAAAAACGAAACTGAAACTGAAAAGAAAAAGAAAAAAAAAAACCAAACGGTAAAGAAAAAAAGAAAGAAAGAAAGAAAAGAGAGAGAGAGAGAGAGAGAGAAGAGAGGGGGGTAGAATGGGAAAAGGGAGGTGGGGCCGGGGGGGGGTGTGTCAGGGGGGGGGAATAGCAATTTTCCCCCAAAAGTCTTACGTGACACAATGCCAAATTACTTCACATGTCCAGGCCCATTTCAACAATAAAATTGAAGACACACATTTTTTGACATATTCAAACTTACTTAAGTGCACCTCATTGATTAATTTCTCAACTTGGCAGATTAAGGATCTAAATCCGGGAGTGAGAGTACGTGTTTAATAAGAGTACGTGAGAGTACGTGTTTAATAAGAGTACTCTTATCAGTTTTTGGACTTTTCAGTGGATATTTTTCAAAATATTTGTGTAAAAGTCATAATTATTTAACTTCTTCAATTTCTCTCATCTTTTTTCATCCATTTTCCATAAAAATTTGGTGTAAAACTAACCAACGCAAAAAAAAAAAATTGAATAAGGACAAAACAAAAAATTGTATTACATAAATTAATCACTAGCGTGAACACTTAGGTAACATACGGTTCTCAAACAATTGAGTATTGCCCTAAATTTTTTCTTTTTCAAAAGACAAAGTTTGATCCTCTCTCTTATGGTCTTCTAATGAACGCCAATGAGATCCAAACTGATAGATTTTTTTTTTTTTTTTAAAAACAAAATCTCTATAAGATATGAATTTGTCCCAAAAATTCAATTCCAGTAAAAAAAAAATCCACTAAAAAGATCCAACTAAAAAAAAAATTCTAAACTATCGCCAAAAATGAAATTAAAATACCACTATACGTCCACTAAAGAAATCCAATACTATATAGGCAAAAAATTAATAGTATATGAAATATTCAAACCTAAAACCTTAAAAAAAAAAAAAAAAAACCCTTCTAATTCTCATACCTTAAACCACCATATCAATATTGGGGTTCAACTTGAAATCTAAGCCGTTGCATGTTGCTACAGATCGAACACAATCGGGACACACAGAAAACTGAGTCGGAAACCATTCGCATGTGGATCAATTAGGTTCTAAAGTCATGCGCAACATTACTCTTTCCCTCGCGCAAACATACGACTGGAACGGCTTGGTAACGGGCCAGAAACAGAGTACTCAAAACACAGCAATATCAAAACGATACTTTACGGAAACATAGATAATATCCTCCCCTTCTGTACATAACACACGCACTCACACCTCTGGATTTTCTATCTACAGTACATCTATACATGCAACCTTAAACGAAGACCCTCGGAACAGACTCGGGAGGCGGCTTGCAATCGGTCTCCCTCAGCACAGTCCTGAGCCCTTTCCCAGCTGCATTTGCAAGCGGATGAATCCCGTGTTTGAGACCCTCCATGTACGCCCTGTTCTTCCTCTCTTCCATGAAGTCCACCCCGTAACGCTTCTCCACATCTACACCGGTTAGCGAAATTCGAACCGAAATGAAAAATCGTAAGGACCAATTTGAAAGGGAATAAAACAAACAAGCAAGCGTGGAATGGAATATAACATACCCACAAAACGTTAATTTCTCATATGCTTACTTATAACAAACCCAATCGAAGTTATAGGGCCCACTTTTGATTTTGAAACAAGAAGTTAGGGCCCCACTTTCTTTGATTTGGCCTGAGTTCGTGTAACTTACGAGCATAAAATAAGCACCTTGTCAAGAGGTTAACAAGGTCCATAACCAGGAACGGAGCCAAAAGAAATTCTTGATGCAATTCACGGTAGGTTCTTGTTTGACAAGTAAATGAACACGTTGTCCCAGGTGTCGTCGCCAACTGCAAGGCTTGAGGGCATGCCTTGGTGCGACGTGGGCATGCCTACAGGAATACGGTGCGTAGATAAAATTCGCGAAATTATATTTTGATACCATGAGCACAACTTATGATCTACTCAGGTAATGTAAGCATACCCATGTCAATGGAAAAAACCCCGCAAATCCAAAACCAAAACAAGACTACGAACTGTGTCCCCAAATTTTAGTTTCAGTTAGCACTTTTTGCTGTTCAAAAAATATTGTCCCACCCCCAAACCAAAATGGTTAGATTTAACGAAAGTTCTATTTTACCCGTCTACTTTGAAATCAAAATTACTAAATAAAATTTTAGAAAGCAATCATTGAAGGGTGGAATGAAAAAATGTGGTGATTAGAAATGCAATGATTATGTTTTCTTAAAAAAATGGAGATACCTTGAGCAAGGTGATCATAGAGCTGGCCATCCCTAGTAAGTGCCATCATCACTTGAGGAATTCCGAGAGGAAGATTATCACCCCTATCGACTTGCCAGAAGTGAATTGTCTTCCCATAAGTCTTGCACACTTTTTCAAGGTCCTTCCTTTGGATTGGCCCGGGCACGCCGGGCATGAACAGGTAGCCGCCTTTCACCTCGAACTCGTGGGAGTGCCACATGGGCTTCTCCTCGTCGGGCAGTGTCAGGAAGAGCTCTTCGGATACGATGTACTCGATCCCGATGAGACGGGCATCGGATTCGGGGCTATCGTAGATTAGACACTGCCTCATTTCCTCATTTTGGTGGCTGCAAAAGTGGTGCGCCTCAAGTTGTCGAGTCATGTCGTGAGCATAAAAGTGAAACCTGTGAAAATCAATCACCAGAAAGAAACTTTTTGATAGATGCTAGTTCATACTGGAGTAATAGATTAACTTGTGGACATCTCATTTCCAAATCAAAAATGATTTTACATAAGTGATTTTCTAACTCTTAAAACAATTATTTTTTTTCCAATCGGAATTTTGAAATGCATAAAAGTGTCACTAAATTTCGGAATTTCGATTGGGAGCTCTGCTATGGCAACCGATCCATAGAGTACCGACCAGGTACAAATGGGTCTGTGGGACCCACCCTACATTACAGGTTTGATTTGTTCAATTTTTAGAACATTATTATCTCTATGAAATTGGTTAAAAACTTAGCTCAAATTATATCTGCTATCCATAAAAATAGAAATAAAAAAGAGACTTTATATTTTTATCAAATCTTTCAATTTTCGTTTAGAATACACGATCTTGAATTCTAAAAAAAAGTTAAACAATTAGATCAAAAGAATTGTCGATGAAATTAGACAATTTGATAAAAAAAAAAAACTTATAGTTACCCGATTGGGCTTATTACAAACGGAGTACTGAACACAGAAAACCTATTCTAATTATTGTACAGTTCCTATCATTTGTGTCTCCACGCTACCATTTGTGCACATTTGTGGGTATGTACCCATATCTGGTAGTAATCATTTAGTAGTACGCAAGAGTACTCCTGCCTGTGCTCCGGATCATTTCAAAAACACATATTTAAATATGTCGATCGACCTCACAAGAACTCCACGGCAACGTGTGATTATGAAATAGTCCAGAGCACCATGTGGCAGTGGTCCGGGTCATACAACTTTTGGATTGGAAAAAAGGAAAGGTGTGGTCTTACGCGGAGAGATGCTGGTGGATTTTGTTAATGGGACCGAACCCTTGAATGGCGGCCGTGGCCTTCTCGCGGAGCGCCGCCGTCGTCTTCTTCGGCTCGCCTGGTACCTCCGGGTGTGGTGTTGCTCTGCTTCCCTCCATTCTCTCTCTCTCTCTCTCTCTCTCTCTCTCTCTCTCTCTCTCTCTCTCTCTATAAATTTCTCTCTCTTGAGATGCAATTAGCTCACGATCAAGTGACCGATCCAGGGTTGATTCTGTGATGGGGCAAACTTACATATAGCAAAGTAAATTACAGTGCATGTGCATGCAGTGTTACACGTGGTTGGGAAGGTAGTAGACGACTAGACGTGGCAGCTGGTGGGTCTGTCACGTGGCAGTCATCTCACCCGAGTTGGGTTTTGGGCCTTCTCTGCGGGATGCATTTCGGACCTTTTCCGCAATTTTCTTCGACCCGCTTAAGACATGGGTTAACACCAAAGCTTTTGTAGTAACGTCACGTGATGTTTGAACGACTTTGTTCAGGTTTTACCGTAAAGTGCGTGGTTGTAGCTCTAGAGACTAGATGGGGTTGGAGATTTTCTGACACAACACAAGAACACGATACGAATTCGATACAAAATTAGCAGGTAAAGGTCAATTATTTCTAACACGGAACTTGAAACAACATGATAATACGAAAAACTAAACAGGTCCGGTTAGAATTGAAAAAATTCTATTACAAACACGAAAAGACAAGACACAACATAATACGCAACCCTAGCTCTAGAGCACTATGTGAGCCATGACGGTACTCTAAGAGAATTGAATAAGCACTCCTACGTGAGTGAGTTCCATATTGAGTCTTGTTTTAGGCTACATTTTTTTGAACTTAATCTAAACCTTTTTTTTTGCTTGGCAACTTAACTAAAATCTGCGAGTTTTAGTATTTTTTTAAAAAAAGTAGTTATTTCTCAAAATATTTGGGTAAAAGTAATTTTTTTTACTTTTTCGATTCCTCTTATCTAGACGAATTAATAATCCATAAAAGTTTAGCGCAAAATTAACAAATACGAAAAAAATTCAAATAAGAACAAAACTTTCAAATAGCAATTATTTTGTTGCCTATTCTAAAAGAACGAGCTCAATCTTATTATATATATATATATATATTTCAAATAGCAGTTATTTTAACCTAAAGATTCATTTGAAATTTCGACCAATAATTGAATGCTTACATCAAACACTTATCGATATGCAATTGACTTAATTTTCTTAAAACACTAGTTAAAAAGCTAAGGTCTATCGGGGGAACGGATTGATAGGCTGCGCAATTGCCTTGTCCCGCCGGCCCCGTTGACCTCGACCCGATCCGAACGGGTTCTTAATAAATTTTTGAGAAACTGGATTGGGTTTGGGGTGATATTACTGGCCCCGCCCTGAAACCCTCATAGTCTTTCACCCTTATTACTAAAATATTACCTTGTATACTAACAATTTTTTTATAGGTTTAAACATTTTTCACAATTTTTCCTTAATTTTGTAGGGGTTGGATAAATGCGGATTGAGACGAAATGGGTCTACCCATGCATTAACCGGCCAGAAGTCGAGACAAGGTCATGGACGGATGGTATGATCAAGGTCGATCGGAGTATCGCAAAATCCGCCCCCATCCTGCTACTATCGCTAGGAACAAATTTGATCATCTCGAAGACAAACTTAGTAATCTATTGGGAGAAACTGATACTCAACTCACTTTTTGAATGGGTTAGCAAAACACAACACCAATAAGAAGTGGTTAGATGTAATGGTTGATATATGATTATGGACCAATTAAATTGTTCGTGTTCATTTGTTAAAAGTTAATTTGACATCACTTTAGTACATAATTAAATAAAACTTGAATAAGTTATTACCCGACTAGTTTCACCTAGTTTGACTCATGATGTTTGTATCTACTCGATTAAGTCTCCCAAGATTAGTTCACCTCATAAAAACAAAATTATCTTTAAAATATTTATGAAACTTGTTAAATTATCAAATCTACCAAAAACAATTACTGGCTTGGCTAATTTGGCTCACCATAGTTAGGCAGCGTTTCCCTAAATTTTTGTCAAATTTCTATTAATTGGTCATCAAATTTCGTGGATTATTTACTCATCTTGATGAAAAGAATTCAAAAAGTGAAAAAATTTGATCAAAAGGTGAAAAAAGTTCAACAAAGACTTTTTTTTTTGGAAAAGATTATACTATGCTCTTTTCTTATTGGTTCATTTTGAACTTTTTCAATATATGATTAGTACAATATTCTTTTATTTGCTCTTCTCGAGATGAATTATAATTTAATTTTTTTAGAAAAATCAAAGCTCTCACTAAACACACTTTTTAGATCAAATCCAAGACTATACACTACACACTGGATGTGTGGTGCCAATAGGTTTACATGTGAATGTTCTTTGTGTAAGTGTTTACGTAGCTAGAAGAATCGAGGTGCACCTCAGGTTTTCACCTGGCAATAATATACTGCCCACGTAAATGTGTCATGTAAAGTGTTGGGTAGACTTTCTCACTCCTATGTCCAATTGTTTTGGCTCAATAAGTTAAAATGATTTTGTTTTTGTTTTTATTTAATTTATTTTGAATTTGTTAATTTTACGTCAAATTTTTGTGACTTATTGATTTTCTTCGTTAAGAGAAATAAAAAAAATTCTGTTTTTTGTGTGTGCTTATTTTTGTTTTTATTCAAAAATTTATGAGTTTTAATCATAATTTTTTACTTTTCTGATTACTTTTGTCAAGAAAAATTAAATAAATAAAAACAAAAAAATAAAGTATTTTAACTTATTGAGCCTAAAAAATTTACTAAATAAAAACAAAAAGCAAGCCGCCTTCTTCTGCATGTTTTCACTTTTCGCATCTCCTTTTTGAGAATAAATTATAAAAAGACCCTCCGTGTATAAGGAAGTGTCTTCCCACCCAATAAAAAGAAGACAACTAAGCATGTGGGACAATCGGCAAAAATGGAACAATGTTGAAATTGATTTTTTGGGATTTTGTGAAGCAAAAATTTGATTATAAAAGCCTTAGATACAAAATTTAATTATGATTCTTTCAAATAATATGATTAAAATAATAAGATCTTGGTACTGGTTCAAACAAATTAAAAATTGAAGTACTTAATTTTTTAACCATATTTTTTAATATATACACGGTTCAAAAATATTAAGCGCTCCAATTTTCAACCCATTTAAATCAATGCGAAGATTTTATTATTCTGATTATATTAAAATTTATTTTTATAGCTCTAATAATCAAATTTATACTTTATAAGATTCCAAAAAATCATTTTCAACATTGTACTCTTTTTCCGATTGTCTCACACGCTGAGTTATCTTTTTTTATTGGGTGGGCGGACATTTCCTTGTACACGGACCCTCCGTGTATGATTCATTCTCCTCATTTTCAGACTTCAGAGTTCAGAGGCCCTCGACCAGTCTTTCTTTACCTTCCCTCAAAATCGACAACCCAGCAACGATTTCCGCCGTCTGGGCGGGCGACGCGTCCCACCTCTCTCCCTCTCGCGTCTCCGCCGTCCGGCGACGATTTCCCCTAGGTGAGCTTCTTACTGTTTTCTCTCTCCTCTCTTCTTTTCTCCCTCATTTCTTCACTCTCTGTTGGTCGATGGGAATCTTTGATTCGGATTTAACCTAGAATACTTGTTAAAAGCTCTGATTTTGAGCTGGTATATCCATCAAGGTATATGAATTGGAACAAGATTGATTCTCACCCTGAGTTATCAAGGATTAGTCGAGTTGAGCCGGGATACTTGAGTAACCTGAGAGTTATGAAAAAAAGAGAGTTTGTTTCTGTAAATTTGCCCCATAGGATATTTCCTCCAAACATTTTGCCCTTATACCCCAACCAAATTACAAGTGTTGCTCTTTCCACTTTCCCCTTTCCAGTCACTTTTTCCTCTCTCTCTCTCTCTCTCTCTCTCTCTCCGAAAAAAATTGCAGAATGGAGGAGAACTCACCCTTTGAAGGAAAAATCTAGGAAACCCTCGAATCTCAATCACCACAGCCGACGAGCTGGAATTGTACTTGGATCAGAGTCATCAGACCCGTTTACAGGCGAGTAGCTTAGTCTTAGATCCCATTTTTCTTTTGTACAAAGTGGATTTCAACCACAAATACTCAAATCTCTCTAAATACTTTTTCTCTCTACATGGATAATGGATATGGGGATGGAAATCAGTGTTTGTGGCTGTTTTTTTGGAACTCACTGTTTATGGTTATGGAACATGGGCGAGGCCCCAGGGAAAGGAAAGCATTTTATATAGTGAATGTTTTGTTATCTTTCTTTCGGGTCATTGTGTACAAGTGCAAAATTATATGTGTTGTATATGCTTGACGGCTTGACCCCAGTGCGATCAAATCCTAGGTCCACGACCTCCACTACCCTCAGTTCTAACTTTTTATGCTTAATTCTGGGATTTGGAGATTTTAGTTATGGGAAAGAATGTTTTCTCTGCTTGATTATTTTTTGTGGTAGTAAACCCCAAGGGGTTCGGTCAAGTAAACCTTGGGGCCACTGGAGGCCCGGTTGTTAACTGCAGGCCCCAGAATTAGTCGACCTACCCGGAGTCCCGGACATCTGGTTATGGAGAGGATTTATTTTTTTGTTTGTGGAAGCATCCTTAGCAAAACCATCATCTACTGTCAATAATTGGAGGTTATGATTAATCGACGTGTGACAAAGGTCTGATAATTAGCCACACGTTGATTGTCGTCTCGCATGTAGGGAGGTAGACAAAGAGGCCATATCCTTGGGATCACATTCGAAACGAGGTGTAGTTTTTGCACAAATGATAGGGAAACAAACCAACTAAAATCCTCATTTGAGACCAAGGTAAAGCATTCAACGTGGAGCCAATTGGCTTCAGTTGAAGAGGTTGATACAAGTTTTTTGTCGTGATACTTAACTGAAACTGTACAACCTCTAAGAATTTCGGTCTGATTTGGTAGATGCAGAATGTGAAAACCTACAATGGACTAAAGGTGTTTCTTGGGCTACAAAATCTAAGATAACTGACATGGTGTTTGATTCACAAAAGAGGTTTTGATTATCCTGTTCCGGAAGCAGTCTATGCTCCCCTCTTGCATGCTGTTCTATGCTCCCCTCTTGCATGCTGGTCAGAAATCTATGACAGAAGAAGCTTTTGTTGACTTGGTGGCTTCTTAACACTTTTGATGTTGATCAAGCTGTTCGTTTTTGTTAGCTAGTAACAATGAAAGTTAAAATATTCTTTCTCAATTTCTTTCTTTCTTATTATTTCTTCAATAACATCACGGTATTGGTAATGTTAGTTTTCTGAGGTGTGACGTTAGATGACCTTTTACGAAGTTAGAAAATTAGCTTGTATAGGTTTAAGATGGGAAAGGTACCTAGCATTTCTTTTCATCATTTTGATGATTGTATTAGGGACGACGACAGGATGTCATTTGAGAGGGGCCAAAAACATATCCAAAGGAAAGCCTGCAGGCCTATTCCATACTCATGTATGTATAAAACGCGGACTTTCCATGTCTCCCCTCTCAGCTGGTTATATGAACCGACTGGTATATCATACGCAACAAATTCATTAAATGGTCGAGTATTTATGCATCCCAGTGATTAGACACTAGACGGTCAAACAAAATTTGCCAGAGTTTTGGGGAGGAAGATATCTAGCTCCGTTGAAGTTGCTTACCCTTATTTGGTCAATCAGGCACCAATATTTTGCTGTTGAAGGCTCTATGCAATACTTTTAACCCTAATATGAAATGGTTTTGTCTTCTGGGTGCCATAGTCGCCACTGGCCCTACCCTTCCTTCGTCTATGGTTTGTATCTTTTAAAAGCTTTCACTATATTAACTCCTTTCTTGTGGGCCATTGGTGTGTTCAAAGGTGATACATAATTAGACTTTGTATTAGTGACATCATGTATGTTACTGTAAGTAAGATTTTAATGTTTCACATGGAATATCCTATGTAGCACAGACACGCGACATGCGACACATGATTTCTAAAAAATAATGGACACTGACACGACATATATAAATAAACAAATAATATTTATTTTTAACCAGTGGAATCATGGGTATATGTAGAAGCATTAGGGGTGCACACCGTCTGGATTGGTCTGGTTCTCTAGAAAACCAGTAACCGAATCATTCCAAAAGGTTCCAAGAAATTGAGAACCAAAACCTAACCATTATATTTGTGAAAGCTTACCAGAACCAAACCAATCTAGTTTTGGTTCAGTTCCGGTTTTGTCCAATAAGTATCCAAACATTTTTTCACAACACATGAACCCATAATTTCTTAACGAGTTTGGGTTCCTATAACTTCAGTAGTATATTAAAGACTTTCCTACCAAATGATATTTCTCCTCTTAATAAATAAATAAATATATACACACACATACATGTATGTATGTATGTATGTATGTATACCAAACGGTCCGGTTCGGTTCTAACCATGGTTCTTAAATTGATAACCAATAACGGAATTAATGGTTCTTATTTTTTCAGCCCATAACCAGACCAATGAACTGCAGAACCAAACCAAATAGGGCAGTTTGGTCGGATCGGTTTAGCGATTAGGGCGGTTTACTGGAACACCTCTAAGAAGCATGAAGCATCAATATGTAAAAACAAGCATCATATTACACTTTTAACCCATAATATTTGAAGTAATACACATTCCCCTCCCCCAGATTTTTTTTTTAACTATGCATGTTTAACTCTTGCCATGCCCCCATACGTGTCCCTCCTGTGTACCTGTTGTGTCCCACCATGTCCCCCTAAAAAAAATTCTGGACTTGTCACATGGCGTGTCCGTACATTTTTTGCCATGTCTCTGGCGTGTCGGACATAGATACCACAACCACCAGGAGTGTCGGTACAGAGCAGCCATCAAAATCAGTAGAATGTTTTTGGACTAAAACATCAAAACATTTTGGCAGTGGTTGGATGTTTTTTTGGTGACTAGGTGGAGCTCCCAGACGTTGGAGTTTTATTTCTGTGTGTTTTGGCGAGGAACCTGTTCAAGGCAAGGTCAATTTGGACCCACTGCTGCAGATAAATACACTGGATGCCTGCAACCAACCACAAGCCACAAGTATCGGGTAAGGTGAAGCATTGCCAGTGGGAGTTGAACACAGGACATCTGGGTTTACAGTAGAGTTCAGTGACAACCTTGAACTGCTGGGCTACCATGATGATTCCTGATGGGGTGGTAGTTGCATCAGAATTCAGATAAATATTCTGAAGCCATTCATATTCCTCCAGAAGCTAGTATAAGTGGCAATGGAAAAGATAGCGTCTGACTTAAGCAAGGCTCTACAATTAGTTTTGGCAGTGGTTTTGATGTTTTTTGGTGGTGCTATCCAGAATTCCAGATGATGACCATGCTCCTTCAAGTACAGTATAAGCCCTGAATACTTAGAATATCCGTCTTAGAATGATACGAGAACCTGCAATGCATCAACATTCTTCTATTAGTTAAATTGCATGCTTCTGGATTTTATGTACCAAGTCTGTTGCCTTTGCTGTAAGATCTAACAGAATTAGCTGTTCCAGTGGCAACTGGCAAATCCTTAGAATCCTCTCTTTAAATTGGCGGACAATTTGTTATTTTCCTTTCATTGATGATGCAAATTGCTCCTCATCCTCTATATATTTTTTCTAGTAGTAATACAGGTCATATTTTATGTTGCAGATTTCACCTTCACCAGAAGACAGCTATTTCTTGGCTTGGACGCTTCATATCAGCAGTCATTTTGGGAATTATTAGCCATGTACCTTCACCGGGTCATCAGTTTCTAGTTCTTCAATATTGCTTTATTGATTGAGACAATCTGTTGTGGTTGCTGTTACACTCCAGCGCTGAAGCCATTAATAAACATCCAAGACTTATCATGCTAACTGCTTCGCATTTTCATCCAATCTGCTACTTCTCTGACAGGTCCCTCTCTCTTTCTATATAGATATGTTCGTCCGCACATTTATTCGCTTCTTGGTTCAATATTAGAAGTTCTAACCAAATTGCAGGAAAAGCACTATTACACACATTGGCTTGAGAAAATCGAAAATCCCATATTCTTCTCATCTTGCTAGAAGACTTGAGTTCACTGGAAGAGCTGAGAATCTCAAATTTCTTGTACGTACCCCAGAAACCAGATTGTGCGTGGTGCCTAATACCAATGAGGGTCACCCATCTTTATCTGCGACTGAAGCAAACACAAACATGAACACAAACCATGCCTTTCTTAATACCGATGATGGCCACCCGTCCGTATCTCTGTCTGAGGAAAGTAGAAGCACAAACAATACTCTGATCCTTGAATTAATTACACTTTTGGGCAAATGGTCTCCTCCCAGGTACCTATGGAGGGGCTTATCGGTTTTTATTCTAGCAGGACAGGTTATTATTAGGATATTAAAGGGAAAAGTCCACTGGAGGAACACTCTTCAACAACTAGAGAGGGTCGGTCCAAAATCACTTGGGGTGTGTCTATTAACTTCAGCTTTTGTAGGAATGGCCTTCACAATTCAGTTTGTTAGAGAATTCACCAGGTTAGGCTTAAACAGAGCTGTGGGTGGGGTATTAGGCCTAGCCTTCTCAAGGGAGCTGAGTCCTGTAGTGACATCAATAGTTGTTGCAGGCCGAATAGGGAGTGCATTTGCTGCTGAGTTGGGAACAATGCAAGTTTCTGAACAAACAGATACTTTAAGAGTCCTTGGGTCAGACCCAGTGGATTATCTGGTGACACCAAGGGTCATTGCTTCTTGCATCGCTTTACCCTTTTTGACCCTGATGTGTTTCATTTTAGGGATGGCGTCAAGCGCTCTCCTTGCTGATAGTGTTTATGGGATAAGCATTAACATTATCTTGGATTCTGCTCAGAGGGCTCTCAAACCGTGGGATATAGTTAGTGCGATGATCAAGTCACAGGTTTTTGGTGCAATCATATCCGTTGTGAGCTGTGCTTGGGGAGTCACCACCTTGGGAGGTGCCAAGGGTGTTGGTGAATCAACGACTTCGGCTGTAGTTCTCTCTCTTGTTGGTATTTTCATTGCCGATTTTGCCCTTTCTTATTGCTTCTTTCAGGGAGCTGGAGATTCGCTGAAGATGTGAATATGATCTTCCAAATTTCCTGTCAGTTAGATTTCTCTGTTTAAAGTCCGTTGTTGTTAGAGATCCTTACTGAGTGTTCCAAACCTGTGAGTGCAATTGATCTTATTGATTTATGTATCTCCTGTTCTTCTCTTAAGATGAAATTGCCCAGGTCTTATTATTAGTTGTGGATATTTGGCGGCAAATGATTTGAACAGTTGCGATCTACTTGTGACACCTTAAAATGATGCGAAGCTTTCGTGTTTTAACGTCGCTTTAGGTTCTTATAGTGCTGGTAATAAAGGAAAAAACTTGTTTTCTCAGTAATGTTAAATAAAAGTGAACAACGGCACCATTAAGGTAAAATTGAATTTTCATGCTAAATTATCTACCGGAAAGGTGTGCCATCTGCATTCCATTACTCCCTCCATCCCATTTTATGGACTCAAGGGCCCTGCTTGGACTCGGGGCACGAAAAGATGAGGAAAAAAGAAAAGTCATAAAAAGTACGCCAACTCAATATAAAATCAATTTTCGTAATTGTGGATTACCTCGTTTATTCATGCGTGAATCTGTAAATAATATAACTCAACATAGTACAAAACGATTACAATCATCTCTAATACTCAATAATTCAGCAGGACCTCTTATTTTTCAACAGAAAAAAACTAAACTCTCTAAACAAGCTATATATGCTAGAAAAACACACACATAGCAAGTGTTTCTACTCAGGTTTCCATGAGGAAAGGGGTGGAGTATCCGAATTCTTCCAAGTAGGCGCTTGAGCCCCATATCGGTCACCTTTAACCGCATCTGCAAAGCGTTCAAGTTCGGCCATTTCGTCTGGTGTCAGTTTCACAGCCAAGGCTCCGATGTTCTGCTTCAGGTTTTCAATCCTTGTGGTGCCTGGTATCGGACACACATCGTTTCCCTGGTGATGAACCCATGCCAGCGCAAGCTGTGCTGGGGTGCATCCTTTCCTTGCGGCCATCTCATTGACCCGCTCAAATGCGGTCTTGTTGTGCTCTATGTTCTCTGGTTGAAACCTCGGGAGACGCTGCAAAGATAAAGTGTGTAAGCGCCATTAAATTCTGAAAGTCAAGGCAATAATGATTGGCTAGTTACTCCAACTTGGGGTAAAAGAAGTGCAAGCATCTTAAACACAGACCTTTCGGAAGTCATCGTTAGCCAAATTCTCAGCCATCTTGGCTCCTGAACCTAAGAATCCCTGTCCGAGCGGGCCGTATGCAACGATCCCAATGCCGAGTTCCCTGGGTAAATAGCCGCATGAGGAAATTAGAATGATGTAGCAGTAGCAATTTCGACATTTTCGGAGATAATTTTCGGTGCTTTACTTCTAGGTGAAGGAAGCACAAAACTTCCACATGAATCTACCGCAAGGGAATTCATATGATGTTTCTGTGTTCATAGCGTCGCCCATGTTGCTAGCGCTTATTGGTCCCTATGGAATAATCGAAGTGCGCGTAAGTTGGCTCGGACATTTTGAGTTAGAAAAGTAGGCACGAACTCACCTGCAAGTGGGAACAATTTCGGCTTCGACATCCCTACTCCACAGGGACCACTCTATCTCAACAGCAGATACGGGATGAACAGCATGTGCTCTTCTGATTGTTGAAGCAGAAGCCTCAGATAGGCCTATGTACTTAATCTTTCCCTCTTCAACCAGTTTCTTCAGCTCTCCCATCTAGCAAAAGCATGTCAAAGAAAGGCTCAGGCACGCACCTCAAATAATCCCGGGGCCCTTCCTTTATTATCAAGAAAAATTGACCGGTAGTGAACCGAACCTAAATTTTTGTCAGGAAAAAAGAGGAAAGCAAAGTGGGGGTATGAGTGCAAACCGTGATTTCGATGGGGACGCGAGTGTCAATGCGATGCTGGTAGTAAAGGTCAATGCAAGGGATGTCGAGCCGCTTCAAGCTGGCCTCACAAGCGGAACGTACATAGGCTGGATCACCACGCACCTCCGCCCTTCCATTCCCGTATATTATTCCAAACTTTGTTGCCAATTCTACCCTCTGTCTCCACCCTCCCTTCAGAGCCTGCACTCATTTGTGTCAAATTTAGTTGGAACTGTGAAGACTGAAGAGACAATCAACTGAAAGAATCATCTAGCATTAGGTTGAGAGACATGTATAGGAACAAAATTATTAAAATTCGATCAATCTGAGTTTCGGAACGGGTAATGTTTTTAACCCATGTCAAAAAGTGTACCGTTTCTGGTCATATGAGCAGATTGGAGAAGGGCTCGCAATAGCCTCAACAGGACCATCTAGTCGTTTTTTTGAGACCGGAGAGGATCCTTTTCTTCTTTATCGAGACTCCAAATTTTGTAGCACAAGAATTCTTTACCACTGACATCTTTACCCAAATCTTGAAAGGTTGTTTTGTGTCTTTTAACAGTTTTGTTTTTCAATAACTCAGGTATTCAAGTCTTCTTATGCGCACATCGATATTTAGCCAAAGTGATTGAGATTCTGAGAAGTGAGGCTATAGTTACCTTGCCAAGGAGAACTTCATTGGCATAGTGGCCATAAACATCCGAAGTGTCAAACAAGGTGATGCCACTCTCGACGGCGCCGTGTATCAAACCAATCATGTCGGCTTCTGGCTTGGCTGGGCCGTACCCGCCGGTCATGCCGAAGCAGCCCAGGCCCTGGGCCGATACTTCCAGCCCTTGCGAGCCCAACTTGATCCTCCTAACCGTTGCCATATTTCTGCACCAAAATGTCCTGCTTTTCCTTTCCTCTGTGTGTTGTCTTGCAGGATCAGAGATTGTTGCCAAGTAAATGCACCATATTTATAGACTGGATTTCTTTCATTTGGTCATCCCCACATCATCAAGGCAGCCTATGACCTTTATTTGGTCCATTGGTCAAAGAAGGGTGCAGGAACTATTCACCCTAGGACTTGTCTTTAGCATTCTAGAATGAAATTTACTATTATTTTTATTATTTATGACTTTTTGAGCTTCAATTCAACATCATTATCTATTTTTCCCTCTTGGATTGTATTGACTGTTTGAAAAATCGTACGCCGGTTGAATTTTGTTATAAAGGTTGAGTTTTAGAGTAATTTGGCTAAACATAGAAATAAGGTCTTTCATCCCATAACTTTCTTTTTACGAGTCAAATTTAATGGCCCGACACTCAAGGCCGGGGCCTGAGTGTCGGTCTCGCATTCCTCGGTGAATTTCCACCATTGTTGTTTTGAATACTTGGAAAGTTTTCTCGAAGAACAGTGTGAGATTATATCGGCAATGTTAAAGAGAAGTGTGTGTCATTGTTGACTATCTGCATCATAAAGATTGTAGGTTTTCCGGTTTTTTCACCCCCAAAAAAATCTGGTCCTATAGCTTTATGTACAACTTTATTTTTAGAAATCAAAATAGCAGACGCAAACAAAATGGGATGGGGGAATATGAATCATGACTATAGGCCCAACTTAAGCCTACACAATGGAAATTTTGAATGGATGTGAAGGAGCTGATTCGGTATTAGACACATATGCTACGGAAGCGGATCCTCTCCGATCCATGTTTTGGATTCGAAGAGATGGTCGCAATCTGAACCGTAACTATTGGTTCGGATCTGCTCAGAGACTCTTTACTGAAAAAATTGAATTCTTCACGCGAAAAGTCTCTGAGCAAATCTGAACCATTGAATTTCGCGATGTACGATTCAGATTTGGACTGTTTTCTGCGGTTCAAAAGTTGGACCGGGGAGGATCCGTTTCCTGTTGCTACACTGGTGGTGGACCCATGCTAGTGCTAGCTGTGATTGGGTGCATCCCTTTCTATTTTTTCTTAACTTTGACAGCTACTCCTCTTTTTCTAATCTTGTGAGTTATGACCAACTACAAATAGTAATTTCGACGGGTTGATTCCATGGTTCTAGGATCTTGGTGCGTCCAATGTTATATTAAAGCTCGTTTTTTTACTTTCAAAGAAGGTGCTAATGGAGCTTGAAGCGGTGTCGATCAAGATCTATCGGGAAGCGAACCATTGTGCAGATGCGTTGGAAAATAACACACCTATTTTGGTGAAAGATTTTTATATCTACCCTCGTATTCCTAATTGTATTGTTAATCTACTTTATGCGAATTTGAAAGAGGTTCTATACTCCCGGCTTGTAAATGCTATTTAGTTTTTTAATGCAACGTTGATCAGTTAAAAAAGAAAAAGAAAAAGGAAGAAGGTGCTAACAACCACTTAAATCTTGTCAGTGCAAAAATACAGATCCAAATCAAAAGATAGGTGAAAGAGATTTTAGCTTTATGTAAATCAAGGTGAAGAATACGGTACCGATTGGAGTACATAGTTTTCTATTTACACGGTATGTACCGATACCAGTAACATAGGCAAGTGCTACATTAACTCATAGAATTTTTCTTAATTAACGTAAAAATTAGAATAACACACGAGCGTATTTGGAATTGTGCAGAGGCCCGGGTCCCCCTTGGATCGCCCCAGCATACGGATATATACACGTACAGGTGTGTGTGTGTGTGTGTATATATATATATATATATATATATATATATAGAGAGAGAGAGAGAGAGAGAGAGAGAGAGAGAGATTCAATCTCTGATCGTTCCCTTCATTTGGGAAGAAAAAGGGCAAGGAAGGAAGCGTTGGACAAGAAAATCGCGTCTACAACATACGAGTTCAAGAATGTACGAAAACGCTGTCTCATAGCTGGATATTTTGGCACAATGCGCGGAGTTGGTATTCGACTTCGTATCTTCAACCTGCGAAGTCCATTAAAACGAAGTCACTTTCGATGGTATTGTCCATAGTTTTAAATATCGGTCGATACGGTTCGTACCGATATTTGAGAGTTCCGGTTCGGATATAGGCCGGTACAATGGGGAGACTGAAATTCGCAGGCAGGTGAACCGGCCGATTCCCGATACGTATCGGTATGTAACCGATTTGTGGACCGGTTCGGCCGGTTCGGCCAAAAAAAAAAAACAAAGCTCCTCAACTCCTTCCACTTTTCACAGCTTTTTCCCTAAAATTTTGGATCTCACCAGCATTCATATAGTGGGAGCTCTTCATATGGTAGTAATCCTACGGTCAGAGAACCATCAACACATGGATATTCACAACAATAAACCGATAGTAGCGGCACCACCAATAATTTTGAGCACTGTAATTTCACCAACAACTTCTATGGATATCTATTTGGAGCTGTTGGGCAAAATAGTCATGGTGATGATCAATTTAATGAGGAATATGTAGATCCTCCGGTACCTCCATGCCATTCATTTTGGCATTGAAGTTGTATTAGCAAAATTATGTATGACTTAAAAGCTATGAGCTTGAAACTAGTTGTGGCTAGCGATTATGTAATATAAAACCTTTATGGCGTGTTTATTTTAATGTCTTCATCTTATTTTTGTTATTTATGTCAATTATATCGAAACTTATAATGTTGCAGAATCTACAAATATTGTACAACGCAATTACGATCACCTCGATCTGGTAGATAATTAAGCAGGACCTCTTATTTTTCAACACAAACATAGCAAGTGTTCCTACTGATCAGATTTCCACGAGGACAAGGGTGGAGTATCCGAACTCTTCCAAGTAGGCGCTTGAGCCGGTATCTGTCACCTTTAACCACATCCGCAAAGCGTTCGAGTTCAGCCATTTCTTCTGGTGTCAGTTTCACACACAAGGCTCCAACGTTCTGTTTCAGATTTTCAATCTTTGTGGTGCCTGGTATTGGACACACATCGTTTCCCTGGTGATGGACCCATGCGAGAGCAAGCTGCGCCGGGGTGCATCCCTTCCTTGCGGCCATTTCATTGACCCATTCGAATATGGTCTTCTTGTGCTCAATGTTCTCTGGTTGAAACCTCGGTAGACGCTGCAAAGATACAGTCCGCATTCAGCACCAATCGCTTAGAAGTCAAAAGAATAAAACAAACGCATTGAGTACAAAAATCACCATTTGTGATGGTAGGTTATGGCTTATGCTTGCTGTTTGTTTTTCCTGGTTAGGTAGAAGGAGAAAGGATCTTTTCCTGTGACAATCACACATGTGAGCTCTCATGTAAAGCAAAATATGACCCACCTGATACTATTTGACAATCTGAGCCATTGAGTGCAGACCTCAATGTTTAATTAAATTATTCCAAAATTAAATTGAGTTAAACGTATATCAGTAAAGGCTTGATTGAATTGAATGAATGAAGTACGCAATGTCGAATTGAATGAATGAAGTAGGCATTGAGAACAATCAACATAAAGGATTGGATAGTCAAATGGAATTACAGTAGGTTTTATTTTGCGTCATAGGAAGGATTATATGAAAGATCATCACATGAGACGAGAGTATTTTGATTCAGGTAGAACATGCACATTTTAGGAATGTGGCCTCACAAAAGTACCAACTAGCATGGCCTAACAACATAGAAATTTTGCTTTCATCATGGACCTAGAGTGGGCTGCAAATGAACCGATCTCCTGACGAGCAGCACGCTCAAGGCTTGGCTCGACTCAACTCGGTTAGTTATCAAGCCGAGCTCGAACGTGAGTTTTTTGGGCTTGTGTAGTAAACGAGCCGAGCCCAACACTCTAAATATTGGCTCGGCTCGAAAAATCTCGGCTCATTGTATAGGCTTGGCTCGTTTATAAAGGCTTGTTTAGTAAATGAACTAGTAAATGAACGGGGCTCGACTCGTTAATGCTCGAGTTGTAGGCTCATTTAATAAACGAGCCAAGCTCGAACACTACGAATCTCGACTTGTTTGCACCCCTAACTTGGATTACTTTTAAAAACAAGAGATTGGCCTAGTAGATGAGGCACTGCATGCTTTATTATATTGCTGGGTTCAAGTTTTAGTAAACTACACATCTAGTAAAATCAATAAAACAGAGCTTTCATTGTAGTAAAACAGGATTTAGCAACATATATAGGACTGTCTATACTTCCTGCTTTAGCAACGAACCTTTTATTAAGGTGTTTGTGTCACCTCAGCAATAGCGTCGATATAAGGACACGTTTGGACGCCAGATGACAAAAGGGGTTTAAGGTTATTCAGGGGATCAACTTACCACAGATTTGTTCGCACAATTTTCCTCAACCTGATACAGTCATGCATGGCAACCAAACATGGCCTACGTACATTTTCTAGAGGAGGTGTTGCTTCTCTCCCACTTTCAAAGAGTTATGGGTTTCTTGAGTTTGATCCACAAGTGACGAAAAGTGTAAAATTCTGGGCAGTCACCGTGAAAGAATGATCGTGTTGAGACATAATTGATACACATAATGTCAACTTGATCCAATGCTGAAAAGGAAATGCAAGTGTTATAAGCACAAACCCTTCACAAGTCATCGTGAACCAAGTTCTCAGCCATCTTGGCTCCTGAACCGAAGAATCCCTGACCGAGTGGGCTGTATGCAACGATCCCAATTCCGAGTTCCCTGAGCACATAAAAGAACGGCCAAAATTAGAATGATGTAGCGGTGACAATTTTGGAATTATCGGCTGCCTGCAAGGACCACTCTATTTGAACAGCAGATATGGGATGAACAGCATGTGCCCTGCTGATTGTCGAAGCCGAGGCCTCAGATAGGCCTATGTACTTAATCTTCCCTTCTTCAACTAGTTTCTTCAGCTCTCCCATCTAGCAACAAATGCACACTTACAAAATTTGTTTGCCATCAGGAGAGATGAATAACCCAAAAAAGAACTACTTGGATTCTGGGGAACTAAACACACACAAGCATATGTTCATTTTCTTGCAAGAATTTCTTAAACCGACGAAAAAAATAAGGGAGCGAACCCGGTTATGGATGCCGACTGAGTGTGCGAAAAAGGCAAAAGTGGACCGGGGAGGATTCTATTCCTTTTTCGAACATTGCTTATTTTTTGTGTGTGTGGAACACTTTTCCGCGTCTATTTGTTGACGTTATCGAAGGAAGCATCTATTCGGGTTTGTGGCTGTCTGTTTTTTCCCCTAATTTCTAGATTTATGGTGTTTCCGGTTCATCAAACAATTATATCTCTTTCCAAAAGATCAAGGTAGTGATTCTCGCACTTCCTTTTTTGTCCGTATTCATGTGAATTAACATTTTTACTCTTTCACTAACTCAATTTTTTACACATGAAAGGATAGTATGGCAAATTCACATGAACAAAGAAAGAAAAAGGAGCGCGGTTCAAAAAAAAAAAGAAAAAGAAAGAACAAGGAGCGCCGATAGTAAAAAATGGAGTTTGAAAATCAACTCCTTCCAAAAAAAAAAGCAAATGCAACATAGAGGGAACTCGGTGCCTATTTCGAGACGACAAATTTCTGTACTACTTAGAAGCAATACGAATGTGAAATGGAGTCATTCAATTCAAACTGGAACACCTCAAATCCTTGAAAGAGTGAACAAGAGTAAACAAAAAATAATTAACCTAAATACTTTCCCGTCCTAAAAAGATTGTCTGCTCAGCAAAACGAAAACTTAAAAAAACCCATCTTTGTCGAGAAAAATTCAAAAAAGTTTTTTTTTTTTTTTTTACGAAGTAAAAGAACTTTTCAGTATTCGCTAACTAAATTGTATTAATTTTTAAGTTCTCATTTTTGTGTATAAGACAATTCTTTTGGGATGGAAGTACTATTAAATTACATCAAGAAAAAGAGAGGAAAGAAAAGAGGGATATAAATGCAAACCGTGATTTCGACGGGGACACAAGTGTCAATGCAAGGTTGGTAGTAAAGGTCAATGCAATGGGTGTCGAGTCGCTTCAAGCTAGCCTCACAAGTGGCGCGTACGTAGGTTGGATCACCACGCACCTCTGGATCACCGTGCACCTCCGCTCTTCGATTCTCGTATATTATCCCAAACTTTGTTGCCAATTCTACCCTCTCTCTCCACCCTCCCTTCACTGCCTGCACCTCAGTTGTATCAAATTTTGTTAGAGAAGTGGAGAGACAATCTGCAAAAAGAATCATGTTGCTTTAGGTGGAGATGCATGTATAGGAACAAAGCCAGAAATAGTACTTTGCGACCATGTGCTAAAATTATAGGAACAAAGCCACACTGGCACACTGGGCTCCTCTCTCACATTGTCAACGTCTCGCTCACTCCATGAATATATCGCCCGAAAAAATGAATTTATCGCGACTAAATCCATAACTCCGGCAATATCTCTCCTCATCAGTCAATATATCACGAAATAAAAAAAAACGATTTCCCGCAAAGATTTTCCCACATCTCGACTCGTACCGCGAACGCGCGGTAACCCTCCATCTCGGCTTCTTCCCTCTCCTCTCGGCTTCGCTTCCTTCATCTTAGCTTCAACTTGCGAGATCCTCTGAAAATCTCAGATGAATAATTGAGACGACTTGCGCGTGTCATCTAGTCTGCGGTGACGGCTGTTATTGCCGTCTTCTGGAGGTGCGTGAGCCATCCTCCAACATCCTTTCACAACCAAACTTCTACTTTTATTCATCTTTAACTGAAACACAAATTACATACGAGTACAAAACACACTCATCTCACACTCTCCTATTGGATCCATTTCTTTACTGAATTGGTCCACTCTCGATCAATTCCCCCATCTCTCTCTGTCTCTCACAAGCACGCACAATTGGCCTGCACCAATAATCCAGATTATATTCACCCTATTCTTCTTCCTCCTACCCTGTTCTTCTCACTCAACCTCTACACTTCCTCTCTTCATTCCCGTATTTTCCCCTTTTCAAACTCTCCACCCCTACTCTAAAGCCTCTATCTTTCCTCCTGTTTTGCTCTCTCTCCGACGAATATGGATGATCTTGAGATTTTGGATCTCGAGGAAAGGTCAGGCGAGATAGGAGAAGTGAGTAATCTATGTCTTGTTGGGAAAGTTCTCAGTCCCAAGATCATAAACAATATTGCCATCACCAATGTCTGTACAACAGCTTGGAAAACCAGATCTCCATTCTCTGTGACCCCTTGGAACAACGTGTTTTTGTTTCGATTCGAGGAAGCAAAAGATAGAGAGCTGGTTCTCATGGAGAGAGCTTGGTCGATCATGAATAGTTTGCTGGTTCTAAGGCCCGTGGAGCCAGGGGTAGCCATCCCTGAGACCTTGGTCGATCATGAATAATCTGTTGGTTTTAAGGCCCGTGGAGCCAGGGGTAGCCATCCCTGAGACCTTGGTCGATCATGAATAGTCTGCTGGTTCTAAAGCCTGCGGAGCCAGGGGTAGCCACCCTGACCATGATTTCTCTATATCTCCCTTTTAGGTTCAGATTCATAGGCTGCCAGTCGAAAAGATGAACAGAGCTAATGCATAAATTATCGGTAAGCATTTTCAAAAGCTCCCTGCTATTGAGACTAACGCTAATGGGATTATACTGGATAGAAGCTTCCTTCGGGTCAGGGTCAAGATTAATCTTGGACTACCCATTCCTAAAGGGTTCTGGCTCAGATTGAAATCTGTTCTTAAAAAGACCTCTGGATCTCATACAAATATGAGAAACTCTCGGACCTTTGTTTTGCTTGCGGCCGGTTTGGGCACGATAACAGGAGCTGCAGGTTTACTCCTAGAAATGAAGGCTTAAATTTTGGGTATGGACTTGAAATCAGAGCTCAGGGAGTTTGAAGATCCAACATTCCGATCTTCACTAGTGAATTTCACATGCTTTTTGCTCGTGAATCTTCACTAGGTTTCAAAACACAAGAAAACAACTCTTTCAAAATAATTGTGAACAACCAGTGAAATTCACTAGTTTTGAATAACTAAAGTTTTACTCACACATTTTATCGAACACTTCATATGCATAAACAAAGTGATCGAACATTCATCACAACTACAACACCTCCTTACCCCGATCTTACAACCTCCACACTACTGTGCAACAAACATGAAAATTCTCCCATAAAGAATGATATTTTGACTTTAATAATTGTTGGAATACTAGTATACTAGTATATTGTGTTTAGTCCGACATTGCTTTATTACACTGTGTAACAAACTATCTCTTTATATAAATAAATGATTATGTGTGAGGGTTTATTTAACACCCTACACATTTTTCGTCTCTAAACAACATGGTATCAGAGCGGGTTCTTAACCCCAATCTTAAACCGCTCTTGAAACCCTAAACCCACTATAGCCGGCAGCCACCCACCACCTTTGGCAACCCTAACCCACCACCTTCAAACTTCGACAGCCCTAAAATCAGTCTTCTAATCCCGAAACCCTAACCTACCACCTTCGAACCCACCCTTCAGTTCTAAATCAGTACCGAAACCCTCATCCACCACCTTCCCAACCCCGACAGCCCTCACCCAGCCCTCGTCGGCCACACCCACCCTTCGTCGATCACCGTTAGCCTTTCCTTCGTCTCCATCGACCTCCGGCGAGCCACCCACCATCCTCGCCCACCATCGCCGTTCTCTTGCTGGTTTTCAGAGACCTTTCCAGACCTACCCAGTCCTCGGCGACCCTCGCCGTCCCTTGTCCAGCCACCGGCGACCCTCGCCGGCCCCTCGCTTGCCTCTGGTGACTCCTCCAGCTGCTGTTCTCCTTCTCGTGATGCTTCTGCCGCTTACTTTTGACACTCTGGTATGAGTTTGCTGTTGGTATTCTACTGTATTCTTGTTTGTGGGATTATTCGACTGCCCTGCTTTATGTCTGGCTCTTTCGGACTCCTGGTCTATTCTCGGTCTTGTAATTTTTACTGTTCTTGTTCGCTGGTGATCGTGGGTTGTTGATGTTTATGGCTGTCTCTATGTTATTGGTCTAGTTTCTTGTTATTTGCTCCATCTTTTGCCTCCTTGGTATATTTGCAATGGGCTCCGGCACCGAATCTGTTACTAGTTCTCTATCTACAGGTAGTACTGTGACTTCCGCTGTTAGTCGTTCTTTTCAATCTCGTGAGAGGTTGTCTATTACCTCCACCTTGTTGAATGGTCGAAATTATGCTGCTTGGGCTAAGGCTGTTGAGGTCTATTATGTGGGGGAGTCAGAATACCATTACCTTACCGATGACCCTCCCGCGGCGACTGCCGCTTCATATGGTGCTTGGGTTCCTGCCGATGCTAAGATTCGGGTTGAATTGTGGAATAGTATGGAGAAAAATATTAAGAATACTCTGGTTTTCTTATCTACCGCTAAAAAGGTGTGGATGAAGGTTAAGGAGATGTTTTCTGGGGCTGAAAATCTCCGGCGGACTTATGCTCTTCATCAACAATTCTTTTCTCTTGACCTTGGCAGCTTATCCTTGAAGAAGTATTATGCCAAGTTCTGCGGCGTTTGTGAGGAGCTCAACACTTGTGAGCCCATTTCTTCAGATATTCAGGTTATGGAGCGTCAGCGTGAGCGATTACAGGTGGCCCATTTTCTATTTGGGTTACCTTTGTCGGCCTATGATTCTATCCGGTCTAATCTTTTGGGTGATAGAGATTTACCTTCTCTCAGTGAGGTGTTCAGTCGTGTCCGCTACGCCTCTGTTTCTGATCCCAGTGCTGTTGATTTGACCCTTGCTACCCGCTTGGCTTTGGTTAACACGGTTCCTCGTGGTGGTACTTCTTCTCGTGGTTTTGACCGTGGTGGTCGAGAATCAGGGGGAGGCAGTCGTGGTCCTCCTGGCCGTGGATTTAGTCATGATTCTGATAGCAGTGGTCCGGTGCAGTCTATTGGTAACCGTGATTCTGGTAGTAGTGCCCGTGGTCGTGATTCTGGTAATAATAGTCGTGCCCGTGGTCGTGGGCCTCGTTACTGCACCTATTGCCATGGTACTAATCATACTATTGAGTATTATTGGATCCTTCATGGCCACCCATCTGCTCATCAGGTTACCGTTTCTGAGGATGATGGCTCCGTGTTGTCTATCTTTATGCCCAGCCCCGTTCCACGTGTTGTTACTATTCCAGAGGATGAGTATCATTGCCTGATTTTCCAGCCGCCTTTTCATGTGCCCTCCTCCTCCACTGCTACATTTGCTCAGAAAGGCTCCACCTTTGCTGGCCTGGCCTCTAATAATTCATGGATTATTGATTCTGGTGCTACCGATCATATGACTGGCCATTCCATCCACCTCTCTGGTTCTCGTCCTCTTGTGAAGCCTCCTCGTGTCGCCTTGGCTGACGGTTCCTCTTCTGACATTGTTGGTTTGGGTTCTGTTATTTTACATTCTTCTCTTACCTTAGACTCTGTTTTACATGTTTATCGTTTTCCCCATAGTCTTCTGTCTGTTAGTAAACTTACCCAATCCTTAAATTGTTCAATTACATTCTTTCCTGGTTATTGTGTTTTTCAGGATCTCTAAACGGGGAAGAAGATTGGTGGCGGTGTTGAGCGTGGTGGTCTATACTACTTTGACACCGGCAAACCTTCTGCCTCAGTTGCTCTTCAGTCTTTCATATCTCCATATGAGCATCACTGCCGTCTTGGCCATCCCTCTCTTCAGACTCTCAAACAGTTAGTTCTGTCGTGTCGTCGTCTTCAGTCTTTGCCATGTGAGGTCTGTGAGTTCAGTAAACATTGTCATGTTTCTTTTCCACCTCAAGTCGAGAGTCGGGTGTCTCGTCCTTTTCATTTAGTTCACTCAGATATTTGGGGTCATGTGCGTGTTTCCTCACGTGGTGGTTTTCAGTATTTTGTTATTTTTGTGGATGACTATTCTCGGCTTACTTATGTTTATCTTATGAAAAATCGGTCAGACTTGTACTCCATTTTCAAATCTTTTTATATGGAAATCAAGACTCAATTTGATGTTTCTCTTCGTATCTTTCATTCTGATAATGCTGGTGAATATTTCTATAATGTTTTGCCTGCTTTTTTTGATGAGCATGGTATTCTTCATCAATCTTTGTGTTCTCGCACTCCCCAACAGAATGGGGTTGCCGAATGCAAGATACGCCATTTGACAGAGGTTGCTCGGGCACTTTTAATCCAGATGATGGTTCCCAAATACTTTTGGGGCGACGCTGTTCTTACTGCAGGATATCTCGTGAATCGTATGCCCTCTCGCGTTTTTGGGGGCCAGATTCCCTATAGTATTTTGCACCCTGGTTGTTCTTCATATTCGTTACCTCTTAAAAATTTTGGGTGCACGTGTTATGTTCATACCCTTGATCCCGGCCGCGATAAACTTGATCCACGTTCTATCAAGTGTGTCTTCCTGGGGTACTCTTGAACTCAAAAAGGTTATAAGTGTTATTCTTTCACTCTGCATCGCGAGTTTGTCTGTGATGATATTTGTCACGCCTTGAATTTTCAACATCAATAAATATTTCGCTTTTAATAAATGGGTCCTCGCATATCATTAATAATATCCCAAAAGAGTCCCCACCTGTTTAATTTTACAAACAAATCCCCAAATTTGAGGAAAATACAACATTGGCACTCCGGCCCAAATAAACTTAAAACAAGTACGAACAAGTTGTTAAGTTACAAACAATTTAGTCAAAAGGAAATACTTGAATGAATAGTTACAAATCCCTCTTTATCAAAAGAAATTCAATTACAAAGATGATTAAGTAACTCAATACGAATAGCTTCCAAAAGGTCCTTTACTTCCAAGAAAACAATGCATGCGAGCTATTAACCAGTATTTGAACCTGAAAAGAAAGATTAGGTTGAGCTACAAGCCCAGTAGGAAAATCTTTACCAGTTCTATGTGCAAACATGAAGACATGTGCAGAAAGATGAAAAACATAAAGGTATAACTCAATCGATAGATAGGAATCATTTCAAAGGGATGCCAATCATTCAGAACAACCATTTTAAGACTTGCCACTATCACCAATCAACCACACTGTTCATAAGACTCGAGCAACTCCACGGTTCGACACAACTCTTTATCACTAATCTCCACCATCGGTATTTCCACCCCTCGCGTTACCGTATAGCACTACAAGAGTCACCGTATTACCACCCCTGGCGTTACGGTATGCACCAACATCTAGGATCTCCGTATTACCACCCCATGCGTTACGAGACCATCTAAGTCTTCGTATTACCACCCCATGCGTTACGAGACTTCCTAAATCGACCACCGACCCAAACAACTATTTCCTCACTCAACATACAAGTTAAGGCTTTTCGAATCCATATCCATTCATAAAGTATGTCACGACATGCCAACAATATCACAATATACCACAAACGTTCACAACCAATCATTCATTCGCAAGTTGCATGTTATTGGCATTTTAACCAAGTAATCTATTATTCATTCCTTACTAACGGAAGGCCAACAAGTCAAAAATAACATCTACTAATCATAGAAAGTCATAATGACAAAACAAGGATCATAGGAGTAGCCAATGGACGTTGGGAGACCGACACACCCTCACTCTAACAGTCATAACTTTTCATGTACGTAGAATCTTTAGATGATTTTGGTGGCGATGAAAAGCTAACTTCAAGATCTTCGAATCAATATAAAATTTGCATGAATCCGACATCGGACGAGAAAGTTATGGCCGGTTGAAGTTGGGCTGAAACCCGGAAGACGAGCAGAAAATTCCAGAGAGGGGAGGGATCGATCCCCCCATCACCAGGGATCGATCCCTGGGCTTGCTGGACCAGAAATGAAATGGGGGATCGATCCCCCAAGTTTAGGGATCGATCCCTACGCGATTTCGGGCGATTTCTGCAGATTTTGACAGCTTTCTAAACGAACGAAAGGAGACGATCAAGGCTCGATTCTCACATCATATCAACATATAAACACATAAAAGAGGTAAAGAAGTCCCTACCTCGCGACGAACACCAAGATCTACGAGATTTGAGCAAGCCCTAGCCTTTTTGAACTTCGAAATCAAAGAAAACCCTTCTCCAAGCTTGACCCACGGATTTCCAAACTTAAGAACGCGAATGGAAGGCCGGAGGGTTGTTGATTCTTGAAGTTCTTGAGAGATTGAGTGGAGTCTGGAGTGAGAGAAAGAGAGAGAGAGAATCCGGTAGAGAGAGAGAGAGAACGGATGAGAGAGGGAGATTGGGAGATATTTTTATCTCCTACACACACACCCCATATATATACTCCCATATCTTTTTATCACACACACACTCCCTCATGTTTCCATTCTATTACTTCAATCCCCAATCTAATTAGCCATCAAATAAACCACTTTTTTTTTTCCAATTAGACATTTAATAAACATTCCAATAATTAATGATTTTTCGGGTCTCTACAATGTTACGTTTCATGAGTCGTTACCCTATTTTTCGACTTCCTCCCATGGGGATCAGTCTGAGTATATGCATATTTTGGTTCCTTCCGGGTGACCTCACCACCACCTTCTCCTCCCACCATCACCTCCGCCGGTTGCCCCACCACCACCTCCGCCGGCTGCTGAGTCTTCTCCTCCATTGTGAGATCCGAGTCCACCTCCTTTGGCCCCTCTTACTCCACATTCTCCTCCCATTGTTCTTCGTAAAGGTATTCGGACTTGCACTATCTCTCATCCTATTGCTAAATTTGTGTCTTATGATCATCTGTTCCCCACTCTTCGTGCTTTTACTGCCTCTATTTCCTTTGTCTTTGTTGCTAAAACTGTTTAGGAGGCCTTGTCTATTTTTGAGTGGCGGACAGCTATGGAGGAGGAGATCTCTGCGCTCCATGATAATGGGACTTGCGAGTTGGTTCCTCTACCCTTTGGGAAGTCAACTATGGGGTGCCGCTGGGTATTCATTGTGAAATATCATCCTGATGGGTCTGTTGAGCGTTATAAAGCTCGCCTTGTTGCGAAAGGCTACACCCAGACTTATGGTGTTGACTATGCTGAGACTTTTTCCTCGGTTGCGAAACTTGGTTCTGTCCGTCTTCTTATTTCTCTTGCGGCCAATTTTGGCTGGCCTTTATTCCAATTGGATGTCAAGAATGCTTTCTTACATGACGATCTTCTTGAGGAGGTTTATATGGAGCAACCACCTGGGTTTGTTGCTCAGGGGGAGCATTCTCAGGTATGCCGTCTTCGTAAAGCTCTTTATGGGCTTAAATAGTCTCACAGGGCCTGGTTTGGCAAGTTCAGTGATGTAGTTTTGAAATTTGGTATGAGTCAATGTCAGTCTGATCATTCTGTTTTTTCTCTCACATCTACTCAAGGCAAAATGTTATTGATTGTGTACGTCGATGATATTATTATTACGGGTGACGACCAGAAAGGTATTGATGCGTTGAAGGCCTTTCTACAGAGTCAATTTCATACTAAAGACTTGGGTAGATTGCGATACTTTTTAGGTATCGAGGTGGCACGATCTAGAGATGATATTAGTTTATCGCAGAGGAAATATGTGCTGGATATCTTAGATGAGACTGGTTTGTTGGGGGCAAAACCTGTCGATACCCCTATGGATCCCAATGTCAAACTATGCATTGATCAAGGGGAGGCACTATCTAGTCCTGATCAATATCGCCGTTTGGTTGGTAAATTGAATTATCTCACTATTACACGTCCTGATATTTAATTTGCATTGAGTATTGTGAGTCAGTTTATGTATGCTCCTCGTCTACCACATTGAGAGGCCGTTCTTAGAATTGTCAAGTATCTTAAGTCTCATCCTGGACGTGGTCTATTTTATAGAGCTAATGGTCATTTGCGTAATGAGGCCTTCACTGATTCTGATTGAGCAGGAGGCCCAACTGACAGGAGGTCAACCACTGGATATTGTGTTTTTCTTAGTGGCAATCTTGTTAATTGGAAGAGTAAGAAACAGACCGTGGTTGCACGACGATCTAGTGCCGAGGCAGAATATAGAGCCATGGCTCACACCACATGTGAGATTGTGTGGGTGCAATCTTTTCTTAAGGAGATAGGATTCAATGTGCAATTGCCTATGAATTTGTATTGTGATAACCAAGCTGCAATTCACATTGCATCCAACCCCGTATTTCATGAGCGGACTAAGCATATCGAAGTTGATTGTCATCTAGTGCAAGAGAAGTTGACTGATGGTGTTATAGCAACTCCCTTCGTGTCTACGAGTGCTCAATTGGCTGACATATTCACCAAGTCATTATTTAAGTCCCGGTTGGAGATGTTATATGACAAGTTAGGTTTGTGTGATATCTATTTCCCAGCTTGAGGGGGAGTGTTGGAATACTAGTATACTAGTATATTATGTTTAGTCCCACATTGCTTTATTACACTGTGTAACGAACTATCTCTTTATATAAATAAATGATTATGTGTGAGGGTTTATTTAACACCCTACACACTTTTCCTCTCTAAACAACAATAATAAGCCAATACTCCATCGATTCTAAAATTTTCTAATACCTCATACGGAGGCGAAAGGTGGAAGGAATGGGAACGAAATCTTGGATTACTTCTGGAACTCGGACTTCCCGTGAGGACCTCCCAAGCTCTAGTCAATCGCTGGCTCGCTGCAGCGGCGACGCACTCACTCCTCTTTTGAAGTCGGTTAGAGTTAGGCCGAGAAGAAAGGAGTAACGGGGGGAGGGTACGAAGATCAGAGATCGAAGAGGAAGTCTAGCCGACACGACGGAGCTAATCGCTGGCGAGTTTGTGATTTGTTCGAGACATCATCGCTCTTTGTACGACGGCCAGTGTTGGTGGCAAAGTGGGTTTCACTGATATTTGAGGGCGGGGTAATTTCGTTCTAATAATACTTGCTATACTTATGAGTCAATTTCCCCCCCCCCCCCCCCCCCCCCCCCCCCCCCTAACTAACACCCGTTAGCAATTTACCCCCTCTGACTATAAAACTCAACACTTAACCTCCTCTAACTATGTAAATCCTAAGTGCATGAGACGCCGTTAACGAAAAAGGTTCAATTCCCATATTGCCCTCAATTATCAATACACCATTGTAAAGAAAAAAGCAGTTTAAAAAAAAAAAAAAAACCCATCCAATCATATCTTTTCCGGATTAAAAAAAAAAAAGAATCTTCACTTTTCCTCCTACAACACAACCACCAAAATGACTTTTGGAAGCCCAAAAAAAAAACCAGTCACCGTACTTCACACTGCCACCAAAATGACTTTTGAAAGCTAAAAAAAAAAACAAGTCACCATGCTTCACACTGCACCAACCGCCGATTGACCTCCTTCCAGTCCACCACCACTGCTAATTCCCCTCGTATTTCCAACCACTATCTCCTCCTCCGCTGACCTCGCAGCAAGAATTGTTTCGCCGCCGCCACTATCTCATCATGTTCCCCGAAGTGGTCCAGTCCGGTCGAGACCCTCCAGATCCCGATGGCGCAGGATCTGACGGACGTCGACGAAGAAGAAGAGGAAGATGATCGGAGCTCCAGTTGCTGGACGAAGGTAGGCTTGGTTCGTGCTTTACATCCTTAAATCCAACCCAACATCACACTGTTTTGATGCTGCTTTCTCAGTACCATCCACGAGAACACCCCATCTTCATAACATCAGCAAGTGCTGCTTTCAAGTTTCAACAATTCATAAGAAAATCAGATGCTTTAAAAACAAACAAGCACAACACATAAATCCCAAATTTATCTTTGAGTGTACTATGAATTTTTAGTTTCTATCCGGTAGGAGTAGTATAATATTGAAGGGTTGTCTTATTCGGAATGGGGATTTTATGGTGCTGCCATTTTTAGTCAAAATTGGGGTTTGGGTATTGCTTCCTATGCTACCAACATTCGCGTCTCCTCCGGAATACAGACAAAACCTGTAAAAGTTGGTCCCTCCTTTCCTTTCACTTTCCGGTTGCTGAACGAGGGTAGGGTTGACGAGATTCCTGTACCGGTGCGGGGATATGTTCTTAGATCCGGCAGAGTTGCCATTGCAAGGCATTTTGATTTCCATGAGAGAGAGAGTAGCTGGGCTTGTGGAGAGAGAAAGGATAGGGCTTTCAATTTCCAACTGAGTAAGCTCCGATTTGGTCGATGGTGGTGCAGGGGAGGTGAGGTTATGTGGATGTGCAGGGATGGTAAGGCTTGGTTGGGCTTTGTTGTGTAGTTTGATTTGAATTTGGGGAGGAGACAACAAGAGGAGGGCATTAACGTCCATAATTTTTATTTGGGATGGCTTGTGACTTGCACATGACATTTCCATCCAATTCCTAACAGAATATAAACGGAATAAGGGTTTCCATTAGTTAGGGGGGTTAAGTGCCAAAAATAGTAGTTAGAGGAGGTAAAGTGTCTTTGAGCCATAGTTAAAGGGGGTTAACTGTAGTTTACCCTTTTTTTTTTATCGGCAAATATGAAATTTTATTAAAAATGGGAAAAGAAAAAGAGATCCAACAAAGAGTTGGAGCACACGTACACGTGAAACAGACAAAAGCCCAAATACCTAAGGGTCTACAGGAGATTACAAAATATAAACATTAGAGCCCAACCCAACACCCAAATAATACAATACAACCCAAACACCGAAATCCCGGCCCAACCCTAAACCGGCCCACCCAAATCCACCCCCAAATTATCAAAACGTCATTTTCCCGTATAATTGCCGTTTTTGGACCGGCCTATAAACCACCAATTTTTTTTTTTTGAATAGCGAAAATTTCTTTGGGCGGGCCATACCTGCCGGTCATGCCGAAACAGCCCAGGACCTGAGCCGATACTTCCAGGCCTTGAGCACTTATGAAAAGTGAGGTAAAAAATTCATTTTCCTAAACTCAGGTTTGAACTAACTTGATTTATTTTTGTATTTTGAGCTAGAAATATAAAAGAATATGAGTACAACTTAAAAGAAATTCAGAAATGACATTATACTGCAAAAATGTTGTTGGGTTTGAATCAGTTTTGTCTTTAGTGAAAATTTTAACTTTAGATCAAATTATTTTCTTTTTAAATTTCTCTCCTTGTTACAAATGATTAACTAAAAATAGAAATTGACACAAAACTAACAATCTGAAAAAAAAAAAGTCCAAATGGAGCCTAAGTTAGGGTGCCTTCCTCAAATCCGTGGGGTGTGGTAATCAACTAATCACACAAAAGTTGGGTGGGTTGGTGTTGAAGACTATCATTCGATTGGAATGGTGGTGATGCGAGAAAAGAGAAAAGCAGGTGGTGAGAGAGTTTTCGTGAATTTGTCGATTTCTTGGTATTTAGTATTCCATCCGTTTCATACTGTGAGTCCACCACGAAAAGTCGTGTCATTTTTTAAATCAACTACTTCCGTGTATATATAATTTTTTGAATTTGTTCACACAAAATTAAAGTACTAATCAAGATCTTTAATACGGTGTGAAAAAATTCAAGAAATTATACACGGAAATAGTTGATTTTTTGATTTGAAAAATGACAAGAGAGTGAAGTGGGACTCTCAATATGGAACGGAGGGAGTATAAGTAAACCAAGGGTAGTGTTTGTATAGGTGAATGCATTTCTCCCGATGTTAGGTACTTCCAAAAAAAAAAAAAAGTACTTCCATTTGGTCAGCTAATAGTTTACTAATAATGGACTCAAATGTTAGATAGTATGCTCCTTATCGTGATGCCCTTGTGTCGTGTGTCCTTTTAATCTTTTGATCATCTTCAAAGATTAATAAAAAAAATTATTGTTAAAAAAAAAAAAACAATATGAACTCCCATACAGTCACCAAGCAAGGAGGAGCAGCTTGATTTTATAATCACTAGCGGATGCCCGGTCGTGCCTAAAGACATGTCCAAACGAAATACAATCCAACTCAAATATAAGTAGTTTGCTCTACCCATCTGTTATACCTGTTCAATATTATAACCTACTCACACTCTGTTCAATATTATAACCTACTCACACCTGCCTCACTTTAAAAGGCTCATGCCTAGGTGTAGAGAGAATAAATAAATAAAAAGACAATAATTTACAGATTAATTATCAACCTTCTTATTGAAATAATATCAGCGTAAAATGGAAAAAATCAAAAGGTAATAAATTGGAAAGAAATTATATACTCCCTCCATCCCATTTTTATTGTTCATTTTCGTTTTTCGTGCCGTTCTTTCCACGCTTATATCTTCCAATTTACAATATTTTTCATAATTTTGAAAACTTTGTATTATAGATCTAATCGAGAACTATCAAACAAGATTCATATTGTATATTTTTAGAGATTCATATTGAAAGATATAAGCGTTGAAAAGACAACACGAAAAACAAAAATGAACAATAAAAATGGGACGGAGGGAGTATAATATTACCACAACAGCAGGTTAAAGTATAACTTAAGAGAACATTCTCTTAATCGGACGGCTACGATCTTAGCTTGAAGATGACCGACAGTTGTAGAGGTGCTCATAATTGTATATGTAGACAGAAACCGCTCTGTTTTATAATATAGAATTCTAACGACAATTTTATGTATCATAGCTATTGGAGCTGTTATTATACATTGGTCGGTGGGGGTGCTGAGCTGTATATCATAGCTATTGAAGCATTATTCTGAGTTGAATTTCTAGAGCAAATATAAAATACACACATATTGAACGAGTAGAGACAAAGGACGTTACATAGAAATTCAGATCATATGGCGTACCGAAGGTTTTTTTTTAATCTGATCGAACTTTGTGCAATCACATGGAAGTCATTTTTTTTATTTTTAGCCTGTACTGGATCACAAGTTACAAAAAGGAGAGATCACAATTCTATATAGACCCTGTTCCATATCAATTTGCTCGTCCTCTATCTGATCTTTTAACTCCCATTTACCTGATCAATCTCTTGTTGGAGAGAGAGAGAGAGAGAGATGGGCGACATTGATGTTGATATTTTGCAACTGTTATAGGAGTATATACTAGTAGGATAGCGGTTTGATTTGTTGGAGTAAAAGTAGGAGACTACTATATATGTTTTCAACTCATCAATGACAAATCAAACAAATTTTATATGCAAAATACTAAATTAAAACTACGGGCCCCTCATGTAAAAATAGGAGACTACTTTGGCAAGAGAAGTTTATGATCATCCTTTGACGTCACATACCTTTGAAATTCGTGCATGGGTTAATGTTTCTCAAGATTATGATAAGACCATGAAGAGGAATTTGTTGATTCGTATTTTGGAAGTAGCTTCCCAAAAAAAACGTGGAGATTACGAGAAGAGTAGTGAGGATACATTGGGAGAAGACACGCTCAAATGCTTGAAGGGTAAGAAATATCTCATTGTCATGGATGACATATGGGGCATTAAAGCATGGAATGATATCCAAAGATCACTCCCTAAGGAATGCAATGGCAGTAAAGTGTTGTTCACTAGTCGACTACTTGTTGAACCTAATAGCAACTGTGTCTCTCATTGCTTGGCTCCCTTACCAAAAAGTTGTAGTTGGGAGTTGTTACAAAAGAAGGTATTTGTTTCAAAAAAAGAAAAAGAAAATTAGTATGCGTAGTATATCTAGACACAATGATTTGAACATAATTGTATTTTTGTCATATGTTTTCTAGTTCTAATTTCTTTTTATTAAGAGTTTCTATTTTAAATATTTCGTATTATTGTCATATGAATTGTTAAACTCCTATTACTTGGTTGTTTTATGTAACAATTATAGATATCTAATATTGCACATATGAATTGAACAGTATTTGGGAAGAAATGTTGCCCACTGGAGTTGGTTGGCATCAGTGAGCATATAGCAGAAAAATGTGAAGGACTACCACTAGCGATTGTCGCAATAGCTGGCATTCTGACAGTGGAAGAGAAGACACTTGACATGTGGGAGGAAGTTTCCAGACATTTAAGTTCTATCATTGCCAAAAACCAAAACGGCTGCATGGAGATACTAGAACTTAGTTACAATCACCTGCCTCTTCATTTGAAAGCGTGTTTTGTTTACATTGGAGGATTCCCTGAAGATTATGAAATCCTCGTACGCAAGTTGATATGGTTATGGATTGCGGAGGGATTCATTCAACAAAGGGAAGGGGATAAAAGCTTGGAGGACATAGCAAAAGATTACTTAAGCAGTCTTATTGATAGAAGTCTCGTAATGGTAGCTAGGAAAAGGTCCTTTGGAGAACTTAAAGTATGCCGTATTCATGATCTTCTGCGTGAATTATGCTTGAAAAAAGCCGAAGAGAATGATTTCCTTGTGCGAATTTACGAGGATGATACTTTTTCACCTTCTGCTGCAAGTAAGCGTCGGCGCCTCTTCATTAGCAGCCAGATCTTTTGTGAGTCTTTCTTAAGGCCTTTTTCTCGAAACCTTCGTTCTCTTCTGTGCCTCTGCTTGCAAAACTCCTCTTCAGTATTTCGAAAAAATCTGTCATTCTTTGTTGAAGATGAAGACTTTAAACTTCTCACTCTTAGGGTGCTGTGTTTTCCCTCCGCTGCTTTCCATGGAAAAATAGAAAGAATGCATCATTTGAGATACTTGGCATTTCAGGTACCAGCTGACACATGGGACTGTTTATCGCCTTTTACCAGCTGCCTCTTGAACCTAGAAACCCTTACCTTTCAGTCGGATTCCTTGTTTGAGAAAACCATTCCGTTGCCTCTCGATATATTTAAGATGGTTAAGTTGAGGCATCTATATGCTAAAAAAGGGGTATTCAAATATCATCTTAGCTGATTTTATCATGACGTAGCTGTTGGAAGTGTTTTTGACCCTTCGTCCAAGTTGGATAGCCTCTAGACCTTGCATTCAATATGTCCTTGTGAGGAGTGCCGAAATTTCTTGGTAAGGACTCTCAATCTTAAGAAACTTGGATTTTATGGAGAACTAATATCCAATGATTTAGTTTTGATGCTCCCTGACCTAGAGTTCTTGAAATGCCTTGAGAAGCTCAGTTTTAACAACTGCCGCAATTGGATCGAGGCAACTAGTGTTCCGCCAGTGACGAAGTTTCCTCCGACTATTACGCATCTAACTTTGAAGAATATACGCTTAAATTGGAAGGAGCTATCAATCCTCCAAACCTTGCCGAGCCTTGAGGTTCTCAAATTATCAGACGGGGCCTGTAAGGGACAAATTTGGAACACAAGCGAACTTGAGGGGTTCTCTCAACTCAAGTACTTGAGGTTACAAGATCTGGACATCCGAGAATGGAATGCTTCTGAAGATCAATTTCCGAGACTTGAGGTCTTAGTGGTTAAACAATGCTTTTATCTGGAGCGGATCCCAATTGATTTTGCTAATCTAAACGAACTTCGCGAAATTGAGGTAAAGTGGAGCAGTCGCACTACGGAGGAATCGGCTAGAGAGATTCAGGAAGAGCAAAGAAATACAAGAGGAGATGAGATTGCATAAATCTCTTGGCTATATCTAATACTCCCTCCGTCCCTTTATTATAGTCCAGTATTTCATTTTGGGCTGTCCCTTAATAAGTGTCCATTTGGTAAAGTTAGTGGGTAAAAGTTGGTACATTGTCTATTTTGTCCCTAAAAGTAGATTCCATTTTGAAAAGTTAGTGAGTAAAAAGTGTAATGATGATGGGTAAGTAGGAAAAGTGGAGGAAAAAGTTAATGTGAAAGGTATAATGATGATGTTTTTTTAATAAGTTGGAGTTACGAAGTAGGACATTTAAAAAGGGACGGAGGGAGTACTTTTTAATCGGAACCAAGACAAAAACGACTATCATTCATTTTTGTTAGATGGTCAAGAGACAAAAATAATGATCCACATTATGTGTTGGCGATCTTTTATTCGTAAGGAGTACCACATGTGGCAATCCACTCCGGGAGTATTCAATAATTTGCTATCCACTATTCAGTGGAGTTTTTGGTTTTTCTTTTTTCCTTTTGTGAAACTTGTTGATCGATTTATGAACTTTTTGAGCAGAGTCGCGTTATTCATAAAATCCCATCTAGTAAGATTTTGCAGTGGTGTAGGGGGATGAGTCGGGTCAGAAAGTGGGGCGTCGCTGCCTCGGAGGTAGAGAAAAAGTATTAGGTGGTGCTGGGACATCGTCACGTGATATCCCAATCCTTTTTCCAAATTTGTAAGGGAGCAAGGGATAGGGCACCCCTGACAATGGCCCACTGAATGATTACTCCGGATTGGAGGGGATTTTCATTTGGGGTTTTTCTTTTTCAGTAAATAATTGTCATTTGTGGAAATGGAACCACGTATAGTGGAGGAAGAACGATTTTCCATTTACTGCATGTGTTTCTTTCTCTCTTTTTCTTATTCCAAAAAAAAGAAAAGAAAAGAAAAAGGATATTAGCATATATAAAGAATAACATGTGCTTTTTTTATTTATCAACAATAACATGTGCTTGCTACGCGGATCAAAAAAAAAACAAACATGTGCTTGCTACTACCTTCTGCTTATTTCTGCTCGAAATTGATCTTTTATAATCATCGTTCTCGATCGCCTAACGCGTCCTTATTGGTTTTTCTTCTTTTATAATCATTGTTCTCGATCACTTATCGCCTAAGATAAAAGGCGCTGACGATATGCGAAGATCTGGAAGCCTAAGAGTGTGAATACACGGGAAACAACTGAAAGAAAAATAAAAATAATTTTGTGAGGTAAGAGACAAGATAGGAGGGGAACTATTCACCCCTGGACTTGACTTTAGTATTCTAGATTGCTTTTGACTTTTTTGATAATTCAACACCACCATTTACTTTCTTTTTTTTTCCTCTTGGATTGTTTTGACTATTTGAATAACCGTACCCCTGAATTTTTGTTTTGAAGGTTGAGTTCGAGAGTTATTCGGCTAAAGATAGGGAAGAAAAAAAAAGTCTTTCATCCCATAAATTTTTGTTACAAGTTAAAATTAATGGCCAACACTCGCTCGAGTGTCGGTCGGTTGGTCTCACATCGCTTGGTGAGTTTCCAAAATTGTTTTGAATACTTGGAAAGTTTTCGCGAAGAACAGTGTGAACTTGTATCGGCATTGCTAAAGACAAGTGCGTATCATTGTTGACTATCTACATCATAAGAAACACCACAAAAACAAGAGTTTCCATATAAAACCAAACACAAATTCCAAACGAACATTACAGAAGTACAAAAACAAAACAAGGTTCTTACAACTTCAAATGAAACAACCACAAACGTTTATTCAGGAAGACGAAAACAAAACATAACTGTTGGATCAAAACAATCTCCAACATTCCAATAACATGTCTTTCGCGTGGTCCACCCCGTTGAGATTCATGATGCAGCTTATCACCCCGTTGAGATTTATGATGCAGCCTATCGCGTGTTTATTCGGCTTTCCATGAGGATAACGGTGGAGTATCTGAATCCATCCAAGTAGGGACCGAGCCCCCATATCGATCACCCTTGACTGCATCGGCTGAGGCAATGGACTCGAGCTCAGCCATTTCTTCGGGGCTTAGTTTCACTGACAACGCTCCGATGTTCTGATTGAAGTTTTCAATCTTGGTGGTGCCGGGGATGGGACACACGTCGTTTCCTTGGTGATGAACCCATGCTAGCGCTAGTTGGCCAGGGGTGCACCCCTTCTTCACTGCCATTTCATTAACCCGTTCAAACATGGTCTTGTTATGCTCTAGATTCTCAGGTTGGAACCGCGGTAGATACTGTAAGCAACGGCATACATGGTTCAGCATCAGAACAGTAAATCTAACATCGAAAAGGATCAATTTCATTAACACACTATATGCATGATATGGAGCGATGAAGGATCAATCAGAATGTCATCTTTTCTGAGGGAACTAGAGACTTTCGGGGGATGAAAAGGCAATTATCCAAATATGCTTTTGTTGTTAATGATATGCATGATATGAAGCGACGAAGTTGCAAATAGCCATTCCGATTGTAAGGAAAAGAGTCTCATTCGTACGAAGAAAAGTTATCTCTTCAGGAGTCTATATAATGTTGTAATCTCCCATCAGATATACAATGGTATTCTCCCTTCCCTTGTCTCCTCTCTCGATCTCTCCAGCAAGGAAAGAATGAAGGGTAAGCCTTTCTACTCTGGATTCTAAAGTGATACCCATCATTGTTCAATCGGTTTTGAAGGACTCAGGATATATATCACAAAGAGGTAAGTCCTGATCCATCCGTTTCAGCATCTCTTTTTGGCTTCGAGTAGAAACACTGCTGAGAAAGCTCGTGGTAAATATTTTAACCAGAATGTAGTTCAATACAAAAAGAGAAAAAAAAAAAAAAATTTGGCATTTACTTGATAAGTGTTCAAAAGGATAAGGGAGAGAAAAGAAAAAAATTGCAATCCCTGGACAAAATGACGGGTCAATTATCAGCTCGTAAGGTCATTTATAAGCTAAAGTCTGCAAAGCGACAAAGTTCTGGGCAATCGCAATAACATTATGACGACATTATAAACTGCCTAACCCTGTATGTCAATCTCAAAGTGAACAAGTATACTATGCACACACCTTCCGGAAGTCATCATTTGAAATACTGTCAACGATCTTCAGACCTGATGAAAAGAATCCTCTTCCCAACGGACTGTACGCAACAATCCCAATGCCAAGTTCTCTGAATAGTCACAATGGGAGACAACATTAGAAATACCGATTTCTTACGACTCCCTAAGATTTTATTTTGCAGAATAGATGCCTCACCGGCAAGTGGGAACTATTTCTTCCTCCACATCTCTTGACCACAAGGACCATTCCAACTGTACTGCTGTAATGGGGTGAACAGCATGAGCCCTTCTGATTGTTGCAGGAGAGGCCTCACATAGACCAACGTACTTAATTTTCCCCTCTTCAACCAGTTTCTTCAGTTCTCCCATCTTGCGAATGACGAGAAACAAATCAGGTACGCTTGCAAACAGCTTGTTCAGAAATAAATAACAGAAAACCAATGAAACTATTGTGGAATCTGCTAAAAAACTGTTGTACTCATGCAACTTGACCGCAACCTAATGTCAGTACGATCAAAGAATATCGAGCACATCATTAATTGCAGTACATATGGTTCTCGGGTGTAAAAGCGTCAGCAGTCTAAACGTTCATTAAGTCAAGAGGCTATGGTGCCGAAGAAAGCCACCTAAACAGGCATGACAGGCACAAAACTTCAAGCATATCAACTCAACAACCAGCATCAATCCAGATACATCTTCTTAAATATACAAGAATATCGATCAACTTAATCCAATGACAAGCATATGAACTCACAACAGATGGCCTAATATATGGATCAACGTCCTCTCTTCTAATTAGAGTTCACAAAAAATACAAGAGGAACTGTTAATTTCAATTCCACCTTAGGACCATCCTTTGAATGAGCAAAAGTAACAACCTTGCAAGCTAAATCTTAATCGAACAATCTTTCGTATGAGGAGGTTTCTTACAAAGTTGAAAGCAGAGAACAGATCAAACATGAACAGTTTGAATTGGAAAGGTTCATGACAGAAACAACTATTTTTCGATTGGTGATGGTTGCATCAAGGCAAGTCAAGAAAGCTTGTTGAAGTCCTAAAAGATGTCTGATCAGATGCCCACTTGAATGTCTGAAAGAATCCGAAATCGAAATTTGCGTCCCAAAATAAACATTCAGAACTCAAAACAAGTCTGTAATGGAAAAACACACTAGCTAAGACCCCTTTGATCGGTCTGGCCATTAAAGAAATGTTGCCTTTATCTTTCATCCCAACTTGAAATGGAAACAGAACACCATTACATTACGCAACAAGCATGAACACACAGTGTTACTCAATTTATACAGGTTAGAGAAAGGCTTTTAGTGGTCATACCATGATTTCAATGGGGACACGAGTGTCAATCCGATGCTGATAATAAAGATCAATGCAATCAATGTCAAGCCGCTTCAGACTAGCTTCACAAGCAGCCCTTACGAAGGCCGGATCGCCACGCACCTCCATCTTTTCATCGGCAGTGACCCCAAACTTGGTCGCCAGTTCAACTTTCTCTCTAATCTCACCCTGCAACGCCTGCACAACATCAATAAAGGACCATTTAGATAGCCATGAATCTGAAACCAAGAAATTTGATTTCCAAAAAAGAGTGGATTGGAAATAGAGCATAAGTAACTCATTGAATCATTACAAATATAGATCACCAAAACTTTTAGCCTCAAGTATTTCAAGTAACTCCTATTAAACAGTAATTTCTAATCAAACGCAATAGACATCCCAACCCGATCGATGTCAAAATACCTATTAAACAATCCCAACCGGTCACTTTGAGGTTTGCTCCTTGCTAAGCATCAGTCTTAAAACCTCATAGTCACTATAAATTCTTGCAGGGTCAATCCTTACGAGTATTCTCCCGAGCTTAACTGGGCCCTGCATGCTAGTGAACTGTGTGATTGGCCTCCATGAGTTGACTAAGTTGCGAGTAAGCTGAGTTATCAAAAACAAAGATAATAAGAGTGGGAGGTGGCCAGTGCAAATGGGGTATCTTAGAGGGGCCTTAGGTGCAATTACCTGGGGTTCTTCTAAGTTGTATACTGTACACCATCGTAACCAAATCACCATTAATACAACCCAGCATTTGTGTGAGTTCTATTGCATTCCATTTCTGTTTGTGGGCTCATCAAAAGAAATCCCTATAAAGCTACAAACCCTAGTTTTTGAGCTGTTCTCATTGCATAACACAATATCAATCCCCTTGATTTTGAACTCCACCGTTAATTCGTTGTTGGAGATTTTCAAAATAAATTGGATTTTAGTTTGGAATTTTTGGAAAGGTGCTGAGTGAGATTTTTGTGAAAGGTTGCTACACTTTTTTACATAGGTTGTGACTTTATGTATATGGTTGTAACACCCATTAAATTAGGGTGTGTTCATATGGGAAAGGATATGAAACATGGGGGTGCCTCCAAGAGGCATGACCCTTCTAATTAAATGTTTCATGAAAGGGTGCCTACCAAGAGGCATGTTTCCTTCTAATTAAATGTCTTCAATAGACATGACCTTTCCTAACTAGTGTCTTTAAAAGACATGACTATTCTAATGTGTGTTTCTTCCAAAACACACAACCTTTCATACAAGGGTGCTTATAAGTCTATAAATAGGCCATTTGTAAAGTCATTTAAATATCGGAAAAATTCCATGCTGAATTGATCTATTTCTCTCTACACATTCTCTTCCTAAAATGACAAACTGAAATTCTATTATTTCATAGGAATAGAATATCAGTTCTTGGTTCTTTTACATTAGCTTAGCAGATATTCTGTCTGTCTTCGTTTGTGCAAACGCAGACAGAAAGAACCTAGAGTTCGGATTTGATTTATCTTGAAGGCGGATTTGCTGTAACCCAATGCACACCTTCTGTGGGGGCAAATACTGTCTTTAGGAAAGCGTTCTCCAACGTGACTCGAATGCTTCTACCGTTCCAAGTTTGAAGAGACGACACCATCACTTTCATCTTATTGAAGACCGGATTACCAAAAATCTAAAGACAATATTTTTGCAAAGATGAAAGTGGATTGATTATGGTATGGGTCCTTACGACGAAAACGGATAAATGTGATTGGAGTCTTAAAGGCAAAAGGGGTTAATAATAATAATTAACTTTTGGGGCTGCGTTTTCTAGTGAGCCGCAAACTCTTACTATTTTTCCTCAAGGTGCAAGGTACACTATAATCTCTTTTTGTCATGCCTATAGACAATAGTTTTCGAAATGCAAACTCATAGTTTCATCAATACGTGGGAGAATTGTCAAAACAAAAGACAATTTTGGCATTGTGATTATGGTTCAACTAATAATCCAATGACTTGGCAGTGACGTGTCACTGATGAAGAAACCACGGGGCGTACGTGTGACGGGGAAGTCATACAGGTTGGTGCGCCGGTTAGAATGATTCGATCGTTGTCGTCGATCATGATCGGACAATCCACGGTATTGGTGTTGGTCCATGTATTCGTTTGGGTGAAATGAGTGGGTGTGGACAATTACGACATTGGTTTGAATTAGTAAAATGCAATATGCATATTATAGTTCTTCAGTTAATTGCAATTTGAGTATATGGTGCGAGATTGGTATTTATTTTTATGCATGACTTGTATGCTGGAGATATGTGTTAAAGGGACATGTGGTTTTACTAGGATATGTGTTTTATATTGGTTACAAATCGTTATTAGCAGTTGCTTATCTTCTGTGCGGTTGCACCGTTTGGATTATAAGTAATTGGACCCATAGGTCTTATGGCCCCTTTGGTGGGAAGTTGAATTGGCACTGCTTGGGATTAAAAAGCAACCATTTGGCACCTCTTGGTCATGGTATTGGCATCTTCTTGGGCAAACGGCACTTGAACCGTTAGAAGCAGCCGGTATTACTAAAATTCGAATTCTTAATCGGTTAGGAACAGTTGCTTTTTCAATATGTAAAGTATCTTTTTCAAAAGTGTTCACATACTCTCTGTTATGTTCATTAGTATTCTTTCGAGTGCACTAATTGTCCCTTGTTTGTGTGAGTTACCGACAAACCCATTTGAGTGGATAGAATTTTACCGACAATAATGCCTTCCGAAATTTCCTTGAACATCATATGCCTTTCGGCTCATTTTCTTCCATCGTTTAACATCGTTTTGGGAGACTCTTCAACACCTCCAAGTCCCGAGGATATTTTTTGGTTTAAAGAATGGAAAGAGGTCTTTGCAAGGCGAGGCCTCTTGAATGAGAGTCAACCGGTGATGATTGATATCTCTTCTGATGAAGAGGACTCTTTTCTGGTAGAACATTCAGTCCAAAACATTGCGGCTAATCTAGTTAAGGAAATATCGGAACATGGGTCTCAGGAAATTGGAAAGAATTCATCCGCGTCTCAGGAAATTGGAAAGGATTCATCCGCGTATGATGATTTTCATAGTCCAAAGGAGATGGCTCCATTGGAAAATATGGAGGATTCCGATGAGTCTATCGCAGCGATGGGAGGTTTGCCTGACGGTGTCAACAGTAAATTGTTCCCTCCGCTAGGTTTTGAAGGAGTGAACGAGTGTGTTTTTGCTCTGACTCCTTTGTGTGGATTGCAAACAATGGAAATGGCAAGAAATAAACATAATGATGTTTTTGGTCATAAAGGGCCGATACTTAGGCGGACAGCATGCAAGAGCGTTCCTTGTCCTGGATCTTTAAAGAAGATCAAATTTTTGGTTGATTAGGGTGTTGAAATATGTGTGATAGTTTATGTATCCACATGCTAAATAGGTTTGATCCACATTTCTTTTATTTGGAGATGTATGTTGTGTACTCTTGTGCTTAAATAAAGGATGTTAAGTGGGCAATTATAATTCGTTAGTTGGTATATGCATAATTTTGAGTCCACAATTATGGAGTTGATTATATTTTTGATTTGGGTATGACTAGAATAGTAATTTCATAATTATGGACACTTGGTGGTTAATTTACTGCATTGTCTCTTAACACGATTCAGTTGGCTCTTTCCCACCGCGCCGAATCATGTTTGACGTTTGAATTGGCATGCAGTAGGGATGCTCTTATTGGCTTGTTAGTATTGTTAATGTTGTTGTGAATGTGAGGATGACACATGGGTAGACAAATGGTTTTGTCTCCGTTTCAAAACATATTTGTTAACAGTCAGAAACTGTGTGATTGTCTGAACAATCACGGCTATTGCTACTTTTTATGTAGTTATCAATCGGTAATTAACTGTTTGAGTTCATTGTGGTTCAGAACTTTGATAGTTTCGGGACTGATTATTCGTGAATTATTAATTAGAATTTATCTAATTGTTGCATTACTCCTTTAATATCTATGGAGATATTGTTGCAATGCTTGTATCAGATCTTTGATGAGATTTGATGGAATAGTGTACTTTTCCGGTTATTTCAATTCATGTGAATCGGTGGCTTCGATTGATATTTTACTAATATTTAAATTGTTCCACCGTTTGAATGGTTTCAATTTTGGACCATTGTGGAGGAGTAAACTGACCGTGCATATGCAACGGTTTTATTTAAAATGTTTCGTTTATATGCATGGGTATAAGGTTTTATTCATGAAAGTTTTGGATAGATTTTTATAGCCAAGGTTTATGTGGCCTGTTGAAGGTGATGCCTGACATGGTATTTGTCTCATGGTAGTGTTTCGGTAACACGGGAATTTGTTATGTGGCTCTTGATGAGCGGTGTTTGACGGCCTTGATAGAATCGTGTTTGGAAAAGTACAAGGTTACAGTACTGTTGAACACGTGGTCGGTGGTTAACCGAATCGGGGGCTATTTAAATTATCTCGAATGTTTTGCTTTATGCAAATTGCTAGATATAGAGTATTCTGAAATCCTAGTTTTGGAAGCCATTTCCAAAACTGAACATACCATCATAATTTATATGCATGTTATTTGCATAAGGTAATCAAAATGGTGGGTGTTGTGAATTTTTTATATGAATGAATTTGTTTTTTGAGAAAATAAAAACGGACGGGACTCTTCTGTTGCCCTTTACCAAAATACACTTTGATAGATACATGTATATATGTATATATGTGGAGGTTAAGGATTTAACCAGGAGGTGTAACCCAAAAAGTGTGGCTCTTGGTCTTAGACTAAATGGTGTGACCATTGGAGGATAACCAAGGGATGTGGTGTTTGGATTAAAATGAAGAGTCATATTTATTCCAAAAAGTATGAAATATGGTTTTCATTGGAAGGAATGTTGATTATGTGGCCTTTCGGTCAGATGTTCTCCTATGTATATTGGAGGTTAAACAAAGATATGGAGTGGAATGACAAATTCCTATTATCTTGGTTGCATAGTTGTTCCAAACAATTATGGCCCACAAGTTAATAAAATCCAAATTAGTTTATTTGGTGGAGTTGGTTTATATGCTTGTAATTGGTATTCGTCAGTTATGATGGATACAAAGGTGCCTGATATAATTTAAGTATGGAAACCATAGATAAATAGTAAGTCTATTTTGTACGTGTGGGGGGTTCTCTCTTGGATTAAAGTGAGGATTTTACAATGAGATGGAGTGACATGGTATTTTGTCATGGATATGTTTCTCCTTCTCAGTAAGTCACTTAAGAAAGAGGGTTAATAGTTATGACTGTGGTGGTAGTCCGGACAAGTTAATCACGTCATAAACTATGTTGATATAGCTATGGAAAATATTGCTTTCACAGCAATGGGTTTATTTATTCTTGCAAGAGATTTGGTGTGGAAGACATCAAAGGGGATGAGACTTTTGCCCACTTAATTTGATCACTCCTGGTGGAAACTCAACTCAACTGGTTGATGCTCTCAATCTCTTGAGTTCAATGAGAAACTACATCATATGTCGTGATTGTAAGCACTCAAAATATTGTTTTATTCATCCCAAGGTAGAGTGCTTGGAAATTGTAATGTGTAAATAAAGGAGGATGAGCTACTTAGCTCTTAATAGATTTTAGGTGCCGTTGTTACAGCCTTACAGGGACACCGGTAAGAATCTACCTATGTGAGTGTGGAAGTGGTGCCACTTTCTATAGGTCAAGGGGGCTAGACCTTAAAGCGCTCATGAAATCAAGATAAAGACCCAAGGCCAGTTCACGGGTCAACCGATTGGGATATCTGCATTATTTGGAGAGTTGTGTGTGAGACATGTCCGGTTAGTCACTATAGGACAACTAGTTCAAAGATACGTCTACTATGCTGCCTGACTAGCTTTGACATGGTTTACTAAGTGAATGGTTGAAGTCGTGAGATACTATTCATATATGCACAAGCCTTCTGAAAGAACCAAGAACTCTTTTTCCTTATTTCGAAAATGGTGGGGGATTGTTGGAGATTTTCAAAATAAATTGGATTTTAGTTTGGAATTTTTGGAAAGGTGCTGAGTGAGATTTTTGTGAAAGGTTGCTACACTTTTTTACATAGGTTGTGACTTTATGTATATGGTTGTAACACCCATTAAATTAGGGTGTGTTCGTTTGGGAAATAATATGAAACATGGGGGTGCCTCCAAGAGGCATGACCCTTCTAATTAAATGTTTCATGAAAGGGTGCCTACCAAGAGGCATGTTTTCTTCTAATTAAATGTCTTCAATAGACATGACCTTTTCTAACTAGTGTCTTTAAAAGACATGACTATTCTAATGTGTGTTTCTTCCAAAACACACAACCTTTCATACAAGGGTGCTTATAAGTCTATAAATAGGTCATTTGTAAAGTCATTTAAATATCGAAAAAATTCCATGCTGAATTGATCTATTTCTCTCTACACATTCTCTTTCTAAAATGACAAACTGAAATTCTATTATTTCATAGGAATAGAATATCAGTTCTTGATTCTTTTACATTAGCTTAGCAGATATTCTGTCTGTCTTCGTTTGTGCAAACACAGACAGAAAGAACCTAGAGTTCGGATTCGATTTATCTTGAAGGCGGATTTGCTGTAACCTGGTGCATACCTTCTGTGGGGGCAAATACTGTCTTTAGGAAAGCGTTCTTCAACGTGACTCGAATGCTTCTACCGTTCTAAGTTTGAAGAGACGACGCCATCACTTTCATCTTATTGAAGACCGGATTACCAACATTCGTTATCCAAACGGATGCTAAATTTGACCATTTTTTTTTAAATCAGCGAAAGTAATTAGCACATTCGAAAAGAAGAGTTGAACTCTTAACGGCCTATTTTTCTGTTCGACTAAATTTTTTAAAAAAAAAGGAAAAAATAAAAAAACAAAGAAACCAAACCTTGCCGAGGAGGATTTCGTTGGTGTGCGGGCCGTAGATGTCGGAGGTGTCGAAGAGAGTGACGCCGGAGTAGACGGCGTGGTGGATGAGTTTGATCATTTCTTCGTCGGGCTTCGGAGGGCCGTAGTGGGCCGACATGCCCATGCAGCCCAGTCCCTGAGCCGAAACCTTTAGACCTTGTGATCCAAGCGTGATTCTTCCAACTTTAGCCATCTCTCTCTCTCTCTCTCTCTCTCTCTCTCTCTCTGTCTTTGTGTTAGTGGAGAGAGAGAGTGAGGAGCCAACTGAAATATAAATAGGTTTTGTGGAAGGGGAGAGAGTACATAAAAAAATACTTTTGTGCAAAGTTTTTGAGATTTGTGCATTCCTAGTCCATTTAAAAAGCAATATAACATTGCAAAATTTTTTTTAAAAATATTGCTACAATCCTATAAAATTAAGTGCAATTTTCAAATTTAAAAATAATGTACTTATAGAAATAATTTTTTGTGCATTATAGATCATGTTTGATATTTGATGGATCTCAATGAGTTTTTTTGAACAATACAAAAAAATTTAAAAATTACTTTAGTAAATACTCTCTCTGCCTCAATTTCTGTATCCAACCTTAAAAATTCAACTCTTTTAGAAAAACACAATAATTACGCCTAAAAAGATACAACTTGTCACATTTACTCTCAACTTTTTAAAAAAGTTACTTTTATTCCACTTAAGAAAGAATAAAAAGAAAAAATTAATTCAATTAGAAGTCAAATAGACAAATATTTTGAGACATTTAAAAATCAACAAAAGGACAATAAATCGGGACAAAAAGAGTATTATTATATTTAAGTTGGTTGAGACTTCAGTTGAGATCCACCAATAATTATATTCTATATTAATCAAAAGGGCAAAAAAAAAAATTGGGCGGGAGTGCTACCTCATCGCCCACGTATGTGTGTTTGGTCAAAGGAGGCAGTGCTACCTCATCGCCTACGTTTCGTCCAGAAAAGTTACGTGCACAGCATGCTGTGCACAGCAACTGTGCACAGACCTTTTTTTCTTCCTTTTCGGATCGCACAAAGATGATCAGAGCCGTTCATTTTGTTCAAAATATATCGTTTAAGGTCTCTGTAAAAAATGAGTTTCGTTCGATATCGTTGTCGCTCATTTTGTTAACGCCTCTAACGATATCGAACGAAACTCATTTTTTACAGAGACCTTAAACGACATATTTTGAACAAAATGAGCGGCTCCGATCATCTTTGTGCGACCCGAGACGGGAGAAAAATGGCCTGTGCACAACATGCTGTGCACGTAGCACAGCCCGTTTCGTCCCACTTTTTTGAACCAGTAATGATAACCTACACGGATTTTATACACAAATTTTGTGTGGGACTCATACAAATAATTCTAGCCGTCCATTAAATATAAAATATTTTTTCAAGGATTCTGCGAAAAAATAAACTCAATCCGATATTTATAAGTGCTCAATCTAATTATCTAATTTCTCGTATACCTTAAATCTGAATGAAAAATTAGATGATTGAATTGAGTATATATGAGTATCGAATTGAGCTGATATTTCGCGAGATTCCTTGAAAAAATATTTTACATTTAATGAACGATTAAGATCATTTGTGTGAGATCCGTAGTAAACCACATACAAAATCTGTGTAATCTTGCTGTGTGAGTAGGCACCACTGTTTTTGAACTACCGTCCCACTTCAGTTTGCTAACGGCATGTTTGGAACTGGAAAAAAAAGAGAGGAAACTTATGAGGAAAGTGAGGAGGAAAATTTATTGTGCTTATGAATTGCGTGGTTATTTTCTTACGTATTTCCTTTTATACAACCCCGAAGAAGATGCATACCGACGGTAAATCGACGGACCTGCAGGAAAATCTAAATGAAAAAATTGGAAGACTAAGCTGAGCAATTACAATCGGATTAAGCTAAGTGGGCTTTGCAGGCCGTCGGTTTACCATCGATATGCATCTCGTCAGTGAGTATCGACAAATTCAAACAAATGCGAGTTCAGTCCCCCTTAATTTTAAGCCTTTGTTGGTCTGTTGGATCAAAAAAATGATTGGAATCGTTAACTATATAGAACTTATTGAGAAGGCTTCCATCCGATCAGCTAACAGTTTACTAATAATGGGCTCAAACTGTTAGGTTGTATATATGCTCCTTAATTATTGTGATGCCCTTGTGTCGTGTGTCCACTTAATCTTTGAATTCATCTTCAAAGATTAATAAATAAAATTTATTGTTATAAAAAAACAAATGATATAAATTGGGAGCACAACTTATTATAATCATTCTAATGACAATTTTATATATCATAGCTAGTGGAGCTGTTATTATATATTAGTCGGTGGGTTCTGAGCCTTAGCCCATGTGGGCTTCATCAAATATGCCGTAAATGAAGCATTAATTATTCTGAAAGTTGAATTTCTAAAGCAAATGAGTATAAAATATATACAAATTCAATCCAGTGGAGACAAAGATAAGATAGAAAAATTCGAGAAGTTTTTCAGTGCCGGGATGGGCACGGTCACGTGATGCAAAGCACGATTTCAGCCGTCCAAAACACTTTTGAATGGCCAAGATTCGTTTAGGTAATTTTTAAATGTAAAATTATCAAAACACGCACTCAAGCCCAAGCAAATTTGGACCGTCCAAAACACGTTTGGACGGCCGAGATGCATGCTCAGTACCACGTGGCCCTTGCCCACCCGGTACTGAAAAAATTCCGATGGCGTGCCAAAGTTTTTTTTAAAATCTCATCTCAAACTTGGTGCAATCACAAGAAAGTCGTTCTTTTATTTTTAGCCTCTACTGGATCACAAATCTACAAAAAAAAAGAAAGAAGGAGAGATCACAATTCCAGACCAGTTCCATCTCTCTGATATCTCTAACTCCTTTTTACCTGATCAATCTCTTGTTGGAGAGAGAGAGAGAGCGTGATCGATGGGGGACACTGCTGTTGATTTTTTCCTGGAGACGTTGAAGCAGCTTATAATGAGCTCCGAGGTCGAATCAATCATAAAAGAGAAGCATCAGCTCGAATCTCTTGAGGAGGAGACAGAGTACATGAGAGGATTCCTCAAGGTTACGGAGACGAAACGCAACGAGCATTCAACAGTGATGAATCTGGTGAGGCGGATCAAAGACGTGGTATCTGAGGCAGAGAATATCATAGAACGTTTCGTAGTTCAAGCTTTCAAGGCTAATCATGCCCCTCATTTTCTTCGTCGACATCAGGATCATCTTTCCCTTGACCTTGAAAGTGTAAAAAAGGAGATCAAGACTCTTACGGCTGAGGTAAAGCAGATTTACGACAATGAGAATATGTATGACATTAATGGAGTAGCAGGCAAAAAACTCGAGCACTCTTTTTCCAAAAGTGAAGGTATTGGTACATTTTTTTAGAATTTTAATATTCAAAAACTAGTTAATGTTCTATGTTTTCAGTTTCAGCTATGTCGGGCTCTTATGAGGATAATATCATGTCATAAATATGATATAAGCAAAGCAAATTTCTTTAGCGACAAGCTCAGGAAAATGATATAGGAGAAATTGTTCTATTTCAAAACACATATTTAAATTTTTATTACCCTTACCATGGCCCTATTGGAGAAAACGAATGTGATAGGAATTTATGCTAAAATCATAATTCTAAAATATACTAATCAATCAAATTTACGAAATTAAATAGATAGAGAAAGGAATAGAAAAGCTTGTTGCTTTGGAAGGATGCACCCCCTTCTACATGGGGTTGGATGGTGCTCTTTCCCTAAGATATAACGACCTTCGATGCAGCGAATTCAACTCACGAACAATGTAGTTTCCTACGCTCTAAACAATAGGAGACCAAGTTTTCAACTAGTCCCACGTTATTAATTTTTACTTGGGAAATACTCTTTTAAGAGACCAACTATCATCCAAGTAAGTGATTAAAATTCGTCAATGACAAATCAATAAAATATATATGTAATTAAAATGTTAAATTAAAACAACAAGCCACTCACATAACTTTTGGCTTTGTCTTTGCTCATAACCCTTCTTTTTTATTTCCCAACAGGAGGTTCAAGTTCTTCAGGAGGGAGCAACACCTCGAAAAAGGTAGAAGAGAAGGTGGTGGTTGGTTTCAAGGAGGAGGTAGAGACATTAATGGGAAAGCTTCACGACATTGGAGAGGGTGGACGGCTGGAGATAATATCAATCGTCGGTGCAGCTGGAGGCGGCAAAACCACTTTGGCCAGAGAAGTGTATGATCATCCTTTGATGTCACATACCTTTGAAATTCGTGCATGGGTCAATGTTTCTCAAGATTACGATAAGACTATGAAGAGGAATTTGTTGATTCGTATTTTGGAATCAGCTTCCTCAAAAAAACATGGAGATTACGAGAAGAGTAGTGAGGATAAATTGGGAGAAGAGACGCACAAATGCTTGAAGGGTAAGAAATATCTCATTGTCATGGATGACATATGGGGCATTGAAGCCTGGAATGATATCCAAAGATCACTCCCTAAAGAATGCAATGGCAGTAAAGTGTTGTTCACTAGTCGACTACTTGTTGAACCTAATAGCATCCACTGCATCCCTCATTATTTGGCTCTCTTACCAAAAAGTTGCAGTTGGAAGTTGTTACAAAAGAAGGTATTTAATTCAGAAAAAAAGAAAGAACTAAATATAGTGATTTGAACATATGCTTCCTTGTACTTTTGTCATATGTTTCCTATTTCTAATTTATTATTGAAAATTTCTATTTTAACATTTTTTATTCTTGTCATATGAACTGTTACAATTATAGACATCTAATATTGCACATATATATTGAACAGGTATTCAGGAAGAAATGTTGCCCACCGGAGTTGGTTGGCGTTGGTGAGCAAATAGCAGAAAAATGTGAAGGACTACCACTCGCGATTGTCGCAATAGCTGGCATTCTGGCAGTGGAAGACAAGACACTCGACGTGTGGGAGGAAGTTTCCAAACATTTAAGTTCGATCATTGCCAAAAACCAGGACGGCTGCATGGAGATACTAGAACTTAGTTACAATCACCTGCCTCTTCATTTGAAAGCGTGTTTCGTTTATATTGGAGGATTCCCCGAAGATTCTGAAATCCTTGTACGCGAGTTGATATGGTTATGGATCGCAGAGGGGTTTATTCAGAAAAGTGAAGGGGATAAAAGCTTGGAGGCCGTAGCAAAAGATTATTTAAGCAGTCTTATTGACAGAAGTCTTGTAATGGTAGCTAGGAAAAGGTCCTTTGGAGGAATTAAAGTATGCCGTATCCATGATCTTTTGCGTGAATTATGCTTGAAAAAAGCGGAGGAGGATAATTTCCTTGTGCAAATTTACGGGGATGATACTTTTCCACCTTCTACTACAAATAAGCATCGTCGCCTCTTCATTGGCAGCCAGTTCTGTCATGAGTTTTCCTTAAGGCCTTGTACTCAAAACCTTCGTTCTTTTCTGTGCCTCAGCTTGCAAAACACCACTCATTTATCGTTTGAATCAAATCTGTCATTCTTTGTTAAAAACTTTGAACTTCTCAGGGTGTTGTGTTTTATCCCCGCTGAATGCCGAGGAAAAATAGGAAGAGGACATCTAGTTCTTTTGAGATACTTAGCACTCCAGTTACCAAATGACAAATCGGACTTTGTATCGCCATTTTCCTACCTCTTCAACCTAGAAACCCTTTACCTCAAAGCTCGGTCGGATAAAAAGGATGGGCAAATCATTCCGTTGCCTCGAGATATATTTAAGATGGTTAAGTTGAGGCATCTGTATGCTAAAAGAGGGGTATTCAATTATCATCTTAGCTGCCTTTATCCTGATGTAGCAGCTGCAATTCGTTTTGAGTCTTTTGACAGTTCGTCCAAGTTGGATAGCCTACAGACCTTGCATTCAATATGTCCTTGTGAGGAGTGCCGATATTTCTTGGTAAGGACTCCCAATCTTAGGAAGCTAGGATTTTATGGACAACTAATATCCGATGATTTTGTTTTGATGCTCCCCGACCTAGAGTTCTTGAAATGCCTTGAGACACTCAGTTTTAAACACTGCAGTTGGATCACGGCAACTAGTGTTCTGCCAGTGCTGAAGTTTCCTCCGACTATTACGCGTCTAACTTTGAATAAGACATGCTTAAAGTGGGAAGAGCTATCAATCCTCCAAACCATGCCGAGCCTTGAGGTTCTCAAATTATCAAACTGGGCCTGCAAGGGACAAATTTGGAACACTAGTGAACTTGAGGGGTTCTCTCAACTCAAGTACTTGAGGTTACAAGAGCTGGAAATCCAAGAATGGAATGCTTCCGAAGATCAATTTCCGAGACTTGAAGTCTTAGTGGTTAAACAATGCTTTTATCTGGAGCGGATCCCGATTGAGTTCGCTAATCTAAACGAACTTCGCGAAATCGAGGTGAGGAGGAGCTGTCGCTCCGTGGAGGAATCGGCCAGGAAGATTCAGGAAGAGCGAAGGAATACAAGAGGAGATGATGATTGCATAAATCTCTTGGCCTCGTCTAATATCTTTTAAGCGGTCCAGTGGCCAAAGAAGGGTGCAGGAACAATTCACCCTAGGACTTGTATTCTAGATTGCTTTTGACTTTTTTGATAATTCAACAACACCATCTGTTTATTTTTTCCACTTCGATTGTTTTGACTATTTGAATAATTGCACACCTGTTGATTTTTTTGTTTTAAAGGTCGAGTTCGAGAGTAATTTAGGTAAACATAGAAAAAGTGTCTTTCATCCCACAAATTTTTTTTTTTTAGTTCAGGTTAAAATGAATGGCTAACACTTGCTCGAGTGTCGGTCGGCCAGTCTCACATCCCTTGGTGAGTTTCCACCATTGTTTTGAACACTTGGAAAGTTTTCGCGAAGAACAGGGTGAACTTGTATCGGCACTGCTAAAGATAAGAGCGTATCATTGTTGACTATCTGCATCATGATAAACAAAGTTTCTAACGAAAATTGCGATTCCTATTTATCTTCAGAACACCCCAAAAACAACAGTTTTTCCATATAAAACAAGCACAAATTCCAAACTAACATTGCAGAAGGACATAAACAAAACAAGGTTCTTACAACTTCAGATGAAACAACTACCTCGTAAACATTTATTCAGAAGGACGAAAACGAAACGTAACTGTTGGATCAAAACAATCTCCAACATTCCAATAACATGTATTTCGTGTGGTCCACGCCGTTGAGATTTATGATGCAGCTATTGCGTATTTATTCGGATTTCCATGAGGATAAGGGTGGGGTGTCTGAATCCGTCCAAGTAGAGACCATGCCCCCATATCGATCACCCTTAACTGCATCGGCGGAGGCAATGGACTCGAGCTCAGCCATTTCTTCAGGGCTTAGTTTCACTGACAACGCTCTGATGTTCTGATTGAAGTTTTCCATCTTGGTGGTGCCGGGGATGGGACACATGTCGTTCCCTTGGTGATGAACCCATGCTAGAGCTAGTTGGCCGGGGGTACACCCTTTCTTCGCTGCCAATTCATTAACCCGTTCAAACATGGTCTTGTTATGCTCTAGATTCTCAGGTTGGAACCTCGGTAGATACTGTAAGCAACGGCATACATGGTTCAGCATCGGAACAGTAAATCCAACGTCGAAAAGGATCAATAACATAATACATTATATGCATGATATGGAGCGATGAAGGATCAATCAGAATGTCATTTTTCTAAGGGAACTAGAGACTTTCGGGGGATGAAAAGGCAATTATCCAAATATGCTTTTGTTGTCAAACACGTTTTAATGATATGCATGATGTAAACTGACAAAGTTGCAAATAGAGCCATCCGATTGTAAGGAAAAGAGTCTGATTCGTACAAAGAAAGTTATATCTTCAGGAGTCTATATATGCTGTAATCTCCCATCAGATATACAACGGTATTCTCTCTTCCCTTGTCTCCTCTCTCAATCTCTCTAGCAAGGAAAGAATGAAGGGTAAGCCTTTCTACTCTGGATTCTAAAGTGATACCCATCATTGTTCAATCGGTTTCGAAGGATTCGGGATATATATCACAAAGAGGTAACTAGGTAAGTCCTGATCCGTCCGCTTCAGCATCTCTTTTCGGCTTCGAGTAGAAACTCTGCTGAGAAAGCTCATGGTAAATATTTTAACCAGAATGTAGTTCAATACAAAAAGGAAAAAAAAATGACATTTACTTAATAAGTGTTCAAAAGGACAAGGGAGAAAAAAGAAAAAAAATTGCAATCCCTGGACAAAATGATGGGACAATTATCAGCTCATAAGGTCATTTATAAGCTAAAGTTTGCAAAGCGACGAAGTTCTGGGCGGTCGCAATAACATTATGATGACATTATGGACTGCCTAGCCCTGTATGTCAATCTCAATGTGAAAAAGTAAGTGTACTATGCACACACCTTCCGGAAGTCATCATTTGGAATACTGTCAACTATCTTCGGACCTGATGAAAAGAATCCTCTTCCCAACGGACTGTACACGACAATCCCAATGCCAAGTTCTCTGAATAGTCACAACGGGAGACAACATTAGAAATACTGTTCTTATGACTCCATAAAATTATATTTAGCAGAATAGATGCCTCACCGACAAGTAGGAACTATTTCTTCCTCCATATCTCTTGACCACAAGGACCATTCCAATTGTACTGCTGTGATCGGGTGAACAGCATGAGCCCTTCTGATTGTTGCAGGAGAGCCTCAGATAGACCAACGTACTTTATTTCCCCTCTTCAACCAGTTTCTTCAGTTCTCCCATCTGGTCATCTCTCGGCACCTCTCGGCTCACGCTTAGCTCCAATGTATCGCAATTAGACGCGATAACTCGCGAGATCCTCTGAAAATCTCGGATGAATAATTGAGATGACGCGTGAGCCTTCTTCTGGAGGCGCGTGAGCCATCCTCCGACATCCTTTCACAACCGGCCTTACATGCCCAGCATCTCTCACAGCGGAAGCACGCACACAACGCCACAGGTCTTGGATATCTCACCAAACGCTCTGATACCACTGATGGTTGGATAGAGGGATTCACTCACAAACGAACTCTACTCTTTTTCCATCTTTAACTGAAATAAATACAAATTACATACAAAACACTCTTTTTTGTATTGTGTTTTTTTCTTATCTATAATATACGGGATGATCTTGTTCGTCGAAAAAAACACACTGGTGGGGCAAAAACCCCAAAGGGATTCACATTTGCACCAATAATCAAGATTATATTCTGACAAGTGAGGCTAGTTACCTTGCCAAGGAGAACTTCATTGGCTTAGTGGCCATAAAAATCCGCTGTATCAAACAAAGTGATGCCACTCTCGACGGCGCCGTGAATCAATCCAATCAGGTCGGGTTCGGGCTTGGGCGGGCCATACCTGCCGGTCATGCCGAAACAGCCCAGGCCCTGCACCTATACTTCCAGGCCTTGCGAGCCCAACTTTATCCTCCTAACCGTTGCCATTTCTACAACAAATGTCCTGATACTTTTACTTGATGTTTAATTTTACAAAATTAGAGATTATTGCAAAGCAAATGGACCATATTTATGGATTGGATTGCTCATTTGGTCATCCCCACATCAAGGCAGCCTGTGTGTTGAAAAGTAAGGGCATGACAAAGTAGTTGGTAAGTGTTCATTGCCCAACCACAAGCCGCCAAAGGTAGGTGCATGCTTTCGACGGGAACACGAGTGTCGATGCGATGTTGGTAGTATAGATCAATGCAATTGGTGTTGAGTCGCTTTCAAGCTGGCCTCACAAGCGGTGCGTACATAGGCTGGATCACCACTCACCTGATCCGCTCTTCCATTTCCATCTAGGAGTATTATCCCAAACTTTGTTGCCAATTCTACCCTCCCTCCCTTCAAAGCCTGCACCCTCAATTGTATCAAATTTGGTTAGAAAAGTGGAGAGACAATCAACAGAAAGGGATGCATGTTGCTTTAGGTGGAGAGGTATGTATAGGAGGAACAAAGCCAGAATTGGTTCTTTGGGACCATGTTCTAAAATTATAGTACTTACTTTTGGTGATATTACAAAGGTTCACACCAAAAATAAATATTACAATGGACAAATTAACAGATTGAGTTGCGGAAATCTCGCTCTCTTTAAGGAGATTTAAGCCCTCTACGGTAACAAACCGGTGCAGTAGAAAATCTTTGACTTGTCCCCTCCAGGATATAAATAGCCCGATATTTTATCATATGGTTCGGACCTACTCTGCACAAGTAGGAGAACCCAAAGCTCCACAAAAGAACACCCTTACACTTTGCCCAAGACTGTCACGTACATATTAGAAACTCACCGACTAGTTTTTTAGAGAACAAAGATGGAAAGGAGAATTGAGTATGGAAAGGTTAAGTATTTTGGAGAAGTCTTAGTATTATTATATGCTTACAAAACCACTAATGCAAGCTATATATAGGCAAGAAAGAATTCAAATCATATCTTTTCATTAATGACTAAATCCACTTGGATATGGATAGATATGCTCTTGATTTATCTGGATTTGCTAGATATGGATAGATATGCTCCTAATTTTATCTAGATTTGCTCTTAGATATCCAAACACCCAATTAAATGATGTGATCTCAAGATTAGATATGATCTTGCGAGTGGATATCCAATAAATGCTAAGATAAGAGCCTCTCACGCAAATATACACGTGACATGTAAAAGTCCAGCACCAAAAGATGTACATAAATTTAATATTACAATAATAAACTTCCAACATTCTCCCGCCTATTTTAATATTAAATGAGACTCCTGGGCAAAGAGGGATATTATACATCATGAAGGTGTGCTCTGCATTGAACCTTCACTTAGTGAAACAGTAATCTCTACTCTAGAGTCAATAGTGATCTCCAACTTAAACTATGACTGCTTAGGGGAAATAAAAAATACTACCCACACATAATAGTCCAGGTATTGACATGAGCTTTAATAGCCAGCACATTATGGCCTTGTGCTAATCCCAGTTTTTTTGAGCGTTTTTTTAGAACAAAGCCTAATTCTCATAGGAAGCGGCCTCACCTCCACGCTCACATAGGTGAAATCTGTCAAGGGTGCTCCTGTAATTCTAAGACCCCACTCATAAGAGCTACAGAATTTCATTAAGAGTTTCTTTAAAAAAAAAACTCAACCTCCACAACATTACAGGATGAATGCATTCACACCATAGGGATGGACTTGATCAAAAATTTCAATGCATTTCCAAACGACCACCATATGATTCGTTCTTCCCATTGAACCCAGTTACAGGATCTCTGGTCCCTGGGTTGGGTATCCTCGTACGTGGCTCATGAATTTAATGGCTTTAACCCCATCCCCCTCGATGTATTCCAGACTCTTTCTCTTGCCAAGACCTTGGTTAATGGATTTGCAAGATTATCACATGACCTCACATAAGTCACATTTATGATGCCATTACTCAAATAAGATCTCACAGTACTGTGTTTTCTTTTAATAGGTCTGAATTTACCGTTGTAATAACGGTTTTGTACTCTACCAATCGCAGCGGTGCCATCACAATGAATTAACACAGGAGGAATTGGTTTTTCCCAAAACGGGATTTCATTTAATAAATCTCTCAACCAATTAGTCTCATCACTCGTTGATGCTAATGCTATTAGCTCAGCCTCCATAGTAGAATTAGCAATAATAGATTCCTTTTTTGATTTCAAGCATATAGCACCACCACCCAAATTAAAAATATATCCTGTGGTAGAGAGTGAATCACCTGACAAAGTATTCCAATCAGCATCACTATAAGCTTCAAGTACTGCAGGATACTTTTTGTAAAACAAACCAAAATTTTTGGTACCAGATGAATATCTCATTATTCGCTTAATGGCTAGCCAGTGTTCTCTATTCGGCTTGCTAGTAAACCTGCTTAGTACTCCTACTGATAAGCAATGTCAGGTCGAGTATAGTCAGTAGCATAACATAAACTCCCCATTATGCTAGCATATCTTTTTTGATCAACAATATCCTTGTCATTTTTATCCAGAAATAAATGCACATGAGGATCAAAAGGAGTAAGAACAAGCTTGCAGTTATCAAAATGGTATTTTTTCAAAATTTTCTCAATATAATGTGACTGATCGAGAAAAATATCATCACATGTTTTTGTAATTTTCATCCCCAAAATTTCGTTAGCCTCACCAAGTTCTTTCATATCAAAATGGCTACTAAGCATATTTTTAGTCTCATTAATAATATGCACATTAGAGCCAAAGATCAGTAAATCATCCACATATAGGCTAACAATAATATATGAATTTTCACAAGATTTATAATAGATGCACTTATCACACTTATGTATCTTCTAACCATTTTCAATCATGCAGGAATCAATTTTCTCATACAACTGTTTAGGCGCCTGCTTTAAGCCATATAGGGATTTAGTCAACTTACACACTTTGCGTTCTTGGCCGGGCTCTGCAAAGTCCTGGGGTTGATCCATGTAAATTTCCTCATCTAGGTCCCCATTTTAAAAAGCTGGTTTTACATCCATTTGATAAATTTTTAAATCATGAATTGTAGTGACTGCAATTAACAATCTAATGGATGCTACTCTAGTAACCGGAGAAAATGTATTAAAAAAATCAAGATCAGCTTGTTGCTTAAAACCTTTTGAAGCAAGTTTGATTTATATATATTTATCAATAGAACCATTTGGCTTAAGCTTTTTACGTAGGACCCATTTACACCCAATAGTTTTACAACCTGGTGGTAAATCGACTAATTTCCAAGTTTTATTGGATATTAGTGATTCCATCTCATCATTAACAGCCTCTTTTCAAAAAACAGCATCAGGTGATGTCAAAGCCTCTTGTAAATTAAGTGGAGTATACTCCACATTAAAAACAAGATAGTCAGGCCAAAATCTTTTTCAACTCTAGCTCTTTTACTCCTTCTAGGTTCAAATTCAAAATTTTCTTGATTTTGTAAACTAGGAGTTAAAGAACTAGACTCAAGTAAAACCAATTCTCTAGATTCTTGACCCCCACCGTTTTTAAGTTTAAAAGGGAAGTTTTCTTCATGAAAAATTGCATCACCTAATTCAAAGATAATTTTATTTTCCATATCAAAAAATTTGTAGGTTGTACTATTTATGCATATCCAAGAAAAGTACAAATGGTAGCTCTAACACCCAGTTTGGATCTTTTAGGGTCTGAAAACCTCATAAAGGCCAAACAACCCCAAACTTTCAACTATCCCAAATTTGGCTTATGACCTTTCCACAACTCAAAAGGTGTAATTTTAGTCTTTTTGTGTGGCACTCTATTTATCACATGACAAGCAGTTAAAATTGCTTCTCCCCATAGATTTAAGGGAGCACCTGCTTCAATAAGTATGGCATTGGTCAAGTCAATTAATGTTCTATTTTTTCTTTCAGCCACACCATTAGACTCAGGCGAATACTATGGAGAAATTTCATGGATAATTCTCAAAGACTGAGCAAAAGAGTTAAATCCAAAAGATTCATACTCATGACCTCTATCACTTCTAATTCTTTTAATCTTTCTACCTAATTGATTTTCAACTTCTTGGAGGAATTCTTTAAATTTGTCAAATGCATCATTTTTATGTTTCACACAATATACATAAGTATATTTTGAATAGTCATCAATAAAAGTGATAAAATATCTATTTCCTCCACGAGTTAAAATTCCTTCAAACTCACATAAATCCGTATGGATTAGTTCTAACAATTCAGTATTTCTTTGAACACATTTATGAGGCCTCCTTAAGATTTTTGCTTTACTGCATGTTTCACATTTCTCAAAATCTTTTTTCAGTCTGGGAATTAATCCTAAGCTACTCATGATTCTTACATATTTACTGTTTATATGACATAGTCTAGCATGCCAGAAATTTAAAAAAGACAACATGTAAACAGAAATAGTAGTTGGTTTATTATTCTCAACGTTTAGTTTGAACATTCCATCACATGCATATCCCTTACCCACAAACACTCCTTTTTTAGTAATTACAAACTGATCAGATTCCATAGTCTGCTTAAAGCCAGATTTATTGAGTAGATAATTGAACATCAAATTCTTTCTCATGGATAGTGTGTAAAGCACATCTCTTAGAGTCAGCACACGTCCAGAGGTAAATTTCAAATCAACCTCGCCACTCCCAAGCACCTTGGTAATACTAGAGTCACCAAGCATCACAATATTTTCTTCTGTAAAGGGAGTACAAGTTTTGAACCAATTTTTATCATAGCAGACATGCCTGTTGGCACCTGAGTCTACCCACCACCCTTCCACACCTTGAACCATATATATGTCTGTAACCATAGCCACAAAAGGCTCCTCGACAACATTAGCCTGTGGACCATTCTGCGTTTTTCGAAACTTGCAAAATCAAGCAACATGCCCACTCTTGCCACAGACAAAGCAGCCACCAGTTTGTTGTGCTTGTGAAGGGGGTCCTAGGTTCCAATTATTTTTTCTCATTTGCATTTCACCGCAAGATTTACCCTTATTTTTAAAGTTTTTCTTATTTGGCTTTAAATAAGTATTCTTTGGAAACTGACCTCTGGTAAGTTATTTTTTGCGGAAACTAAATTTACCTTAGTGGTGGAATGTCCGTGACCCTCGTGAGTCATAAGTGCATCTTGGCTTTTAGCCTCCTCCTCCACTTGGATGCGGGTAATCAAAGTCTCCAGGGACGTCTCCTTTTGCTTCTGGCGCATTGATTTCTGGAACTCCCTCCACAAAGGTGGTAATTTGTCAATGATGTCTGCCACCACAAGATTGTCACCAATTTTGATACCTTCAGACCGAACCTTCGCCACAATCATTTGAAAATCTTGCACTTGCTCCACAACAGATTTACCATCTATCATCTGATAGCGGAAAAAATAGCTAGCTGCATATTTCTTTGCACCTGCCTCCTCAGTATCATATTTGCTCTGCAAGGCTTTCCAAATTTTCTTTGCAGTGGAGTAAGTAGCATCATAATAATCATAAAATTGATCTGCATGGCAATTTAAAAGATAATACCGACATTTTTACTCATCTGAATTGTACTGCTCAACTTGTTCAAGATGAGCATATTTTTCATCATCTATCATCTCATCGGTGGAGACTTTGTTGGGATCCTTCTCAGTTAGGATATAGGCCACCTTGAGGAGACTGAGATCAAAGAGCACCTTGCCTTTTCATCGCTTGAAGTGAGCTCCCTTGAACTTGAAGGGCTTGTTGAGATCTCTGATATTTTCATTGGGCTTCTCAGCTATTTGGTCCATTCTTGAATCTCCTTAAAATTGTTGGTGATATTACAAAGGTTCACGCCAAAAATAAATATTACAATGGACAAATTAACAGGTTGAGTCACGGAAATTTCGCTCTCTTTAAGGAGATTCAAGCCCTCTACGGTAACAAACCAGTGCAGTAGAAAATCTCTGACTTATCCACTCTAAGATATAAACAGCTCGATAATTTATCGTATGTTTTGGACCTACTCTGCATAAATAGGAGAACCCAAAGCTCCACAAAAGAACACCCTTACACTTTGCCCAAGACTCTCACGTACATATTAAAAACTCACCGACTAGTTTTTTAGAGAACAAAGATTGAAGGGATAACTGAGTATGAAAAGGCTAAGTGTTTTGGTGAAGTCGGTGAAGTCTTAGTATTACTATATGCTTACAAAACCACTTATGCAAGCTATATATAGGCAAGAAAGAATCCAAATCATATCTTTTCATTATTGACTAAATCCACTTGGATATGGATAGATTTGCTATATGGATAGATATGCTCCTGATTTTATCTAGTTTTGCTAGATATGGATAGATATGGTCTTGATTTTATCTAGATTTGCTCTTAGATATCTAAACACCCAATTAAATGATGTTATCTCAAGATTAGATATGATCTTGCGAGTGGATATCTAAATAAATGCTAAGATAAGTGTTAGAAAATGGTATTGAGAAAATATGAATGAATTCACATTAATTGAAAATGAAACACCGATACAACAATTATATACATTGTGGAATCTACACTTAAGGAAATAAGGTAAAATCTGCATATGGAATCAATTATGAAATCCTTGATTTGTGTCCATTTTAGCTCCTTGATTGATGTCCATATTAGCTCCTTGATATCTGCTAAGATACACTCCAATACTCCCCCTCAAGTTGGAGCATGAATGTCAATTAAGCCCAACTTGCATAATAGGTTGTGAAACGATTCGCAACCGAAAGGCTTGGTGAAGATATCTGCTAGCTAATTTGATGAGGGAAGATAGGTTGTGCGAATCAGGCCTCATTGAATTTTCTCTCGAACAAAGTGACAATCAATTTCGATGTGCTTCGTTCGTTCATGAAAAATAGGATTGGCGGAGATGTGGAGGGCTGCTTGATTATCACAATATAAAATTGTTGGCTTGGAATGGGGAATACCAAGATCATGCAACAAAGTGAGAAGCCATTGAATTTCGTAAGCCGCTTGAGCCATGGCATGGTACTCTGCCTCGGCAGAGGATCGAGAAACTGTACTTTGTTTCTTTGTTTTCCAAGAGATAGGGCTAGAACCAAGGAGAGCACAATAACCACTTGTGGAACGCCGTGTCATTGGACAACTCGCCCAATCAGAATCGGCGAAGACGCGAAGTTGAAGAGAGCTTGTGGAAGATAGCAAAATGCCTTTGCCGGGACTACCTTTGAGGTAACGAAGAAGCCGAATGGCAGCCTCAAGATGCGGAGAACGAGGCGATTGCATGAACTAGCTTAGGATGTGCATGGCAAAGATGATATCAGGCCTTGTGATCGTCAAGTAGATGAGACGACCAATAAGACGACGATATTGAGAAGGATCAGAAAGAGGATCACCATCCGTATCATTAAGCTTTAAATGTTGTTCCATCGGAAAATTGGCTGCTCGACAATCCATCATACCCATGTCATTTAAAATATCAAGCACATACTTGCGCTGGCAGAGAAAAATTCCTCGAGTAGAACAAGCAATTTCAATACCAAGGAAATATCGAAGAGGACCAAGATCCTTTATGTGAAACCGTTGAGCAAGGAAGCTTTTCAATTGTTCAATACCAGGAGAATCATCACCAGTAATTAAGATGTAATCAATGTAGACAAGAACAAAAATGGAGCCGCGACTAGATGTCTTGAAAAATAATGAATAGTCAGCCTTGGATTGAGAGAAGCCATATTCAGATGAAGCACTAGAGAATTTAGCAAACCAGTTTCGACTTGCTTGCTTGAGACCATAAAGAGATTTGTTCAAGCAGCAAACACGATTCTCCCCCTTGCGACAATAACCAGGTGGGATAGTCATATAAACTTCTTCGTCAAGATCACCATGGAGAAAAGCATTATGGACGTCAAGCTGATGAATATACCAATGTTTGATGGAAGCAACAGCAAGGAGGCACCGAACAGTGACAAGTTTTGCCACGGGTGCAAAAGTTTCATGGTAGTCAAGACCTTCGGTTTGGGTAAAACCTTGCGCTACAAGTCAGGTCTTGTAGCGTTCGACATTGCCATCAGCTCAATACTTAATTTTGTAAACCCATTTACATCCAATAGGTTTCTTGTGAGGCGGCAAAGAAGTAACAGTCCAAGTGTTATTTTGTTCAAGGGCTGTGATTTCTGAGGCCATAGCATCTCTCCATTCTGGAAATTTGGCAGCTTGAGAAAAAGAAGTTGGCTCTATGGAGGAATCAAGGGCAGCTAGGAAAACACGATGAGCCGAAGAAAGCTTATGATAGGAAAGAAAATGAGATAAAGGATGAGATGTACCTGATGATCAAGGTAAAAATGGAGCTGGGTAACTAGTAGTGATGGCACTACTACAGTGATAGTCTTGGAGATATGCAGGAGCTCGACGAGTCCGTGTAGGACAAGCGGTGCTTGTCTCCAGTGGGGGATTTCCAGGAGATGGGGCCAACTCTTGATGGCTTGGGGATGGTAGAGAGGAAGTAGAATGTGGAACATGGGAAATGTCAAGTGAAGAAGGGGAATTGGTTAATGGAGATGGAAGTGTAGTGTCGAAAATAGGAAGCGGTAAAACGGGTTGGTCGGAAGGATGGAGAGAAGCATCACGGAATGGAAAAATGGTTTCATAGAAAATGACATCTTGTGAAGTAAAAATAATTTTGGTTTAAATATCGTAAACATGATAGCCTTTTTGCCCATATGGATATCCAACAAAAATGCCCGGCGTAGATCGCCGGTCAAACTTGTGTCGAGACGGAGAGTGATTATGAGCAAAACAAAGACAACCGAAGACACGTAGATGAGAATAAGAAGGTGGGGTGAAGAGAAGAACTTCATGGGGTGATTTCCCAGAAAGTACAGGAGATGGCATTTTGTTAATAAGGTATGTTGCTGTAAGAACACATTCTCCCCAAAAAGATAATGGAAGATTACTTTGAAAGCGCAACTTCAAGAAGATGTTGATGCTTGCGTTCTACAACACCATTTTGTTGGGGGGTTGAGACACAACTCCGTTGATGTATAATACCATGAGTTTGAAAAAATAATTGTAACTCATTTGACAAAAACTCAGAACCATTATCACTCCAAATATTTTTTACTGGAAAAACGGAGTGCAATTCCTCAAGAATTACAGAATTATTGCTATGAGTTTGGACAGTTGTAATACACCTTTGATACTGAGTTGCAATCAAGGCAAAGAAAGAAGTAAGGTGGGATTTTGTCTCAGACTTATGTTTCATCAAATATAGCCAAGTGCAACGAGTGAAATCATCAACTATGGTCAAAAATAGCGAGCACCCGAATTACTAGGAACAGAAAAATATCCCCAAATATCACAGTGTATTAATTCAAATGGAGATCGACTAACACTTGACCGAAGTGGGAAACTAGGCCGAGTATGTTTAGCCAATGGGCAAACATCACACACATGTTCTTTGGAAATAAAAACAGAAGAATCCAAACTAGCAATAGAAGATAAGCGTGGCATAGATGGATGGCCAAGTCGCTAGTGCCACAAGTCAAAAGAAGGTTGAGAAGCGGCAAGAGCGGTAGTTGGTACTTGAAGGTAGTATAGACCATCATAACAATTACCCACTCCAATCATTTTCCTCGAGGACAGGTCCTGGAAAACACAACGATCAGAGAAAAAGGTGACAATGCAGTTCAAGGACCTTGTTAGTTGAGACACAGACAACAAATTGAACTTGAAACTAGGAACATATAAAACATTGTCCAAATAAAAGGAAGGACTAAATGAGACACTACCCGTGTGGGTGACTGGTGCATAAGCACCATTTGGAAGCTGAACATGAGAGGATGATGTATGATCAGACAAAGATGTAAAAAGATCAAGAGAGGAGCACATATGATTGGTTGCACCGGTATCGATAATCCAAGAGTTTGACGCAATAGATGTGAAGGCCATACCTGCCAAATGAACTTGATTTTGGTTGCTACCTTGAATGAGAGAGAAAAGATGGTTGTATTGATCTTGTGAAATGGGCGGTGGTGCATTTGTAGGAGTGATTCCAGATGTGAATCCTTGGTTCGTAGTAGCAGTCATGCCCCGAGGTGCCGACGAACCATTGAAATTTTTGTTGACCCCTTGCTTCTTAGGAGGATAGCCATGAATCTTATAACATGTGGCAATAGTATGTCCGTCATTGTTGCAATGGTCACAATGAGGTCTTGGTCGTCCCTTAGGAGCAGAATGAGATGGCTGCTGTGAATACGCTCGAGAACTAGTGAAGTTGCGAGACACATTATTGGAATTGGCAGCTAAAGCGGAAGCTTTTGGTTTGATGAATGTTGTGTGAGATAACTCACGTTGTTTTTCTTCTTGTAATGCAAACGAGTCCGTTTTGGTAACGGATGGCAGTGGTTCATATAGAAGCAACTGGCCGCGTAGAGGAGCATAAGACTCATCTAAACCATATAGAAACTGCATCACTTGCTCACGTTGGTAATAAGAAGAAATAGCTTTAGATGCACCACAAGTACATGGTGGTGGTGAGTCATAAGATGCTAACTCATCCCAAATAGATTTCAAAAGTGTGAAGTAGGCTATGACAAAAAGATAGGCTTGCTTACATTCATATAGCGATCTTTTGAGTTGGTAGATCTTGGTACCATTAGGCTGGGAGAAACGTTCTTTAAGATCATTCCAAATATCGAGTGCCGACTCGGAGTAGATAATGCTTGACGAGAGCTCGGGCATAATAGAATGCAAAATCCATGAGCAGATCATATCATTCACCCGTTCCCATTGGAAATAAATGTCAAAAGAAGGATCTGGCTTTGGAATTGTGCCATCAACAAAACCCATTTTATTCTTGGCTTGAAGTGCCATTCTCATGGCATGAAACCATTAATTGTAGTTGTCTCCATTCAGGGGTGGAGAAACAAGAACAGCCGTAGGACTGTCAGAATGATGAAGAAAATAAGGATTTTCATACAGATCTGTCAATTGGTGAGCTTGAGCAGAATCCGTAGATTTAGAGGATGATTTAAAGGATGGACTCTCCATGACAATAGGAAAAAAAAATCAAGCCCTGGGCTCTGATACCATGTTAGAAATTGGTATTGAGAAAATATGAATGAATTCACATTAATTGGAAATGAAACACAGATACAACAATTATATACATTGTGGAATCTACACTTAAGGAAACAAGGTAAAATCTGCATATGGAATCAATTATGAAATCCTTGATTTATGTCCATTTTAGCTCCTTGATTGATGTCCATATTAGCTCCTTAAAGGTGGTGAGATTGGTTGGGGTAATCAATTTGAAGATTCTTTTTGGGAATATACTGAATCTATTGTGAAGAAGAATATTTGGATTGCATACTTAGAGCAAATTGTGACAAACAATTTTGCTTTTATTTTTTGTAGGGAGGTATTCCCGAACAGATACATTTAGTTGCTGAACACGTGATGTTTGGGAGCACGTGGAAAGTATGACAAGACTTATCGCCGGGCAGTATGGTGAACAGCGATATGGACCAATGATATGGGAAGTCATTGATCCATGCAGTCCGCTCGGCTGATAAAGATAAAAGGCATGAGAGGCCATTTGTCCAAATACAATGATAAGGACCAGATGCATGTAAGGTCATTAGTCCATGTGGACTGTTCAGCAGTAAGATAGCCGAACAGGAAATGAGGATACTCTAATACGTGAGACGGCAGTAATGTTCTAGAAGGTTCCGAAACAGTGATATTCAGTAAAGGAATGAGATCCCGAGTATATAGGATCTAGAATAGATACCCAACGAGAATGGGATGTTCGGCTCTTTATGGAAAAGAATCCGAGTAGGACTCTTTTCTATTAAACTGATAAAAGAAACGAGAATCCTTGATATCCTGGGTTTCCTATACGAGATGAGAATCCTATGGCAACAGGGATATGCTTGGGTAACAAGCATATGCAAATCTATAAATATGAGGTAAACCTAAAGGCAAAAGGTACGTAATATATTGCATTATTCGATATTTCCTATTGATAATTAGGGTTTCTCTAGTACGTGATACTAACTTTGCCATCGAAGGGCCTTTGCCACGAGAGGCAAAGGTGCACTCACCCCCTATCTATTTTGCAGACTAGGGTTCCGACGATGAATTAGGGTTCCGGTGAAAAGGCACGAATTAGCCGTTGCAATCCAAGGTGATCCGAAGCATCAATTGTTTTCATCCTCCTACAATTGGCGCCGTCTGTGGGAAACGAACAATTTTTCAGAAAAATAATCATGATGGAAGAAGATCCAGTTACTCCGTTTAGTCCGAAGGACCAGTTGGGTGGGGGAAGAGATAAATCCCCACCAGGTGCTCCGAGAAAGCCTACTGATAGACATAACAAAGATAACTCCAGAGAAAAAGGAGACAAAACTGCTACTCGCTCCACGAGAAGGAGTAAGTCTCATCGAAGAGAAGAGTCAGTCACCCATTCAAGAAGTATACACAATGATAACGATGTCCTCGATAAAAAGAGAAGGGAAATCGAGGATTATGCTCGTTTGATTAGAAAATGAGAGTACGAGATACAGGAATTGCAGTGGGTACGAGAGCACCCAGAAGATTCTGGACTTTCTCGAAGGAATTCCCAGAAGGACAGACAGACTCTGGTAGTCCATAAGCAGGCTCATTCACATGGTAGAAGGAGCAGGAGTCCTAATAAAGGGCGATACGAAGCTTCTCCACGAAAAAGGAGAAGCAGAAGTAAAAGCCGAACACCGAAGAGAAGGGCTTCTTCACAAAAAAGGAGGAGCAGAGACCGAAGTTCCACCCCAGAGGAGGAGGAGACAAGGAAACATCATCGAGATAGGTACGAAAGACCAGATGCTGATTGGGCCAAAGCTACGGCTCACAAATCTAAGGAGATCGAGGATGAGACAGTGACTGCACGAGAAGCAGCACGCAAGGCCCTAAGTAATATTGCAGCCTCCCCCTTTACAAAGAGGCTTCAAGAGGCTAGGTTGCCGAGCAGAGTGAAGCACGGTACGTTCGTACTTTACGAAACAAATACGAATCTCGTGGCTCACATACAGCATTATCAACAAGCTATGTTTATGCATGAGGGGGATGATGCCATCTTATGCAAGATGTTCCCCTCCAGTCTTGGCAAGGTGGCTTTAGCCTGGTTTCATAAACTGGCCCCACGATCCATACGAGGATGGAGGCAGTTGGCCGAGGAATTCACTGCTCGGTTCTTGACAAGCAGAAAAGCCCCAAAGACTTTTGAAAGTCTTTCCACCATGAAATAAGAGGAAAACGAGCAGATCAGGGATTATGCAAAAAAGTACTGGGAAACTTTCAACGAGATTGCAAGCTGCAGTGAGGAGTATGCAATTGCCACCTTCAAGACTGCTTTGCCTATTCGGGGAAAGCTGCGTCACTCATTGAATAAACATTCGGTAGCCACACTGGCTAAATTGATGGAGCGGATAGAGCAACATGCCAGAATGGAGGATGACATACTCCGTGAAGATGGCAAGACTGTTGCCGAGCAGCCGAAGGCACCTGTCAAAAAGGTGGATAAGCCAGAGCCCAAAACTTATAGAGAGAGAAGGAAGTATGGGCTGGCTAAGAAAGAGCCGTACAAGGATAAGCAAGCTCCTGACCCCAAATCTTTCTTTTCTATCACTATGGTTTGGAAGGAACCAATTTATAGGATTCTTTATCGAATAAAGAATAAGCCATATTTTAAATGGCCCCCGAGTCTAGGTGGAGACAAGGATGCAAAACGTGCTACGAATCAGCACTGCAGTTACTATAAAGATTGGGGCCATATGACTGAGGATTGCGAGATGTACAAAAGACACCTTGATGATCTGGTCTCTCGGGGCTATCTCAAGGAATTTATCCAGGAGGATCCAAAGGAGAAAGGGAAAGCTATGGAACTGGGTTACGAGCAAAATCCTAAAGGAGTAATCCATATGATACATGGGTTGGCCACACCTTATACGAGAAATGAGGTTAGGCTGTTACAAAGGCAAGTCAAGCATGATCAGCATGTGATGCGACTGGGAAACAAGAGAGGGCGAGAGAATGATGTGTGCAATGAAAGCATAGCATTCACAGATGATGACTTGGAAGAAGTCCAAATACCCCACAATGATGCTTTGGTCATAACCCTACGAGTAGGGTAATATGACAGTGAGAGGATTCTAGTGGACTCAGGGAGTTGTATAGAGGTGTTGTACTACGATGCGTTCAAGAAGCTGGGGCTGGCCCAAACAGACTTAGAGCAATCTACAACACCTCTGATTGGGTTCGGTGTAGGAGCAGTCTGGCCTCTTGGAAAGGTAACACTACCTGTTCGGGCTGGATCAATGGTGTTGAGGACAGATTTCTTAGTTGTCGATATCCCTTCTTCCTATAACGCGATTATAGGGAGGACATGGCTACATAAGATGAGAGCAGTTTCCTCAACTTATCACCAGATGGTAAAATTCCCAGGATCGAATGGGGTTGAGGTACTTAGAGGCAATCAGAAAGTGGCCCAACAATATTTAATCTCCATCATTAAAAGAGCCCCAAAGGCCCACCACGTTCATACATTAGAAATACCAGATCAACCAATTATCGAGGATGTTGGAAGAAGTCCGGCTGAAAAGGTGGTTGAAGGCTTGGAGAAAATTCAGATCAACGAGACTGATCCTGAAAGATATTTCTTAATCGGAGAATCATTACCAGCGGAGGAAAAGGCTGAATCAATAAGATTTTTGAAAGAATATGTTGATGTATTTGCATGGGTACCAGAGGAAATGCCTGGAGTGGATGCAGGTGTGATCTGTCACCATTTAAACGTTGATCCTCAGCATAAGCCGATCATTCAGAAAAAACGGAGGGCAACTATACAGCATGTGGATGCAGTAATTGAAGAAGTTGATCGTTTACTGGAGGCTAAAGCAATACGTGAAGTCTACTACCCAGAGTGGTTATCCAACACCGTTGTGGTGAAGAAAAAGAATGGGAAGTGGCGTGTCTGCGTAGACTTCACGGACCTAAACAAGCCGTGTCCAAAAGATAGTTTTCCTCTTCCAAGGATTGACCAGTTGGTTGACGCAACCGTTGGTTACGAGCGAATGAGTTTTCTTGATGCATATCGAGGATATCATCAGATTGCTATGTACGGGCCTGATCAAGAGAAGACTTCATTTATCACACCACGAGGGTTGTACTGCTATAGTGTTGTGCCGTTTGGGCTAAAGAATGCTGGGGCAACATACCAAAGACTTGCAACTATCATGTTCAAGAAGCTCCTTGGAAAGACTATGGAAGTTTACTGTAGGTGGACAAATTCAATTAGTGCTTTGAACAGCACTAGATTGTTACGGCCTCTCGTACCTCTTGACCGGAACCCTAATTTGTCGTTAGAACCCTTTGATCTGCAAAACAGACAAGGAGTGAGCGCACCTTTGCCTCTCGTGGCAAAGGCCCTACGATGCCTTTGTTAGTATCTCATACTGATAAATAAATCCTCTATATTGATAGGAAGTCACGTATGAATGCAATGTATTACGTACCTTTCACCTCTAGGTTTACCTTATATTTATAGATTCATGGATACTTGCTGCCCAAGTATCCATATTGCCCTAGGTTTCCTACCTCGTATAGGAAAACCAGGATATCTTGGATTCTCGTTCCCTTATTAGTTCATTACCTTAATTCTTGTAGGACTCTTTTCCATAACAAGCCGAACATTCCATTCCCGTTAGGTATCTTTTACAGATCCTACATTCTCGGGATCTCACTCTTTAACGGAATACCACTGTTTCTGGACTCTTCCAGAGTGACCCCTCTTCTTCAACGTCTAATAGAACTTCTCTCCTTGCTCGGCACATGGCATAACCGCTTCAACGTCTGGACCAGTCACTTCACATGTAACTGGTCCTTTATCAATTATTTGGACCATTTCTTTCTTAGGAGCTCTCCTCCTGTTCGGCTTTTCTCATTGCCGAACAAGTTACTTGAGTAGTAGCTTCACATGTCATTTTCCTTTTATTTGGTCCAATAACTTCTCATGTTTTACTGAACCGAGAATCGTACAACTTTTCTGGACCAATGACTTCTCTTGTCACTAGTCCAGAGTGCGATGACTTTACCTTCATAGCGTGTTCGGACCCTTCTTGGACCTGTTCGGGGGTACCTCCCTACAATTGCTCCCCAGCTTTACTCGTTATGTTTTACTTAGATGACGAGTAAAGCTCTTTTACCGAGCAAATTTATTCTGTTCCTGCACCTTATTTCATAATTTGGTGCAATTTTCATCATTTTGCCAAGGCGAAAATATCTCTTCGTTTTGGCCGGGACAGGCTTTTAGTCCTAATCTTTACACATGTCGATCATTGTATTGCCTTCATTAAATGCAGACAGGCGTGTTTTAAGGAACGGAACATTCAAACGGCGTCTGGGGTGACGTTTCACATACGCCACCCCACTTTTTAGGGTATTTTTGGGTTTTCGTCCCATTTTCAAAACCCCATTCTCTCTTTTAGACTCCCTCTGCAAAAAAGAAGGTTCAAGCTTTTACCCGCCATTGAAGCTCTGTTCACCATCTCAAGGCCTCCTCCCTTCTGCTTTAGGGATTCCATCTACCAATTTGTAAGTCACCATTCTTCTTTTGCTCCATTTCTCTCGTGGATTGCTTACAATCATTTTAGGGTTTCACCGTCCCCCTTTCTCTATATTTCAAAGAACCAAAGAAAAACTTATCTGGTTATGGGGAGATTTCGGAGGCATTGTAATACTCCTCAGACCATGTCAAGTTTCAGATCTCGTTATGAGATTACTGACAACGTAGCTACTGTTTTGGCTCCTGAGGATGCCATTCGTGAAAGTTTTGATTTTGACACCCTTCACATTCCAGTAGTAGCCGTCGTTGAGGGCGGGGTTAGGTTTTCCTTAGTTCCCCTGCTTCGTCAGGTCCTATCATACTATAGGTTTTCCCCAATGCAGGTTTCAGCCAATTTCTTTCGAGTGGTTATGGGTATAAATGCTCTAAATCAGATTTTAGGGACCTCTTTAGGTTTGTACGACATTCACCATTTATACAGTATCTCCAGAACCGGGGATGCCCTCACATATTATTTAAAAAGTAAGGATTCTCGAAAGAAACTTGTCCTTGAACTCCCTGACTCTGCTCGAGGGGATGACGATGACTTTCTGATTGTTACGGGCAACTTCGAACCCAGAGATGAGGACAGCCAAGTGATTGGTTTTCATGCTCCTCACGTATTCGGGAGCCCACGTTAGTGCTCTCCTCCTAATTCATATGTTCATTCTTTTCAAAAGAAAAGCTTTCTCATGCTTCTAATTATTTGTGCTTTGTGTTATGTTTCAGCTTCAAACATCAATCAAGGCCATAATATCGTAACCCCTTAAGTTCACGTAGCAGATATCAGACGTGCACTTGCTTTCAACAGTGAAGGAACATACCTCTCAGGCCGAGCAAGGGCAGCTCAGGTACTACTTAGTTACAAAGCTTCATACGGCGGTTTCATTGATCGGCGTACCCGTGCAGCCGACAACCCTGTTATAGCTGGTCCTTCAAAACCATTCCCCGAGCAAAGAGAGAGACGCTCTCAAACACCTCCAGTTCCTGATGAGCCAATTTTTCTCGCTGAAGAGGCTTCCGGTTCTACATTCAACTCCTCATCTAGTGGTTACACTCCTTCACCTCCAGAATCTCCAGAGATGAACCGACCAATTGACCTAGGGAGCCTTTTTACCATTCCTGGTCGGGGTCGTAACGTTGCTCGGGGCTAGGGTGGTCCTCAAGGTCATGGGCGCCGTGCCCAGATTCAAATTGATGCTCCCCCAGGATTTTCTCCAGAAGAAATGGAGGCCCTCCACCGAGAGAAACGTCAACGAGTGGAGGAATCTCAAGAAAGACCCCCACAAGTCTCTTCATCTCCAGCTCCTACATGGGCTCCTTCTTTCACTCATGGGAACCGAGCTATTACTGCTCGGGACAATGTTAAGTCTGAAGGCACTACTCTTGCTCTGTCCCAAGCTTTTCTGCTGCCTGGAGACATGCAGAAAGAGGTGGCGAGCTCTCCTGACAATCTTCTAAGCTCATTCATGTCCCATAATGCCAAGGTAAAGTTTCCCTTTGTAAACCATATCTTTTGGTATCTGTGTTTATCTGTTTGAATGTTTCAGGTGATGCAAAAGATGGTGGCTATGGCTCAGAAGCTCAGCCAGTCCGAGCCCCAACGTGCCAAGCTTGTCAGTGAGAACACCAAGCTACAACGTACTATTATTAGGCGAGAGAGAGAGAGAGGAACCAAGCCCTGGGGGTAGCTGATGGGCTAAAGGGACAGCTGAAGGGGGCTGAAGACAGTCTGAACCAATCCCTGAAAGAACTAGAGGCGTGCCAGAATGAAGCCAAAGCTGCTTTCGAACGGGGATATAATGAAGGAATCAAAGTAGCTACGGAAAGCTACACGAACCAGATGCCTGGGATACAAGATCAAATTTGGGTGGCCTCCTGGACAGATTGCCTTGCAAAAGCTGAGATATCTGAGTCGTCTCCCCTCTGGACCAACATTGAACTACCAAACTCAGCTACTGGTCGTGAGGAAGGCATTACTGAGGAGGGAGATGAAGAGCAAGATGTGCACACATCTGAATAACCTGTTACTGATGTTGAACCAGGTAATGATATGACCAACCCTGGCCAAAAGGAAGTCAGTGGTGGTCAACCTGGAGGTGAAAATGCCACAGAAGACTCGACTGCACCAGCAGCTCCTGCAACTGTTCAAGATCTCACTGAAGACGAATGAATTCAATCTCCTTTTGTTTGACAGTCAACCTGGTTGTTCCCTTCATGGTATAAGTTCCAAATTTGGTTTTAACATAGGTGTTTTTGGCCATATGTGGCCTTTGAATACTATTTTGATACTTTGAGTATTTCGTACTTATTTAAGTTTCTCGTACTTTATGCATGTATTCGTATGCTTCCAAGTGTTTAAGTTTCTCGTACTTATGCATGTATTCGTATGCTTTCAAGTGTTTTCGTACTTGAACAGTTGTTGTGCATATTCTCGTATGCCTGGATATATGCCTAAGTGTACTCGTACTTAAAGCATTTCAGTTATATATTTCGTATAAACTGGTGCTTAGTTTTAAGTTTATTCGTACTTTACGCAAGCTACATTTCTCGTATGTAAAGAAAGCAAAGAAAACGTAGAATCGTATGGAATCGTATGGGACCATTGCCTGCTCCCCAATATGAAGGATGTTTGAAAAAGAAGTGGCAGACTTCATATTATAGAACCCAGAATAAAAATTGAAAGAAGAACATGTCATTGGAGTTTGAAAAATTCAAAACTCAAGGGGGCGTTACTCGTACCCCTTGCAACTAATAAAACATAAGAGGGTTTTATTCGTAACTCTCACACAATCACGATGTGCATAAAGAAAAAATATGCTCAAACATATTCATATAAAGAACTTTCTCAAGTTGTGGACATTCCAAGGCCTTGGTACCGGGTTCCCGTCCAGGTCTGCCAATCGATAAGCCCCAATGCTCACGATCTCAGTAACTCGATATGGGCCTTCCCAATTGGCCCCTAACTTTCCCTCATTGGCCACTTTAGTGTTGCCGAGCACCTTTCGTAACACAAGGTCTCCAACACCAAACTCTCGTGGATGTACATGTTTGTTGTAGCTTTTGATTAGCTGCTCTTGGTATGAAGCCAAATGCACCAGGGCCTGCTCTCGTCGTTCCTCGGCAAGATCTAATTCAACCTCTAGAGCTCTATCATTTCTTCCACTTTCAACCAAAGTCGTCCTGTTGGTCGGCAGACCTATTTCCAATGGAATAACAGCCTCCGTTCCATATGCTAATGAATAGGGGGTCTCTCCCGTAGACCTCCTAGGCGTTGTTCGGTATGCCCATAGCACCAATGGCAATTCATCAGGCCATTTCCCTTTTGCTTTATCCAACCTCTTCTTAATCCCATCAAGAATTGTTTTGTTAAAAGCTTCTGCTTGTCCATTACTTTGAGGGTAAGCTGGAGTCGAGTAGTAATTCCTTATCCCATACTGGGCACAGAAAGCTTTGAACTTCTTCTGAAACTGGGATCCATTGTCTGTAATCAATGAATAAGGGACCCTAAAGCGAGTGATGATGCTCTTCCACACGAACCTTTCTATCATAGGTTCAGTGATTTTGGCCAATGGTTCCGCCTCAATCCACTTAGTGAAATAGTCTGTTGCAACTAGCAGGAATTTTCGATTCCCAATTGCTTTGTGTAGTGGACCCACTATGTCCATTCCCCATTGAGCAACCGGCCAGGGACTTGTCAGAGGCATCAGCTCCTCAGCTGGTATTTGAATCATTGGTGAAAACTTCTGACACTTCTCACAAATTTTAACGTATGCCTTAGCATCTTCTTGCATGTACGGCCACCAATAACCTTGGGTGATTGCTCGATGGGCTATGGACCTGCCCCCAGCATGGCTTCCACATGTTCCTTCGTGAATTTCATGGAGGAACTTCTGCACCAATTCAGGATGTACGCAAAGCAAATAGGGTCCTGTAAAAGACTTCCTATACAATTTTCCCTCTGGGGATAACCAGAACCGAGCAGATTTGGCCCTTATTTTATGAGCCTCTTTTTTGTCTGAAGGGAGTGTTTCATCTCGTAAAAACTCCACAATTGGGTCCATCCAACTTGGTCCCTGGTTCACGTCCAAGACCATCTCCACGCTTCTCCCAATGCTCGGCTCAGTCAGATACTCTACAGCTATCTTTCTTTTAAACTCAGTTGGCACAGCTGTAGGTAACCATGCTAAAGAATCCGCGTGAGCATTCTTTCCAGAACTTATCTGCTCAATATACACCCTTTCGAAGGTATCAAGCAGATCTCTGGTTGCCTGTGCATAGGCCGCCATCTTCTCGCTCCGGGTTTCATATTGCCCGAACAGTTGATGGACTACAAGTTGTGAATCACAATATACCCTAACCCATTCTGCTTTTAGGGTTCTTGCACTTCTCAAGCCAGCTAAGAGTGCCTCGTACTCTGCCATGTTATTTGACGCATTGAACCCTAGCCGAACAGATAGTTCCAACATTGACCCTTCAGGGGGTAAAAGCACAACCCCGATTCCTGATCCAGTGTTGCAAGCTGACCCATCAACGAACAGCTTCCATTCCAGGGGATCTTGTTCGACTGATGCCTGTTTCTTTGTTACAGGTGTTTGTGCTTCCTGCTCCTTTCTCGTAGGAGGCATAGGTGCTACTGTGGGTGAGAATTCTGCCACAAAATCAGCCAACACTTGGCCTTTGATTGCTGTGCGCGGCTGATACTTAATATCATATTGGCTAAGCTCAACGGACCAAGTTGAGATCCTTCCCGAGAAGTTTGCCTTTCGTAGCAGCGACTTCAATGGAAAGTCAGTATAAACAATAACTTCATGGCTCTGGAAATAATGTGGCAATTTTCTGGTTGCTGTCCTCAATGCCAGGATTAATTTCTCGAGGGGCAAATTCCTTGTTTCAGCATCCAATAACGTTTTGCTCACATAATAAACAGGGATTTGCTCCGGTCCCTTACTTCTTAAGAGAACTGCACTCACAGCATGCTCAGAAACGGCTAAGTACAAAACTAGGGACTCACCTGGTTCCGGAGTCGAAAGAAGGGGAGGAGAAGCTAAATATCCCTTTCGATCCTGGAAGGCTTGTTCGCACTCTGCTACCCATTTGAATTCTTCCCTTTTCTTTAACAGCTGAAAGAAAGGTCTGCATTTGTCACTTGACCGGCTAATAAATCGATTAAGAGCTGCTGCCATCCCAGTCAACCGTTGGACGTCTGTCCGAGGACTCTGCAGATTCTGTAGGGCCTTTATCTGGTCGGGGTTCGCCTCAATCCCTCTTATGGTTACAAGGTGGCCCAAAAATTTTCCAGAATCGACTCCAAACGCACACTTCGAGGCGTTGAGTTTCAGTTTGTATTTCCTCAAGATTTCAAAAGCCTCTTTCAAATCTGCTATATGGCCTTGCCCAGTTTTACTTTTCACCACCATGTCGTCTATGTAAACCTCCATAGTTTTGCCGAGTAATTTTCTGAACATGATGGTTGCCAATCTCTGATATGTTGCCCCTGCATTCTTCAATCGAAAGGGCATGACATTGTAACAGTACAACCCTCGTGGTGTAATAAAAGAAGTCTTTTCTTGATCTGGGCCGAACATGGCAATTTGATGATATCCTCGATATGCATCGAGAAAACTCATTCGTTCATATCCTGCAGTTGCATCAACTAGTTGGTCTATCCTCAGAAGAGGGAAACTGTCCTTTGGGCATGATTTGTTTAAATCTGTGAAGTCTACACAAACACGTCATTTTCCATTCTTCTTTTTGACGACAACAGTATTGGATAGCCATTCTGGATAGTAAACTTCCCTTATTGCCCTGGCTTCCAACAAACGGTCTACTTCTTCAATTACTGCGTCAACATGCTGTATGGCTGCCCTTCGTTTCTTTTGAATGGTCGGCTTATGTTGTGGATCTACATTCAAATGATGGCAAATAACGTCTGCACTCACCCCAGGCATTTTTTCTGGTGTCCAGGCATATACGTCGACGTAAGTCTTTAAGAAACTTATCAATTCAATCTCTTCCTCTGCTGGCAGCGATTCCCCAATTAAAAAATACCTTTCTGGATCAATCTCGTTGATCTGTGTTTTCTTTAAACCCTCGACTACCCTCTCGGTTGGGTCCTTTCCGATATCCTCAATGGTCGGCTGATCTGGATTTCCACTGTATTGACATGGTGGGCGTTAACCATGTTCTCCCTATAATCACGTTATAGGAGGATGGTACATCCACCACCAGGAAGTCAGTTCGTAGTACCACTGTCCCAGCCCGAATAGGTAGAGTTACCTTTCCTAATGGCCAAACTGCTCATGCTCCAAATCCAACCAAAGGGGTTACTGATTGTACCAAATCGTCTTGAGTTAGTCCCAGCTTCTTGAATGCATCGTAGTATAGTACTTCGGTGCAACTCCCTGAGTCCACCAAGATTCTTTCCATATCATATTCCCCAACTCGTAGGGTTATGACTAAAGCATCATTGTGAGGTACCTGGACTCCTCCCAGATCTTCATCTGTAAAGACTATGCCCTCGTTGCATGCTTCTTCATTACGCCCTCTTTTCTTTCCCAACTGCATCACGTGTTGGTTATGTTTAATTTGTCTCTGAAGCAATCTCACCTCATTTCTCGTATAAGGTTCGGCTAATCCATGTATCATATGGATTACTCCCTTTGGATTCTGCTCGTAATCCAACTCCATTGCCTTTTCTTTATCCTTGGAATCTTCTTGGATAAATTCTTTGAGATAACCTCGCGAGACTAAATCATCAAGATGCCTTTTAAACATCTCACAATCTTCAGTCATGTGGCCCCAATCCTTATGGTAGCTGCAGTGCTGATTCGTAGCACGTTTTGCATTTTTATTCCCACCTAGAGTTGGAGGCCATTTGAAATAAGGTTGATTCTTTATTTGATAAAGAATCCTGTAAATGGGCTCTTTCCAGACTGTATTGATTGAGAAGAATGACTAAGGATTCGGAGCTTGTTTGTCCTTGTACGGCTCTTTCTTTGCTTGCCCATAATCTTTCCTTTCACGATAAGTTTTGGGCTCTGGCTTGTCTGCTTTCTTTATAGGCCCCTTTACTTGCTTGGCGGCCAACTTACCATCCTCCCGAAGAATGTCATCCTCGTTTCTGGTGTGCTGCTCAATTCGCTCCATCAATTTTGCCAGTGTCTGCACTAGACTCATGTTTAGGGACTTACGCAGTTCCCCCCAAACAGGCAAACCTGTCTTGAACGTGGCTATCGCGTATTCCTCGCTGGAACCTTCAATCTCGTTGAAGGTTTCCCAATACTTTTTTGCATATGTCCTGATCGGCTCGTCCTCGCCTTGCTTCATAAAGAAAAGGCTCTCAAAAGTTTTTAGAGCTTTCCTGCTCGTCAAAAATCGTGCAGTGAATTCTTCGGCCAATTGCACCCATGTTCGAATGGAACGTGAACCCAACCTATGAAACCAAGACAAAGCTACCTTCCCTAAACTTGATGGGAACAACTTGCACATAATTGCATCATCTCCTTCATGCATAAACATTGCCTGCTGGTAATGCTGTATATGTGCCACGGGATCAGCGTCTGTCTCGTAGAGGATGAACGTGTTGGGAATGCCTTGTATTCTTTAGTCCCACATTGGTTAATTATGTTGTTCCCGTTTTTGTAGCCTATTATAAATAAGGCTTTTGGGGTACTTCTAGAAATTATCTTTTGGGCTTTCATATTGTGGCCTTTCTAGAGTTACGGATTATAGCCGGCTCTTTGTATCTCTTCTTCACGTTGGTTAGTGAATCCTCTCTCTCCTCGCCCGTGGACGTACCCATCTTGGGGAACCATGTATATCTTGTGTCTTTGTGATTTCTTGTTTAGTTTTCAATTTCTCGTTCTTAGCTTGCATTCATAGCGTTCGTTACAACAAACTGGTATCAGAGCCTTAGGTTGCAAAAACTAGGGTTTCGTTTCCGATTGTGGCTATGGCGGCTAAATTTGAGATTGCGAAGTTTGATGGGCAGAGCAGCAGTTTCAGTCTTTGGAGAGTAAAGATGAAGGCTCTGCTAACCCAACAAGGATTGCACAAGGTTTTGTTAGGCAAGACTAGTTCTGGAATCAAAGAGGAAGATTGGGATGATACGGATGCCAAAGCTCTGAGTTCTATTCAGTTGAGTCTGGCAGATGACGTTCTTCGCGAGGTGGAAGAAGAAACTTCAGCAGCAGGAATTTGGCTGAAGTTGGAAGGCATATATATGACGAAGTCGCTCACCAACAGGTTATATCTCAAACAACGTCTTTATACGTTTCGTATGCGAGAAGGTATACCTGTTAAAGATCATTTAGACGAGTTCAACCGTATTATTATGGATCTGAAAAATATTGATAGTAAAATTGAGGATGAGGACCAAGCCCTAATTTTGCTATGTTCTTTACCACTTTCGTATGAGCACTTTGTTACAACCCTATTGTATGGCAAAGACACGATATCCATGGAGGATGTTAAGGCCAGCCTATATTCGAAAGAATTGAGGAAAAAAGTGTCAGGTGAGGGTGATGCACATGCGGAGGGTTTGTTTGTTAGGGGAAGAACAACAGAAAGGGTGGAGTCGAGTAATAGGGGAAGATCCAGATCATCAGGTAAGAAGAAGGGAAAGTGCAATTATTGCAAGAAACCCGGGCACTGGAAAAGTGACTGTTTAAAACTCAAGGAGAAGGAAAAAGAAGACCAGAAAGGGGGTAAAGTAATTGCTGGAATTGCTGAAAGTTCAGATGAGTCAGATAATGTGTTATCAGTTACAGAGGGCGATTCTCGCTCTAATACCGAGTGGGTTCTAGATTCTGGATGTTCATACCATATGTGTCCGCATAGAGAGTGGTTTTCTACTTATGAGGCGGTCAATGGTGGTACAGTTTTGATGGGCAACAACATGGCCTGTAAGACTGTTGGTTCTGGAACGATTCAGCTTAGGATGCATGACGGTATTGTTAGGACTTTATCTGAGGTTCGACATGTTCCGGATTTGAAGAAAAATCTTATATCCCTGGGTGCTCTTGATTCTCATGGTTGCAAATTTCTCGGCGAAGGTGGAGTTTTGAAAGTCTCAAGGGGTGCATTAGTACTGATGAAGGGTCAGAAGCGTGGTAACCTCTATACACTCCAGGGCAGTACAGTTATAGGTGCTGCAGTAACGGTTGCTTCATCCAAGGTTTCAGATTCAGACTTGACTCGATTGTGGCATATGCGCCTTGGGCATATGAGCGAGAGGGGGATGACAGTTTTGAGCAAACAGGGTTTGCTATGTGGCCAGAAAATTGAGAAGCTAGATTTCTGTGAGCATTGTGTCTACGGCAAGCAGTGCAGGGTAAAATTCAGTACAGCTGTTCATCGCACCAAAGGCACGGTGGATTATTTTCACTCGGATCTTTGGGATCCCGCAGAGGTAACTTCTAAAGGTGGTTTTCGATATTTTATGAGTATTATCGATGATTTCTCTCGTAAGGTTTGGGTGTATATGTTGAAACATAAGAGTGACGTCTTTAATACATTCAAACAGTTTAAAACTTTGATTGAGAATCAGACTGGTAAGAAAATAAAACGTTTGAGAACTGACAATGGTATGGAGTTTTGTCTTGGCGAGTTTGATAGGTTCTGCAGTGATGAGGGCATTGTGAGGCATCACACAGTGAGAAAAACCCCTCAGCAGAATGGTGTGGCTGAACGAATGAACAGGACTCTTTTGGAGAAGGCACGTTGTATGTTGTCCAATTCCGAATTGGGCAAAGAATTTTGGGCTGAAGCCGTTTCCACAACATGCTATTTGGTGAACAGGTCTCCGTCGACTGCTATTGAGTGTAAGACTCCGTTTGAGGTATGGTCAGGTCATCCAGCTGATTATTCTGTATTGCGTGTTTTTGGGTGTCCAGCTTACGCTCATGTGAATGAGGGTAAATTGGAGCCACGAGCCAAGAAGTGTATTTTCTTGGGTTATGCAGCAGGTGTCAAAGGGTACAGGTTATGGTGCTCTGATGATTTGAAGTTTTTGATCAGTAGGGATGTGACTTTTGATGAAAATTATCTGATTAAGGAGTCTAAGCAGGTTGATGATACAGTTCAGGAACATAGTGTTCCAAAGCAGGTGGAGTTTTTGGGTGAAGCTTCCGACTCAGGGAAGAAGCACATTGAGAAGTCAATTGAAGAGGAGTTCAAGAGTTCAGACACAGAGGTTGATGCATTAGTTGAGCAACCACGCACTATTGCTAAAGATAGGCCAAGGAGGGAGATTCGGCCTCCTGAAAGGTATTCGGCTTATTCTGAGATGGTGGCCTATGCTTTATCAGTTGCTGAAACAGTTGAGTATGAGGAGCCTTCAAGCTATACGGAAGCTGTTTTGAGCGCTGAGTCTGCACAGTGGTTTGTTGCTATGAATGAGGAGATTGAGTCTCTTCAGAAGAATCAGACATGGGAGTTAGTAGAACCGCTGAAAGGGAAGAGGATTGTTGGATGCAAGTGGATCTTCAAGCGCAAACCAGGTATTCCAGGGGTAGAAGACGCTCGGTTTAAAGCTCGGCTAGTGGCGAAAGGATACAGCCAGAAGGAGGGTGTTGACTACAATGAGGTATTTTCACCAGTTGTAAAACATAGTTCCATTCGCACTTTACTTGCTATTGTTGCATGTTATGATCTTGAGTTAGAGCAACTTGATGTCAAAACTGCGTTTTTGCACGGCGAGCTTGAGGAACAGATTTATATGCGTCAGCCTGAGGGATTTGTTGTTTCTGGTAAGGAGGATCACGTTTGTTTACTTCGTAAATCTTTGTATGGCCTCAAGCAATCCCCTAGGCAGTGGTATAAGCGGTTTGATACTTTTATGATAAGCCAGTCATATTCAAGAAGTGAGTATGATAGTTGTGTATATTTTCGAAAACTTCCAGATGGTTCATTTGTTTATCTACTGTTGTATGTTGATGATATGCTTATTGCTGCCAAGAGTGTATCAGAAATCAACAGGTTGAAACAACAGTTAGGTGGTGAATTTGAGATGAAAGATTTGGGTGCAGCAAAACGTATTTTGGGTATGGAGATTTGCAGAGATCGAGTAGCTGGCAAACTATTTTTTGAATCAGAAGTCTTATGTTCTTAAAGTGCTTGAGCGCTTTGCCATGCAGAACTCGAAGCCAGTCAGTACCCCTTTGGCAGCACACTTTCGACTTTCAGCTGAGTTGTCACCACAGTCGGAGGATGAGGAGAAGTATATGTCTCAGGTTCCATATTCGTGCGCAGTTGGGAGCCTTATGTACGCCATGGTATGTACTCGTCCTGATATTTCACATGCAGTTAGTGTCGTTAGTCGGTATATGGGGCGTCCAGGAAAGGCACATTGGGAGGCTGTGAAATGGATACTACGGTATTTGTGCGGAACTGCAAGTGTTGGTCTATTGTTTGGGATTGTCAATTCTGGTGATCATGCTGTTGGTTATGTTGATTCGGATTTTGCCGGTGACCACGATAAGAGGAGGTCTCTGACAGGTTATGTCTTTACTCTGTCCGGAAGTGCCATTAGTTGGAAAGCTACTTTACAGGCTACAGTTGCGCTGTCTACAACAGAAGCGGAGTATATGGCCATTGCTGAAGCTGTGAAGGAGGCATTGTGGATAAGAGGTTTGCTTTGTGAGCTTGGTCTTACACAGGGTGTGAGTTCAGTATTTTGTGATTCGCAGAGTGCTATACATTTGACTAAAAATCTGATGTATCATGAGAGGACCAAGCATATCGATGTCAGGTATCACTTCGTTCGGGATATCATCTCACAGAAGCAAGTTGAGGTGAAGAAAGTGGGTACGGCAGATAACCCAGCAGATATGTTGACTAAACCGGTTCCGGTTGCCAAGTTCAAGCATTGCTTGGGCTTGCTTGGTATTTGCAGTTGATCGCCCCTCGGGGGCATTTGGCGAGTGAGAGGTTAGAAGGGGATAGCTATATTTGGTGATTTAGTTCGGTGGAATTCAAGTCAAGGTGGAGAATTGTTGGGAATGCCTTGTATTCTTTAGTCCCACATTGGTTAATTATGTTGTTCCCGTTTTTGTAGCCTATTATAAATAAGGCTTTTGGGGTACTTCTAGAAATTATCTTTTGGGCTTTCATATTGTGGCCTTTCTAGAGTTACGGATTATAGCCGGCTCTTTGTATCTCTTCTTCACGTTGGTTAGTGAATCATCTCTCTCCTCGCCCGTGGACGTACCCATCTTGGGGAACCACGTATATCTTGTGTCTTTGTGATTTCTTGTTTAGTTTTCAATTTCTCGTTCTTAGCTTGCATTCATAGCGTTCGTTACAACAGAACGTTCCGTGTTTCACTCTGGTCGGCAACTTAGCCTCTTGTAACTTTCTTGCAAAAGGGGAGGATGCTATATTCTTAAGTGCTTTTCGTGCTGCCTCTCGTGCAGTCATGGTTTCATCCTCTGGTCCTTTCTTTTCATTGGGTCTAGTTCTTTCCCAATAGGAATCAGGTCTTTCGTACCTATCCCTATGATGTTTCCTACTCCCTTCCTCTTCAGGGGTAGAACTTCGACCTCTGCTTCTCCTCTTTCTTGGAGAAACCCTCCTTCACTCCGGCGTTCGGGTCTTGCTCCTCTCTTTTCGTGGAGAAGCTCTTTGTCGCCTTAGGGTTGGACTTCTGCTTGTGCTCCTTCTTCCTCGTGAAGGAGCTTTTCTGTATTGTATCATATCATGCCCACTGCCTCTAGAATTTCTTCGAGATAGTCCAGAATCCTCCGGATGTTCCCTGATTCTCTCTAGTTCTCTGATTTCATGTTCTCATTTTTTAATCAGACGAGCATACTCCTCAATTTCTTGCCTCTTTTTATCAAGAACGTCTTCGCTACGGTGCATACTCCTAGAGTGTGCGACCGATTCATCCCTTCGATGGGATTTACTTTGTCTCGTGGATCTCGAAGCCGTCTCTCCCTCTCTATTTTTGGAGTTGTCGTGGACGGTAAGGGGGCGGCCCTTACTCGTGGTCCTCCTGTGTCCACCATCGGGCTTTCTCGGAGCCCCAGGTGGAGATTTATCCCTTCCTCCATCTAACACGTCCTTTGGGTCGTGCGGTGTTGCTGGATCTACTTCCACCATGGTCGTTTTTCTAAGGGAACTTATTCGTTTCCCACAGACGGCGCCAATTGTAGGTGGACAAATTCAAGTAGTGCTTTGAACAACACTAGATTGTTACGGCCTCTCGTACCTCTTGACCGGAACCTTAATTTGTCGTCAGAACCCTTTGATCTGCAAAACAGACAAGGAGTGAGCACACCTTTGCCTCTCGTGGCAAAGGCCCTCCGATGCCTTTGTTAGTATCTCGTACTGATAAATAAATCCTCAATATTGATAGGAAGTCACGTATGAATGCAATGTATTACGTACCTTTCACCTCTGGGTTTACCTTATATTTATAGATTCATGGATACTTGATGCCCAAGTATCCATATTGCCCTAGGTTTCCTACCTCGTATAGGAAAACCAGGATATCTTGGATTCTCGTTCCCTTATTAGTTCATTACCTTAATCCTTGTAGGACTCTTTTCCATAACAAGCCGAACATCCCATTCCCGTTAGGTATCTTTTACAGATCCTACATTCTCGGGATCTCACTCTTTAACGGAATACCACTGTTTCTGGACTCTTCTAGAGTGTTCCCTCTTCTTCAACGTCTGATAGAACTTCTCTCCTTGCTCGGCCATCTCATGGCCGAACAGACGGCCTGGACCAGTCACTTCACATGTAACTGGTTCTTTATCAATTATTTGGACCATTTCCGTCTTAGGAGCTCTCCTCCTGTTCGGCTTTTCTCATTGCCGAACAAGTTACTTGAATAGTGGCTTCACATGTCACTTTCCTTTTATTTGGTCCAATAACTTCTCATGTTTTACTGAACCGAGACTCGTACAACTTTTCTGGACCAATGACTTCTCTTGTCACTAGTCCAGAGCGCGATGACTTTACCTTCATAGCGTGTTCGGACCCTTCTTGGACCTGTTCGGGAGTACCTCCCTACATTTACATAGATGATATGGTAGTGAAAAGTCGAGATAAACAGGGGCATATAGCTGATTTGAAAGAAGTTTTTAAAATCTTGAGGGAGTACAAACTGAAACTCAACGCTTCGAAATGTGCGTTTGGAGTTGGATCAGGAAAATTCCTGGGCCATTTGGTGACCATGAGAGAGATTGAGGCTAACCCCGATCAAATTGCTGCCCTACAAAGGCTTCAGAGTCCCAAAACCACTAAGGAAGTCCAAAGGTTGACTGGAATGGCTGCAGCACTTAATAGATTTATTAACAGGTCAAGTGACAAGTGCCCTTCTTTCAATTATTGAAAAAGAGGGAGGGATTCGAATGGGGAGCAGAGTGTGAACAAGCCTTCTAGGACCTGAAGAAGTATCTGGCCGAGCCCCCACTTTTGTCAACCCCACAGCCAGGTGAGTCTTTAATTTTATACTTAGCTGTTTCCGAGCATGCAGTAAGTGCAGTCCTGTTGAGGGATTTGGGGATCGAACAAATCCCTATTTATTATGTTAGCAAGACGCTACTGGATGCAGAGACGAGATATCTGCCCTTAGAAAAACTTGTCCTGGCACTTAGGACAGCCACAAGGAAACTGCCACACTACTTCCAAAGCCATAGGGTTATGGTTTACAAAGAGTTTCCATTGAAATCACTGCTACGAAAAGCAGACTTCTCGGGAAGGATCTCGACGTGGTCCGTCGAGTTAAGTCAGTACGAACTCGATTATCAGCCACGCACGGCAATCAAAGGCCAAGTATTGGCAGATTTTGTGGCATAGTTTTCTCCTACAATGGCTCCCCTACCTCCTACGAGAAAGGAACAGGTGACTAAGACATCACCCGAGAAGATTCAGTCCTCAGCCGAACAAGATCCTATAGAATGGAAGTTATTCGTTGATGGATCAGCATGTAATACTGGTTCAGGAATTGGGGTTGTCCTTTTTCCTCCTGATGGAGTACTGATTGAACTATCTGTTCGGCTCGGATTTAGTGCATCAAATAATGTGGCTGAGTATGAGGCACTCTTGGCTGGATTAAGGAGTGCAAAGACCCTAAAAGCAGAATGGGTTAGGGTGTACTGTGATTCACAGCTTGTGGTCAATCAACTGTCCGGGGAATATGAAACTCGAAGTGAAAAGATGGTGGCCTACGTACAGGCAGCCAAGGACTTGCTTGATACATTCGAAAGGGTATATATTAAACAGATAAGTTCTGGACAGAATGCTCATGTAGATTCATTAGCTTGGTTGGCTGCAGCTGTACCAACTGAGTTCAAAAGGAAGGTAGCAGTCGAATATCTGAATGAGCCGAGCATTGGGAGGAGTGTAGACTTGGTCTTGGACGTGAACCAAGGACCAAGTTGGATGGACCCAATCATGGAGTTCTTACGAGACGAGATACTCCCTTTTGACAAAAAGGAGGCTCATAAGATTAAGATTAAATCTGCTAGGTTATGGCTGTCCCCAGAGGGTAAGTTGTACAGAAAATCCTTTACAGGACCATATTTACTATGTGTACATCCTGAGATGGTGCCGAAGTTTCTTCATGACATCCATGAGGGAACATGTGGGAGCCATGCTGGAGGCAGATCCATTGCCCACCGAGCAATTACCCAAGGCTACCGGTGGCCACACATGCAGGAAGATGCAAAGGTGTATGTAAAGATTTGTGAGAAGTGTCAAAAATTCTCACCAATGATTCGAACACCCGCCGAGGATCTGGTGCCTTTGACGAGTCCCTGGCCGTTTGCTCAATAGGGAATGGACATCGTGGGTCCATTACACAAAGCAACTGGGAATCGAAAAGTCCTGCTAGTTGCAACAGACTATTTTACTAAGTGGATTGAGGCAAAACCACTGGCCAAAATCACTGAACCTATGATAGAAAGGTTCGTATGGAAAAGCATTATCACTCACTTTGGGGTCCCTTACTCATTGGTAACAGATAATGGATCCCAATTTCAGAAGAAATTCAAGGCTTTTTGTGTCCAGTATGGAATACGAAATTATTATTCCACCCCAGCCTACCCTCAAAGTAATGGGCAAGCAGAGGCGTCAAATAAAACTATCCTTGACGGGATCAAGAAAAGGCGGGACAAAGCTAAAGGGAAGTGGCCTGACGAGTTACCATTAGTGCTGTGGGCTCACTGAACAACGCCCAAGAGGTCTACGGGAGAGACCCCCTATTCATTGGCCTATGGAACGGAGGCTATTATACCTCTTGAAGTTGGTCTTCCGACCAATAGGACTGCACTAGTCGAAAGTGGGGGCAATGATAGGGCCCTTGAAATTGAGCTTGATCTCGCCGAGGAGAGGAGAGAAAGGGACTTAATCCATCTGGCTTCCTACCAGGAACAGTTGATGAAGAGCTATAATAAGCATGTTCATCCTCGAGAATTTGGTGTCGGGGACCTAGTGCTACGGAAGGTGCTCGGCAATACCAAAGTGGCCAACGAAGGCAAGCTGGGGGCCATTGGGAAGGCCCGTATCAAGTAACCGAGATTGTAGGTATAGGTAAGGCTGTCCATGGGCGGATTTTTTTCGGATTCGGGTCGGGTTGGACCCGACCCGAATAATGTCGGATTGAGTACTTGCCACCCGAACCCGACCGTGGACAGTGTCGGGCTCCGACCGAACTGTTGTCGGATTGAGTTGGTCGGGTTTGGTCGGATAAGCGGATTGGGCCAATTTTGTTGGGCGGCTTGGGCCATTATTTGGGCAAGTTTTTAAAAAAATTCTTTGGTTATTTTGGGCTAGTTTTCCACCATTTCAGCAAGCCAAATGGCCCAAAGATTAATATAAATATTTTGGGCCATGCCCCATAGCTCAATCCAAGGGTCCAAGCCCTGTTTTCCAGTTTCCACATTTCTCAATCCAAATTCCAAACATAAAAGCACAAAAGCACAACCACAAAACAAAAAATAAAGCCAACATTTTAGCTGGAAATATTTTCCAGTTTCCAGAGAGCACTAGAGCAGCCAGCTCTCAGCACTCTCCAGTCTCCTCCCTTGTTTTCTCAGCACATTTTCAGTTTCTAGTTTCCACCTCCACTACACAGCAAAAACACACAAAAAAAATTACAGAGACCAGCCAGCTCTCTAGTCTAGTAGTCTCTACTCTCCTGTTTTTTCAGCAACCATACACAAACACAACCAATCAACAAGTCAAAATATTTTCAGTTTTCCACCACCATATTACAAGTTCAAACGACCACCAAAACAACTAAACAAGTCTAAAATGATTAAAAGAAGTCCATAATAATTTAAATTAGCCAATACTCCATAGTGCTGCTGCTCCCAAGTCCCAACCCCATATTTCTCATGTCCGTTCAAAGTTCAAACCTGTTATATAGAAAGAAAAATTAGAAGACAATTAAAAACTTCATAGATTTTTTATTTTTTTTGATAAGTTAAAACTTCAAAGATCATCAAATAACATCTGTTGTTATGTTTTACCAAGGTCCAAAGCCCCATCAATCCCTAAGAAGCATCCTCAGTTTGTAAGAGTTCTGGGAAAAAAAAAACACTTAATCCAATACAATACTAGAAAATGTTGACTGAATAGACCAAATCAATTAAATTGTAGACCAAATGGTCCAGATCAATTAAATAAAATTACCTCGTTCAAGATCTTCAACTTTATCCATAACCTGTCGAAGAGAGATTGGAACCGTGCTTAAAAGCCAATTTTGGGTGCATACAAGAGTCTCGACCATTGACGGTGAGAGTGAACTCCGAAATGGATCAAGTACGCGACCACCCGTACTAAAAGCCGACTCAGAAGCAACGGTAGACACGGGCATAGCTAATTCATCACACGCTATTTTAGACAAGATTGGATACTTGTTGGAATTGTTCTTCTACCACACCAAGATATCAAAATCCGGATTGTCCCTACGTTCACACAAATCCCCTAAGTACTTGTCTACCTCTGAGGAACAAACACTAGAATACTCCTCCTCCAAGTAAGTGTCAAATTCCATAGCTAAATTCAAGCGAGAATCACAATCCTCATTCTCCACTCTCGGCATTGGACTTGCACTAGACACATGTTGTCTAACTTCACCCTCTTTTGCATAAGAATCATACAATCGGTTCAAAACATCCTTCACTTTTTTCTCCATTTTCTCACCCTCCGCCTTCCCTTTAGATTTTGTATAGCAAAACTTCACCAACCTTAACTTAAACCGGGGATCCATTGCCACTGCCACATAAAGTAGGGGATTGAATTTCTCTTGATCCCCTCAATACCTCTCAAATTTTCTTTTCATTTCAATTGCCATTGAAGACATATAAGGATCTTGGTTGGCGATTAATTCTTCTGTCTTCACTTGAACCTCATACAACTCATGAAAGAACATATTGGATGTGACAAATAGAGAAGCCGAAAATTTCTTGGTTGCATCATAAAAAAAGTTTTAAGAATGTAACAAACAACCCACACTTCTTCCAATCAAGCTTGTTTGGGATAGTTGGTTGTCTTGGAGTTGGGACACTAATCATATGGCTCCCACCTAGGCCCTCCAACTCCAATGACAAATCCTCATCGCCTTCCTTTATGCCAAAAAATTTTATGTAACTACTATCTTCCTCCCCCATTCTTTGGAATGCCTTCTCAAACTTGATGGCTACTTCTAACATTAAGTAAGTGGAATTCCACCGAGTACACACATCAAGACACACAGTTTGTTTCGACTTAATTTTTTCCTTCTCCACACACTTATTAAATGTCTCCATTCTTTGTGGAGAAGATCTTACATACCTCACAACATCACGAACACGGAGAATAGACTCACTAGTATCTTTCAACCCCTCAACAACAATAAGATTCAAAATATGTGCACAACATCGCATATGTATATACTCATGCTCCAAGACAATCCTTTTCCAATCCATTGTTTTCCGTTTCAAGTAGCCGTGGCGTTCGAACTTGCATTATCTACCGTCAAAGTAAAAATACCATCAACATTCCATTCAAGCAACAATGACTCAATTTTCTTGCCTATGGTAACTCCCTTATGATCTTCAATTTGACAAAAGTTTAAGATTCTCTTTTGTAACTTCCAATCATCATCAATGAAGTGTGCAGTGAGACACATGTAGTTAAGATTTTGAATTGATGTCCATGTATCAGTCGTGAGGCAAATCCTACGACCCTTCAAGAATTTTTTAGTTTTCCCCTCTCATTTTTATGAATTGCACCAACCTCTCTAGTTATCGTTTGGCGAGAAACTGATGAGAACTTAGGTTGCATGACCTTACAAAATTTTCTGAACCCAATCCCCTCAACGAACCTAAAAGGTAGTTCATCAATGATGCCCATTTCGGCAAGAGCTCTCTTACAATCGTCAAAAGAAAAGACATGCGTCACAACGTCAACACTGCCCCCGTCTGTGGGTCGAAATGAAAGGTTTTGTTGTCCATGTTGGTCTCTATTAGGATATAGTGGGCAAGCGAGGATGTGAGCTTTCAAATTACTAACGCCGTGTTTTTTACTTTCAGCCGCGTATCGTTTATTACAATACTTACACTCAGCCCATTTGGTTACCCCCTCCTCTTTGATATCATTGAAGTGATCTCAATAAGGAGATCTATATCTTTTTCCAGGCTCTTTTTTAGGTTTAGGCACTCGTGGTGGAACCTTTCTTTTGAGTCTATTTTCAGTATTTTGTCCAACTTCAACTACTGTATCATCTTGAACATCAATAACATTGGCATTCGTAGACACATAAGGATTAGAATTACCTCCAAGTTCAACTTCTTCAACATCTACAACATCATCCTCAAGTTCCCTACCAAGCGTGAGATCAAAATTGCTTGAATCCATCACCTACAAATAAGTGTAATCAAGATCAATAAACTGCAATGCTGCCAATGCATATAGATATAGTGCTAACCAGTCGAAAATCTTTGAAAAGAACAGTATAAATCTAAGTAGTTAGGCCCACCATCACTAAAAGCGTAACATGCGTCCTAAAATGATGCTCAACAGACCACACTTTGAGAACTAAGAAGACTCATGAAAACATAGGTGAGGGAGAGACAAAACAAAGAGGATGGCTCAAAAGGGCAACAGTTAGAGTTTGACGGAACTAGCAAGCAATAGGTTAGGGGATTTGGACCAGTGTCGCAGTGGTAAGTGTTGTCGGTAGCGAATTCAGCGGATTCACAGGAGCAAAGGATAATCAGAGCATTGAGTGGGGATGGCAATTGGAAGGTCACAGTTAAAAAGATTCCTCTCAGTTTAGATTTTCATTTGATTTTGGTATAAATGAGTTGCAACTCTCAAGAAGGTTCACAAATTCTTCAGAAAGGTTGAGCACTGAGCAGCCCTCCCTCTTTTATAGTAAGCTACTGGTAATTAACACAAGATGGGAGGAATGGGTGATGATCATACTATTACTGACAAAATCTGGGCAAATAACAAAAAAATGAGTCAAGCAAGGAAAGGGATCTTTAAAGGCAGCACTCAGCAGTTAATTATGATGGACAAAAGGGGAGAGGGTTCATGAGGGGCAGTGCATTGAGAAGGATAAGCCAGGAACTTGGCTTTGAAAAGTGAACTGAAGAGCAAACTGTTTTTTTTTTTTTTTGCTTTACGCCTTTATCAGTCGAAAAATTAGCTAGCTACACAGCCTAAACCACTCGGAAAAAATCAGCCAAAAACTCACTAATCTATAGCCAAAAAGGGGGAAAAATTAAGTGCTACACTAGTCGAAAATCGAAATAGAATCAGAAACTGTTTTTTTTTTTTTGCTTTACGTTTTTATCAGTCAAAAATTTATCTACACCAGTTAAAAAAAACCAGTCCTCCGCCGCCGCCGCCGCCACTCACTTCCAGAGACTGAGAGAGAGAGAGAGAGAGACAGAGAGAAGTACCAGATTTAGGCGACGATCGGCTGCAATCGGCTACGAACAAGAATGAGAGAGTGGTCCACAGAATCTGGAGATCTAGAAATTCAAAACTAAAAGTTAAAAAATTAAATCATAATGAAATCATCAAAACTATGGATAATCGGAGATCGGAGACTGACGTGAGCAAAAGAGAGAGAGAGAGAGAGAGAGAGAGAGAGAGAGAGAGAGAGAGAGAAACGTACCACGGCAGTGGCAGAGTTAGCCGTTGACCGTTGTTGATCGACTCGATCGGCTGTGTCACTGCGAGATCGAGAGGAGAGCGGATGAGGAGACTAGAGAGCAGGAGAGGTCCGAGCAGAGAGGACTGGCCGGAGATTTGGTCGCCGGTCAGAGAGATTGAGAGAGTGGGGTGGGGGCCGTCCGTGGTGGGGCTGGGTGTGGGTGGGGTGGGGTGGAAATCGGCGGAGAGCGAGAGGAGAGGAGAGTCAGGAGACTGAGAACCCTAAAATGAAAGAGATTGGATTTTTTTTCTTTTATACTCTGTTAAATTCGGTCGGGTCGGGTGACCCGAACCTTAATATATGCAACCCGAAACCCGACCGACAAACTGTCGGGTCTAACTAATCCAACCCGAACCCGACCGACTGTCTCAGTTTAAACCGTCCGAGGCTGAAGTTTCGGGTCGGTCGGGTGGGTTTTTTGGACAACCCTAGGTATAGGGGCCTATAAATTGGCAGATTTGGATGGTAATCCAATTCCGAGGCCTTGGAATGTCCATAATCTACGAAAATTCTTTGTTTAGAAAGCGTTAAAATTCTGTTTTAGATTGCACTACGTACTTATGTGGGAATTACGAATATAATTCCCTTGTTCTAGTTTTGTTATTTTAGTTGCAAGGGGTACGAATAACGCCCTCTTGAGTTTCACAGATTATGAATACAATTACTTTTAGCAGTATAACTATTGCGTTCTTAGTATTTGTCTTGAGAATACGAATTATGGGCTTGGTTTCCCTCATTCGTATTGGGGAGCAGGGAACGAGCACTTATACATGCAAGTACGTGACACTTAACAAGTATGAAAACACTTGTATGTTTGTTCTTAAGTACGTGAAACTTAACAAACACTTGTATGCTTGTGTTTTAAAGTACGTGAAACTTCACAAGTATGAAAACACTTGTATGATTGTTCTTAAGTACGTGAAACTTAACAAACACTTGTATGCTTGTTTTTTAAGTACGTGAAACTTAACAAGTATGAAAACACTTGTATGTTTGTTCTTAAGTACGTGAAACTTAACAAACACTTGTATGCTTGTTTTTTAAGTACGTGAAACTTAAATTCAGTTCAAACAAGTACGAGAAACTTAGAACGTTTTTAAGTACGAGAAACTTAGACATTTTTAAGTACATAAAACTTAACAAGTATGAAACACTTGTATGGATTTTTAAGTATGTGAAACTTAAACAACTATGAACAACCTTGTATGGTTTTTAAGTACGTGAAACTTAAAAGTTATCAAACACAAGTATTTTTTAAGGTACGAGATACTTAGAAATTCATAAGTACGTGAAACTTAACTGCAGTTCACAAGTACGAGATACTTAGAGCATTTGTACCTAAGTACCTGAAAGAGTACAAGCAATGATGATTCACAAGATTTGCTACGTATTGAAAGCAAACAAATAGGATCAAAGTACGAAATACTTAAGATTAAATTAATTTGCATCCGAACAGATGCAACAAAGAGGGAAGCTGAGCAAAATGTATAGTTATGCCACAAAGGGCCGAATACCTGTATTATCAAAAGTATTACCATACTAAGAGAAAGTACTGGTACCACACAGGGTTGAAATACTATGGTCACGCAGGACCAGCCACATTGTTTGAGTCAACAAAAACAAAACATATAAATACTTACCTGTCTTTCAGTCCAGGTTCTGAATTTCTGGGTGAATATCAGTTCCAGCCGAGCTACCAGCCGCAGCAGCAATTTCCTCTAGAACAAAAGTCTCAACGGTCACTTCCCGAACAGATACATGCTCGACAACATCTTGTGACTCCACTTGTATCTCTTCATCAGCATCTGCAAAATCGTCAATCTGCTGATCGACATCATCAGTTGGAGAGCCATCATGCTCTTGAAGGGCTGCTCCTTGGCAGCTTGGAAGATCATTCTCCACCCAGAGAGGGGAATCTTCGGCAACCCCCACCTTCGTTAGACAAGCCTCCCAGCAAGATACCCAGATCTGGTCTTGAATGGCTGGCATCTGCTCCACATAGCTGGCCGTCGTGGCGTCAAAACCCTTTTGATAGCCGTCTTCGTATGCAACCTTTTTTGTGCTGTCAATCTCAGCTATAGCTTGGTTAAGACTGTCTTCAGTAGTCTCAAGCTTACTTTTAGCTTCAGAAAGATCAGTTTTGGCCTTATCTCTCTCCCTCTCTAATCTCAAGACTGTTCGGAGCAACCTCGTGTTGTCATTCATCAGCTTGATTCTTTCAGTATCAGCCTCTTGATATTTTTGACCCAATACGACCATTTTTTGGATGAACTGCAGCAATACCAAATGTAAGTTAACATTTCTTAACTATTACAACAAAGATGGGGCTTAAAACAAAAAGTTTTTGTTACCTTGATTCCACTGACGAGACCAGTGGACACAAGCCGATCAGGCTGGGACGAGGACTCCTTCTGCAAGTCAACAGGCAACAATAGGTCCTGAGCCAAGGCCAGTGCAGTATCCGAGGAGCTAGCACTGTCCCCAATGTTTATGAGCCGGTCCCCCCTCATGAGTTGAGGGGCCCAGACATCCGGATGAACTTGGATGCTCGGCGCGGGGGTTTCTAGTGGAGCTGAAGTAATTGGAGCTTCAGCATCTCTGGCTTCTTCGCCCCTGGGACGTTTGTCCCGATGAGCATTAACAGCCTCAAGGGAACTATCTTGTTCCCGAGGAGAAGATGATGATCATGCAGATCCCCCCCTATTGCGACTTGATCGTGGGGGTTGGGGGGGCGCCAGTTGAAGCCACCCTGTTGACACCACCACGTCCCTGTGTGGAGACAGTGAGAAGAGTGCTAAGATCAACTGGTTGACGAGTCATCGTACCTGGTGTTGGGGGAGATCGTGAATAGCCGGAGGAGGATGACTGACTAGTAATGCAGAGAGGAACGGATTGTTGTTCGGAGACGACTAGCCTGCGTTCAGATCTTCTGAGTACCACACGTGTCTGAGGAACGCCTTCAGGGATAGCAACTTCACCTAGCTGCCCGGCAAGGGTAACACCAGCTTGCAGTCTTGAATTACGTGGTTGGGGAGCAGTGGAGGTAGAAGCAGTACTGGTGCTTGGTTGAGCAAGCCTTCTGTCGATGACCCCTCTGTATGAAGGGTCGTATCCCAGCAGCACGTCAGCGTTCCGCCCCGACCTGCTGTTCGGGTACCAGGTTTGCCTGTGTATTTCAAAATCCTGTTGATATCCTCTGTTCGGACGTTGCTCGGTACACGTTTAGGACGCCTGTTAGCGTTTTCAAGTGCAAGATCGAACTTGAAAAACCAAAATTAGAACACATAGAAAAGCTACGAGAAAGCAGTAAACGAAGAATTGCAAAAGTTAAAAGCAAGAGCATACGTGGATAGCCCCATATGTGGGGGCAATGGAGCCCCACCACTTGGCCATCTTCCCCTAAAGGCTCGAATGCTCCAATTACATAGAGGAAGTCGATCTCGTGGTCACGAGCAGAATCTGGCAGATTAAGTACGAGGCGTTTGTCTGCCCTCCTAACCTTGAAATAGTAGGTATTGTACTCGGGATTTAGTACTATACTATACCATCATTGGATATCCCAGATTCCTAATTGGGTCCCTAGAATCCCATTTAGGGCTATAATCCCCATTATCAGCCTGAAAACATTGGTTGAAACTTGCATGGGAGTAAGACGATACCAGTTCAGAATCTAGCGGAGTGATGGATGTAGGGGGAAACGGACTCCGCCCTCAACGATAGCTACAATTGGGATACACATCCTGTCCCAAGAGCCAGCATCTCTATCCGCTCCTAATGAAGCAAGTTCAAGTCCTACATTTTCAGGAATGTTATATTTTGCTCTAAATGCCGCCATGGCAGCAGGGGTGTCACAGAGTTTCCTAAATTTGTTGGGCTTGGGATCATGAGCATCCGCCATGAGTATACTCAAAGAAAAAGAAAAACTGGAAATGGGTACGAATCGAAACCCTAGAAGTGATCCAAAATCTGAGAAACAAGATCTCAGATGGAAACAAATAGAATAGGAGAGAAATCTTAATGGGAAACCTAAACAGAAGAAATAGAGATCTTACGAGTTTAATGAAAAGGTCCCTGTGACGCGAGCAAGTTGCAGGCGGCAGCTATGGCGGTAGAAAGGGAGTTTTTTCTTGCCTGACTTTTGAGGAAGATGAAGACGGGACACAGTGTTTTGGATAAAAAATTCCAAAGAAAATCCCTCTTTGGGATTTAAATGAAAGAGACGAAGATGAAACGTCTTGTCTCACGCCGTTACAAGTTAAAGTAACGGAAAGCAAATACCGTTCTGACGCCGTTTCATAGAACATCAGTTCGAAATTAATGATAGGCATACGAGATGTGCCACGTGGAGTCATCACCCCGAAATGGTATAATGACAGAGGCGCCAAAAGGCATCAATGAAGTGTTAAAAACAATGACCGCACGGGATCAAAAGAGTTTGGTCTAAACATTCGTTTCTAAAAAGCTTCATGTAATGCCCCCGAACAGTGGCATATAAATGAAGCTGGGGAGCAATTGTAGGGAGGTATTCCCGAACAGATACATTTAGTTGCCGAATACGTGATGTTTGGGAGCACGTGAAAATTATGACAAGACTTATCGCCAGGCAGTATGGTGAACGGCGATATGGACCAATGATATGGGAAGTCATTGATCCATGCAGTCTGTTCGGCTGATAAAGATAAAAGGCATGAGAGGCCATTTGTCCAAATACAATGATAAGGACCAGATGCATGTAAGGTCATTAGTCCATGTGGACTGTTCGGCAGTAAGATAGCCGAACAGGAAACGAGGATACTCTAATACGTGAGACGGCAGTAATGTTCTAGAAGGTTCCAGAACAGTGATATTCAATAGAGGAATGAGATCCCAAGTATATAGGATCTAGAATAGATACCCAACGAGAATGGGATGTTCTGCTTTTTATGGAAAAAAAATCCGAGTAGGACTCTTTTCTATTAAACTGATAAAGGAAACGAGAATCCTTGATATCCTGGGTTTCCTATACGAGATGAGAATCCTATGGCAACAGGGATGCTTGGGTAATAAGCATACGCAAATCTATAAATATGAGGTAAACCTAGAGGCAAAAGGTACTTAATACATTGCATTATTCGATATTTCCTACTGATAATTAGGGTTTCTCTAGTACGTGATACTAACTTTGCCATCGGAGGGCCTTTGCTACGAGAGGCAAAGGTGCACTCACCCCCTGTCTATTTTGCAGACTAGGGTTCCGACGACGAATTAGGGTTCCGGTGAAAAGGCACGAATTAGCCGTTGCAATCCAAGGTGATCCGAAGCATCAATTGTTTTCATCCCCCTACATTTTTCAAGACTCTTCTCTACAGTTTGGGTTCTGAAAAATTAATTTGAGGTACAAGCTTGATGCAGACAAGGTTCAGCGTATTCAACTGTATAAACTCGAGGACGAATTTCTTCAAGACGAGGAGAATGATGCAGAATGAAAATTGTTTATTATTTAAGAAATAGATATTTAATTTTATTATTTTGGTTATTAATTATTTCTGAATATTCCGCATTGAGTGCCATTTGTTTTGGCAAGTTTTCTTTTATTATCTAGTATTGAGATTTGAGATCAAATCTTTTGATTTTGGTAATATTCAAGTAGCGATTCACTAGGATTCAGCTTCCTGTTTTGCTGATTCCTTTTTGGTCTTAAGTTTTTAGTATAAAATAAGTTGTAGGGTGACATTAAAATAGAGTTGTTTTTTGAATTAAAGAAAAATTGAGAGTTTCTCATTATCGTGTGTTCAAAGAGGGAGTACCTCTAGTTCATACATATTTGTGTTTATGTTTCAAAGAGAGAATCTTTAACATAAGCAAGTTCATGATCTCTTCTTAGTTTCATAAAAGGAGGCTGCGCTACATCAGTTGGTATCAGAGCCCCGCCTTGGGCAAAGTGGTAGGTAGGATGCGCTCTGCTACCACGGACCCCAGGGGAGGTTGCTGGGCCTGTGCAACGAGGACGTTGCATCCCTAAGAGGGGTAGATTGTGACACCCAGCTTTTCGGTGGCCGGCGGTACTGCAGGATAGCAGGCTCCATCCGGACGGGAGGGGGCAAGTCATGGGTTATAAGGAAAGATCCCTCCTACTTGTACAAGGCCTTTTAAAGCCGTGAGGGCGGGCCAAAGAACGTAGGAATTTCACAGTTAAGCGTGCTCATCCTGGGATAGTCCAGGGATGGGTGACCCTACTGGGAAGTCTACAGTCTTTGGGTGCCTAAAGCGGACAATATTGTACAAAGATGGATGGGATCGTCGTGGGCACGTGGCCGCGCCGGCTTGGGCCCGCATAGGGCGCCGTGCGCGGGGCGGGGCATGTCAGTTGGTATCAGAGCTCTCGTTCCAATCCTGACTATGGCTGGAGGATGTGCTAGAGGTCGAGGTGGAAGAGGAGGTCATACAACTTATGTTAATGAAGTCTATGAGCGAGATGAAGTTACTCGATATGCTCGAATGGAGGAAGGGTTTCAACGGCTAAGAGCGGAACTTGAGACGGTTGTGCAACGTCTTGAGGCTTTAAAAGTTGCAAATTGGCCTCGCCGTCGTCCGGTTCAACCTCGGTTTCCGAAAGAGGAGGAGGTGTCGGATGATGTTTCTATCTCCAAACCTTTGGCTAGTAATCATCAAACGAGGGGGAGGACAATGGTGAATGAAGCTACCATTAAATGGCCATTCACATCAAATATTATTCCGGATCCAATTGTGGATTGGAGTAAACCGCCAGTTTTTGATGAAGAATTGGTGGAGAATATTACAAAAGAAAAAAATCAAAAAATATTGGAAAAAAAAGTTGTTACCATGCTTGAAGGTGGTGAGATTGGTTGGGGTAATCAATTTGAAGATTCTTTTTGGGAATATACTGAATCTGTTATGAAGAAGAATATTTGGATTGCGTACTTAGAGCAAATTGTGACAAACAATTTTGCTTTTATTTTTCAAGACTCTTTCTCTACAGTTTGGGTTCGGAAAAATTAATTTAAGGTACAAGCTTGATGCAGACAAGGTTCGGCGTATTCAACTGTATAAACTCGAGGACGAATTTCTTCAAGACGAGGAGAATGATGCATAATGAAAATTGTTTATTATTTAAGAAATAGATATTTAATTTTATTATTTTGGTTATTAATTATTTCTGAATATTCCGCTTTGAATGTCATTTGTTTTGGCAAGTTTTCTTTTATTATCTAGTATTGAGATTTGAGATACTGATGCAGGGAAGCGTATGAAAACAATAACACACACGAGAACAAAACTCACAAACTCACAATATAGAGAAAGCTCTCTGTTTTCTTATTATTCAAACTCAACCGCATTGCCCTAAGGTTTACAATGCTTATTTATAGGCTACTAAGATCAAGCTAATTAGGAAACAAATAACCAAAAGGCAATACTTGCCAATCAAGAAAAATATCTAATTACCAAGAATAAAAATATAACTTATTCCTAATATTACTTGCCAAAACAAGCGGCATTGCAAAAGAAGTTTCCTATTAAAAGATACTCAAATAAAATATTCTCCTACTAGGAAATCAAATCAAATCTTTTCCCATATATGTGAAGATTTGGAGGACTCCTAGAAATTGTGGTTCTAGAATGATCGACCAAATAGTGGGCCTCAATCATAGGTTGCTCCTCCACTGGTACTCAAGTCCTTGGACTGTTTCGCTCAAACCGGCCCATATAATCAAGTGCGATCACTTCTGCATCAGCCTCCCACGCAGATATACACATGACATGTAAAAGTCTAGCACCAAAAGATGTACATAATTTTAATATTAAAATAATAAATTTCCAACACTTACTAATATTCGATCAACATGAATTTTGGAATGAATAATGCTCTTAACGATTCCAAAAAGTGTACACTTCGATCATCAAAGTAAATTTAAGAATAGACCAAAAGTGTTCGGTTTGGATTTTGAGGGAGGTTCTTGAGAGTAATGAGTGGATAGAGATAGATAGAGAAAATTTATTTGAGACCATGCCAAAGAGTTTTGAGACCCCAAAACAAATTAATAATGCTGTCGGGTTCGGGCTTGGGCGGGCCCTACCTGCTGGTCATCCCAAAACAACCTAGGCCCTGCGCCGATACTTCCAAGCCTTGTGCAGTTATAAAAAAAAAGTGCTCTAACAAAAAATTAAGGTGCAAAAATCATTTTCCTAAACTCAAGTTTGAACGAACTTTTTTTTTTTTTGTATTTTGAGCTAGAAATATAAAAGAATATGAGTAGAACTTAAAAGAGATTCAGAAATGACAATATACTACAAAGACAGTTGTTGGGTTTGAATTAGTTTTGTGTTTAGTGAAAATTTTAAGTTTAGATCGAATTGTTTTCTTTTTAAGGCTCTATTTGTTTGGACGTAAAATATTTTTTGGTAAAATATTTTATCTATTTTTCGGTGTTTGATTGTGTAAAAAATAAGGAAAATATTTTACATGTAAAACATTTTCCATCAATTAGATGAAAATGACTTACCCTTAAATCTTCCGTAAGTTATTTTCCGAAATGAACTCGTTGCCTTCTACAGCAATTCTCACTACTCAGTTTTCCCGATCGTCAATCCTGACCCACTTTCAATTCCAATAATCTCATATCTCTCCACCGTTTAAGCTCCCCATCTCTCTCTCTACACTATTTTGTTGATTTCTGAAAATATTTTCAAGTGCCAACCAAACACCGAAAAATAAAAGTTTGAAGTTTATTTTTTGAAAAAATATTTTACATGAAAAATATCACTCTAAAACATTTTACATCGAAACAAATGGAGCCTAAATTTCCCTCCTCGTTATAAATGACTAATTAAAAAAAGAAATTGACAAAAAATTAATAATCTGAAGGAAAAAAAAAAAGACAAAATAAATAAATCAAATATTGCCCCAATGGAGCCTAAGTTAGGGTGCCTTCCTCAAATCCGTGGGGTGTGCATGGTAATCACACAAAAGCTGGATGGGTTGTCGATGAAGACTCATTAATTAGGTTAGAATTAATTAATGCTGGTGATACGAGAAAAGAGAAGAGGAGGTGGTGAGAGAGTTTTCGTGAATTTATCATTTTTTAGTTAGTAAACCAAGGGTAGTGTTCGTATAGGTGAATGCAATTCTCCTGATGTTAGGTACTTCCAAAGATACTTCCATTCGGCCAGCTAACAGTTTACTAATAATGAGCTCAAACTGTTAGGTTGATGTTAGGTACTTCCAAAGATACTTCCATTAGCTAACAGTTTACTAATAATGAGCTCAAACTGTAAGGTTGATGTTAGGTACTTCCAAAGATACTTCCATTAGCTAACAGTTTACTAATATCCAAAGATACTTCCATTAGCTAACAATTTACTAATAATGAGCTCAAACTGTAAGGTTGATGTTAGGTACTTCCAAAGATACTTCCATTAGCTAACAGTTTACTAATAATGAGCTCAAACTGTAAGGTTGTTTCATGTATGCTCCTTATCGTGATGCCCTTATATCGTGTGTGTGTCCAATTAATCTTTGAATTTATTTTCAAAGATTATTAAATAAAATTTATTGTTATAAAAAAAACAAATGATATAAATTGAGAGCACAACTTATTATAATCATTCTAATGACAATTTTATGTACTATCATAGCTAGTGGAGCTGTTATTATATATGAGTCGGTGGGTTCTGAGCTGTAGACCATGTGGGCTTCATAAAAAATGCCGTAAATGAAGCATTAATTATTCTAAAAGTTGAATTTCTAAAGCAAATGAGTATAAAATATATACAAATTCAACTAGTGGAGACAAAGATAAGATAGAAAATTCGAGAAGTTTTTCATGTCGGATGGGCATGGCCACGTGATGCAGAGCACGATCTCGGTCATTCAAAAACACTTTTGGACGGCTCAAATCTGTTTAGGTAATTTTTTAGTGTAAAATTATCAAAACACTCCTTCAAGCCTAAGCAAATCTGGGCCGTCCAAAACACGTTTGGACGGTCGAGATGTGTGCTCGGTGCCACGTGGCCCGTGCCCACCTGGTACTGAAAAAAATTCCGATGGCGTACCAAAGGTTTTTTTAAAATCTCATCTCAAACTTGGTGCAATCACAGGAAAGTCGTTCTTTTATTTTTAGCCTCTACTGGATCACAAATCTACAAAAAAAAAAAAAAAAAGGAGAGATCACAATTCCAGACCAGTTCCATCTCTCTGATCTCTAACTCCTTTTTACCTGATCAAGCTCTTGTTGGAGAGAGAGAGCGTGCGCGATCGATGGGGGACACTGCTGTTGATTTTTTCCTGGAGACGTTGAAGCAGCTTATAATGAGCTCCGAGGTCGAATCAATCATAAAAGAGAAGCATCAGCTCGAATCTCTTGAGGAAGAGATAGAGTACATGAGAGGATTCCTCAAGGTTACGGAGAAGAAACGCAACGAGCATTCAATAGTGATGAATCTGGTGAGGCGGATCAAAGACGTGGTATCTAAGGCAGAGAATATCATAGAACTTTTTGTAGTTCAAGCTTTCAAGGCTAATCATGCCCCTTATTTTCTTCGTCAACATCAGGATCATTCTTCCCTTGACCTTGAAAGTGTAAAAAAGGAGATCAAGACTCTTACGGCTGAGGTAAAGCAGATTTACGACGACAATATGTATGACATTAATGGAGTAGCAGGCAAAAAACTCGAGCACTCTTTTTCCAAACGAAAAATCTATGAGTACCGACCATTGGGGGAGAGAAAACGTACCGACGGCCGCCGGCGGGCCGTCTCCGGCCACCGGACGGCCGATCCGAGCCGTTCAAAAATTCTAAAAAATAAAACCGAGGGGGTCAACGCGGAAATCAAGGGCATCCGAGGTGTTTAGGGTGCTTGATCAAAGCACCCTTTTTTCGTGTATATATGTACACACATATATACACGAAAAAAGGGTGCTTTGATCAAGCACCCTAAACACCTCGGATGCCCTTGATTCCCGCGTTGACCCCCTCGGTTTTATTTTTTAGAATTTTTGAACGGCTCGGATCGGCCGTCCGGTGGCCGGAGACGGCCCGCCGGCGGCCGTCGGTACGTTTTCCCTCCCCGTGGTCGGTACATATAGCAACACTCTTTTCCAAAAGTGAAGGTATTGGTACATTTTTTCAGAATTTTAATATTCAAAAACTAGTTAATGTTCTATGAGGATAATATCATGTCATAAATATGATATAAGCAAAGCAAATTTCTTTAGCGACAAGCTCAGGAAAATGGGATAGGAGAAATTGTTCTATTCCAAAACACATATTTAAATTTTTATTACCCTTACTATGTCCCTATTGGAGAAAACGTATGTGATAGGAATTCATGCTAAAATCATAATTCTAAAATATACTCATCAATCAAATTCACGAAATTAAATAGATAGAGAAAGAAATAGAAAAGTCTGTGGCTTTGGAAGGATGCACTCCCTTCTATATGGGGTTGGATGGTGCTCTTTCCCTAAGATATAATGACCTTCGAATTCTCTTCTGTGCAGCGAATTCAACTCACGAACAATGTAGTTTAATTTCCTACCCTCTAAACAATAGGAGACTAAGTTTTCAACTAGTCCCACGTTATTAATTTTTACTTGGGAAATACTCTTTTAAGAGACCAACTATCATCCAAGTAAGTGATTAAAATTCGTCAATGACAAATCAATAAAATATATATGTAATTAAAATGTTAAATTAAAACAACAAGCCACTCACATAACTTTTGGCTTTGTCTTTGATCATAACCCTTCTTTTTTATTTCCCAACAGGAGGTTCAAGTTCATCAGGAGGGAGCAACACCTCGAAAAAGGTAGAAGAAAAGGTGGTGGTTGGTTTCAAGGAGGAGATAGAGACATTAATGGGAAAGCTTCACGACATTGGAGAGGGTGGACGGCTAGAGATAATATCAATCGTCGGTGCAGCTGGAGGCGGCAAAACCACTTTGGCCAGAGAAGTGTATGATCATCCTTTGATGTCACATACCTTTGAAATTCGTGCATGGGTCAATGTTTCTCAAGATTATGATAAGACTATGAAGAGGAATTTGTTGGTTCGGATTTTGGAATCAACGTCCTCAAAAAAACATGGAGATTACGAGAAGAGTAGTGAGGATAAATTGGGAGAAGAGACGCACAAATGCTTGAAGGGTAAGAAATATCTCATTGTTATGGATGACATATGAGGCATTGAAGCCTGGAATGATATCCAAAGATCACTCCCTAAGGAATGCAATGGCAGTAAAGTGTTGTTCACTAGTCGACTACTTGTTGAACCTAATGGCATCCACTGCGTCCCTCATTATTTGGCTCCCTTACCAAAAAGTTGCAGTTGGAAGTTGTTACAAAAGAAGGTATTTAATTCAGGGAAAAAAAGAAAAGAAAAGAAAGTTAGTATACGTATTATAACTAAACATAGTGATTTGAACATATGCTTCGTTGTACTTTTGTCATAAGTTTCCTATTTCTAATTTATTTTTGAAATTTTCTATTCTAATATTTCTTATTCTTGTCATAGGAACTGTTACAGTTATATACATCTAATATTGCACATCTATGTTGAACAGATATTCGGGAAGAAATGTTGCCCACCAGAGTTGGTTGGCGTCGGTGAGCATATAGCAGAAAAATGTGAAGGACTACCACTCGCGATTGTCGCAATAGCTGGCATCCTGGCAATGGAAGACAAGACACTCGACATGTGGGAGGAAGTTTCCAAACGTTTAAGTTCGATCATTGCCAAAAACCAGGATGGCTGCATGGAGATACTAGAACTTAGTTATAATCACCTGCCTCTTCATTTGAAAGCGTGTTTCGTTTATATTGGAGGATTCCCTGAAGATTCTGAAATCCTTGTACGCGAGTTGATATGGTTATGGATCGCAGAGGGGTTTATTCAGAAAAGTGAAGGGGGTAAAAGCTTGGAGGCCGTAGCAAAAGATTACTTAAGCAGTCTTATTGACAGAAGTCTTGTAATGGTAGCTAGGAAAAGGTCCTTCGGAGGAATTAAAGCATGCCGTATCCATGATCTTTTGCGTGAATTATGCTTGAAAAAAGCCGAGGAGGATAATTTCCTTGTGCAAATTTACGGGGATGATATTTTTCCACCTTCTACTGCAAATAAGCATCGTCGCCTCTTCATTGGCAGCCAGTTCTTTCATGAGTTTTCCTCAAGGCCTTGTACTCAAAACCTTCGTTCTTTTCTGTGCCTCAGCTTGCAAAACACCACTCATTTATCGTTTGAATCAAATCTGTCATTCTTTGTTAAAAACTTTGAACTTCTCAAGGTGTTGTGTTTTAGCTCCACTGAATGCCGAGGAAAAATAGGAAGAGGACATCTAATTCTTTTGAGATACTTGGCCCTTCAGTTGCCAAATGACAGATCGGACTTTGTATCCCCATTTTCCTACCTCTTCAACCTAGAAACCCTTAACCTCAAAGCTCAGACAGATAACTTGGATTTTAAAACCATTCCATTGCCTCGCGATATATTTAAGATGGTTAAGTTGAGGCATCTATATGCTAAAAGAGGGGTATTCAAATGTCATCTTAATTGCCTTTATCTTGACGCAGCAGCTACAATTGGTTTTGAAAGTTCGTCCAAGTTGGATAGCCTGCAGACCTTGCATCCAATATGTCCTTGTGAGGAGTGCCAAAATTTCTTGGTAAGGACTCCCAATCTTAGGAAGCTAGGATTTTATGGAAAACTAATATCCAAGGATTTTGTTTTGATGCTCCCCGACCTAGAGTTCTTGAAATGCCTTGAGACACTCAGTTTTGAAAACTGCAGTTGGATCGACCCAACTAGTGTTTTGCCAGTGCTGAAGTTTCCTCCGACTATTACGCGTCTAACTTTGAATTATACATGCTTAAAGTGGGAGGAGCTATCAATCCTCCAAGCCATGCCGAGCCTTGAGGTTCTCAAATTATCAACCTGGGCCTGTAAGGGAGAAGTTTGGAACACAAGTGAACTTGAGGGGTTCTTTCAACTCAAGTACTTGAGGTTGCAAGATCTGGACATCCAAGAATGGAATGCTTCCGAAGATCAATTTCCGAGACTTGAGGTCTTAGTGGTTAAACAATGCTTTTATCTGGAGCGGATCCCGATTGAGTTCGCTAATCTAAACGAACTTCGTGAAATTGAGGTGAGGAGGAGCTGTCGCTCCGCGGAGGAATCGGCCAAGGAGATTCAGGAAGAGCGAAGGAATACAAGAGGAGATGATGATTGCATAAATCTCTTGGCCACATCTAATATCTTTTAATCAGTTCAGTGGTCAAAGAAGGGTGCAGGAACTATTCACCCTAGGAGTACTTGTATTCTAGATTGCTTTGGACTTTTTTTGATAATTCAACAACACAATCTGTTTTTTTCCACTTCGATTGTTTTGACTATTTAAATAATTGCACGCCTGTTGATTTTTTGTTTTAAATGTTGAGTTCGCGAGTAATTTAGGTAAACATAGAAAAATGTCTTTCATCACACAAAAATTTTTTTTAGTTCAGGTTAAAATGAATGGCTAACACTTGCTCGAGTGTCGGTCGGCCGGTCTCACATCCCTTGGTGAGTTTCCACCATTGTTTTGAACACTTGGAAAGTTTTCGCCAAGAACAGGGTGAACTTGTATCGGCACTATCTGCATCATGATAAACAAAGTTTCTAACGAAAATTGCGATTCCCATTTTATCTTCAGAACACCCCAAAAACAACAGTTTTCCATATAAAACAAACACAAATTCCAAACAAACATTGCAGAAGGACATAAACAAAACAAGGTTCTTACAACTTCAGATGAAACAACTAAACATTTATTCAGAAGGACGAAAACGAAACATAACTGTTGGATCAAAACAATCTCCAACATTCCAATAACATGTATTCCGTGGGTTCCACGCCGTTGAGATTTATGATGCAGCTATTGCGTATTTATTCGGATTTCCATGAGGATAAGGGCGGGGTGTCTGAATCCGTCCAAGTAGAGACCATGCCCCCATATCGATCACCCTTAACTGCATCGGCGGAGGCAATGGACTCGAGCTCAGCCATTTCTTCAGGGCTTAGTTTCACTGACAACGCTCTGATGTTCTGATTGAAGTTTTCCATCTTGGTGGTGCCGGGGATGGGACACACGTCGTTCCCTTGGTGATGAACCCATGCTAGCGCTAGTTGGCCGGGGGTGCACCCTTTCTTCGCTGCCAATTCATTAACCCGTTCAAACATGGTCTTGTTATGCTCCAGATTCTCAGGTTGGAACCTCGGTAGATACTGTAAGCAACGGCATACATGGTTCAGCATCAGAACAGTAAATCCAACATCGAATAGGATCAATGACATAATACATTATATGCATGATATGGAGCGATGAAGGATCAATCAGAATGTCATCTTTTCTAAGGGAACTAGAGACTTTTGGGGGATGAAAAGGCAATTATCCAAATATGCTTTTGTTGTCAACGCGTTTTAATGATATGCATGATGTAAACTGACAAAGTTGCAAATAGAGCCATCCGATTGTAAGGAAAAGAGTCTGATTCGTACAAAGAAAGTTATATCTTCAGGAGTCTATATATGTTGTAATCTCCCATCAGATATACAACGGTATTCTCTCTTCCCTTGTCTCCTCTCTCAATCTCTCTAGCAAGGAAAGAATGAAGGGTAAGCTTTCTACTCTGGATTCTAAAGTGATACCCATCATTGTTCAATCGGTTTCGAAGGATTCGGGATATATATCACAAAGGGTTAAGTCCTGATCCGTCCGCTTCAGCATCTCTTTTTGGCTTCGAGTAGAAACTCCGCTGAGAAAGCTCATGGTAAATATTTTAACCAGAATGTAGTTCAATACAAAAAGGAACAAAAAAAAATGACATTTACTTGATAAGTGTTCAAAAGGTTAAGGGAGAGAAGAATAAAATTGCAATCCCTGGACAAAATGATGGGTCAATTATTAGCTCATAAGGTCATTTATAAGCTAAAGTTTGCAAAGCGACGAAGTTCTGGGCAGTCACAATAACATTATGATGACATTATGGACTGCCTAGCCCTGTATGTCAATCTCAAAGTGAAAAAGTAAGTGTACTATCCACACACCTTCCGGAAGTCATCATTTGGAATACTGTCAACTATCTTCGGACCTGATGAAAAGAATCCTCTTCCCAACGGACTGTACGCGACAATCCCAATGCCAAGTTCTCTGAATAGTCACAACGGGAGACAACATTAGAAATACCATTCTTATGACTCCATAAAATTTTATTTAGCAGAATAGATGCCTCACCGGCAAGTAGGAACTATTTCTTCCTCCACATCTCTTGACCACAAGGACCATTCCAACTGTACTGCTGTGATCGGGTGAACAGCATGAGCCCTTCTGATTGTTGCAGGAGAGACCTCAGATAGACCAACATACTTTATTTTCCCCTCTTCAACCAGTTTCCTCAGTTCTCCCATCTGGTGAATGACGAGAAACAAATCAGGAACGCTTGTGAAAAGCTTGTTTCAGAAATAAATAAAAGAAAACCAATGAAAATATTGTAGACACCTGCTAAAAAAACTTGTATAATTAGAGGAAAGAAAATACAAATAGGATTGTCATGCAACTTGACTGCCAACCTAATGTCAGTACGATCAAAGAATATTGAGCACATCATTAATTGCAGTACATATGGTTCTCTGGTGTAAAAGCGTCGACAGTCTAAACTTTCATTACGTCAAGAGGCTATGGTGCCAAAGAAAGCCACCTTTCAAACAAGCATGACAGGCACAAAACTTCAAGCATATCAACTCAACAACCAGCATCAATCCAGGTACATCTTCTTGAATATACAAGAATATCAACTTAATCCAATGACGAGCCTATGAACTCACAACGGATGGCCTAATATATGGATCGACGTCCTCTTGTAATTAGAATTCACAAAATACAAGAGGAACTGTTAGTTTCAATTCCACCTTAGGACCATCCTTTGAATGAGCAAAAGTAATAACCTTTGCGCGCTAAATCTTGATCGAGCAATCTTTCCAAAGAGAAGGTTTTTTACTAAGCTGAAAGCAGAAAACAGATCAAACATGAACAGTTTGAATTGGAAAGGCTCATGACAGAAACAATCATTTTTCAATTGGGGATGGTTGCATCAAGGCAAGTCAAAAAAGCATGTTCAAGTCCCAAAAGTTGTCTGATCAGATGCCCACTTGAATGTCTGAAAGAATCCGAAATCGAAATTTGTGTCCCAAAATAAAAATTCAGAACTCGAAACAAGTCTGTAATGGAAAAATACACTAGCTAAGACCCCTTTGATTGGTCTGGCCATTAAAGAAATGTTGCCTTTATCTTTCATCCCAACTTGAAATGGAAACAGAACACGATCACATTACGCAACAAACATAAACACACAATGTTATATACTCAATTTATACATGTTAGAGAAAGGCTTTTAGTGGTCAAACCGTGATTTCAATGGGGACACGAGTGTCAATCCGATGCTGATAATAAAGATCAATGCAATCAATATCAAGCCGCTTCAGACTAGCTTCACAAGCAGCCCTTACGAAGGCCGGATCACCGTGCACCTCCATCTTTCCATCGGCAGTGAAACCGAACTTGGTCGCCAGTTCAACTTTCTCTCTAATCTCGCCCTTCAATGCCTGCACAACATCAATAAGGGACCATTTAGATAGCTATGAATCTGAAACCAAGAAATTTGATTTCCAGAAAAGAGTGGATTGGAAATAGAGCATAAGAAACTCATTGAATCATTACAATTATAGATCACCAAAACCTTTAGCCACAAGTATTTCAAGTAACTCCTATTAAACAGTAATTTCTAATCAAACACAATAGACATCCCAACCCGATCGATGTCAAAATCCTATTAAACAATCCCAACCGGTCATTTAGAGGTTTGCTCCCTGCTAAGCATCAGATTTAAAACCTCATAGACACGATAAATTCTTGCAGGGTCAATCCTTACGAGTATTCTCCCGAGTTTAACTGGGGCCCTGCTAGTGAACTGTGTGATTGGCCTCCATGAGTTGACTAAGTTGCAAGTAAGCTGAGTTATCTCTCTCTCTCTCTCTCTCTCTCTCTCTCTCTCTCTCTCTCTCTCTCTCTCTCTCTCTCTCTCTCTCTCTCTCCTGAATTTGTAATTCATCTCTTCTTCGTTGCAATCCGTACACCATCGTAACCAAATCACCATTTATACAACCCGGCATTTGTTTGAGTTCTATTGCATGCATTCCATTTCTGTATGTGGCCTCATCAAAAGAAATCCCTATAAAGCTACAAACCCTAGTTTTTGAGCTGTTCTCATTGCATAAGACAGTATCACAATCCCCTTGATTTTGAACTCCATCGTTAATTCGTTATCCAAACGGATGCTAAATTTGACCATTTTTTTTTAATCAGCGACAGGCAGTACTGTTAGAGTAGTAAGATTAGCACATTCGAAAAGAAGAGTTGAACTCTTAACGGCCTCTTTTCCTGTTCGACTAAACTTTAAAAAAAAAAAAAATTAAAAAAAAAACAAAGAAACCAAACCTTGCCAAGGAGGATTTCGTTGGTGTGTGGGCCGTAGATGTCGGAGGTGTCGAAGAGAGTGACGCCGGAGTCGACGGCGTGGTGGATGAGTTTGATCATATCTTCGTCGGGCTTTGGTGGGCCGTAAAAGGCCGACATGCCCATACAGCCCAGTCCCTGTGCAGAAACCTCTAGACCTTGTGAACCTAGCTTCATTCTCCCCACTTTACCCATCTCTCTCTCTCTCTCTCTCTCTCTCTCTCTCGGTTTGATAGTTGCAGAGGGATGGGAATACTGGAGAGAGATGTGAAGAGTGAACTGAAATATATATATAGGATTTGTAGAAGGGGAGAGAGTACCGTTGTTATTACTCTCAATATGGGAAAAATAAATACATACTCCCTGTCCCTCTTACAGTAAACGAGGGTAGCTTTGTCTAGCTCAAGTTGGGCTCACTTATTAAATAAGTTAAAAATTTGAGTTTAAACTTGGTTCGAGCCTTAGCGAGTCGAACTTAATCATTTATTAAATGAATCTCTTTAATCGAGCCTAACTAGCGAGCTTTTGTCGAACGAACCGAACTCGCGAGCTGCTCAATTCATTTACAGCCCTGCCTCCAAAGTGCTTGAACCCTGCAGAAAGCCGTGAGGTTTTTTTTAGATAAAAAAAAAATACTTTTATGCGAAGTATTTTAAAATACTTATATGCAAAGTATATAGTATACGTATAGGTTTTGTGGAAGGGGATGGGAGAGAGTGCTACCTCATCGCCTACGTATGTTTCGCCGAAGGAGTGAGTGCAACGTCATCGCCTACGTTTCGTCCCGCTCCAGTTTGCTAACGGCATGTTTGGAACTCGAAAAAAAGAGGGAGGAAACTTTGAGGGAATAGTGGAGGGAAATTTATTGGGCTTGATTAATTGTATGGTTATTTTCTTCCATATTTCCTTTTATACAAAAAAACGCATGAGAAATTATTTTCCCTTTTCCTTAGGTTCTAAATAAACCTGTGTTCAGTCCAAAAAATGATTGAAATCGTTAACTATATAGAACTCGTCGAGAAGGCTATCCATGCTGGAAATTAGCTTTAATCTGGCTTCGTTTTTTCTATATGAACAGATTGCATTTGTGCACAAAAAAATATATATAAATAAATTGTTTGAAGTTTAAAACCATAAATAAATTGTTTGAAGTTTAAAACCATAGTTGGCTTCCCATTTCTCCTCCTGCAAACGTTATAGCCAATGAAGTACTTCAATCCAAATGAACTTCGGCATGGATAATCTTCCCGACGATTTTCACGAAATAAACGATTTCGATGATTTATTGGATCCGAAACATATACTCACAAAAATTAAAACCCGGACGAAACTTGACCTTTGCAAATTGGACCGAACCCGGTCTGTACCTCCTCAACACGGGCTTCAAAGAAATGAGGTTATCATCTATGAAAAAAATCAAGTTAATCAGACATCGGTGATAGCTTGATTAATAGTAATGGTCACACGAGAAATAGACAGTTAAATTATGCTTCGTTCATGTCAAGGGGATATTGATGGCGGTTCGATCGAATTTTTTGCATGTAAACCCCATAAAATGAACAAGTTAGATCGTGAAGTGAGACCGTATTCTATTTTACGTGACAAGAGGGTCTCGTGAAGAGATTGGGGATCATCATTCCTCATAAATAGTACTCCCTCCCCCGTGTTTGTTAGTTCACAAACATATTTTTTTCCGTCTCTTAATGCTTGTCTCTGTTTGAAAGTCAATGAGCAAATTGTGTCAATTGTACTCTTTTACCCTTATATTCAACTATTGAATTAATTGATTGAAGGGTAAACTTGGAAAGAAAAGTATTGTACAAAGTAATCGTGATGTTCCTTAAAAAAATTGGAAATTCTCATAACAAAAATGCTACTGGTGTAAAGATTTTGTTGTGGGGCCCACCACGGATCCCATACAAATGATCCGAGCCGTTTATTAAATGTAAAACATTTTTGTAAGGGTTTCTGTAAAAACTCAGCTCAATCCAATACATATAGGTGCTTGATCTAATTATTTAACTTTTCATTACCCGAATATCTGAATGAAAATTTAGATGATTGGATCGAGCACTTATAGGTATTAGATTGAGCTAATTTTCTACGGGGGCTCTTGAAAAAATATTTTACATTTAATGAATGGCTCGGATCATTTGCGTGGGACCCTTGGTGGGCCCTACCTCAAAATCTGTTCACAATCTGTGCACAAATTTCTGTACCAGTAGCATTACTCGGAGGCGGCGGCTGGCAATTCTTTCTATTTTTCCAGTTGATTAACGACGTAGGCAATTACGTTAGCAGTAGGCAAACAGTCATAACCTCCACATTGTATAAATTTGGCGCGTACATACTTTCCCACCTCTGCACAAAAACAGGGGAAAACAGAGAGAAAAAAAGAAGTAGAGAGAGATGGAAATGGTGAGGAGAATGAAGCTGGGTTCACAAGGCCTTGAGGTGTCTGCGCAGGGGTTGGGGTGCATGAGCATGACCACCGGCTTCTACGGCACCGGCAAGCCGGAAGCCGAAATGATCGACCTCATCCACCGCGCGATCGAGAGCGGCATCACCTTCCTCGACACCTCCGATTGCTACGGTCCACACACCAATGAAGTTCTCCTCTGCAAGGTGCTCCAAATCTCTCTCTCTCTCTCTCTCTCTCTCTCTCTCTCTCTCATGTGAGGTCATGCGGTAAGGAATGACTAGAAATGAAGAGAAAGAGAATTTATTTCCATGTATGGGCTAAAATTTAAAGCTAGGTAAACCTTGGTGGAGGGTTTGCCTGGTTATTCATTTCAGGGCTCCGAAATTAATTGATGTGCGCATAAATTGATCCGGATATCCAATTATCAAAAAGTTTGGCCCAAAACTAACAAACGTGAAATGTTTTTATTCTACGAAGATCAATTTGGCATACTACACCAGAGTGCATTCCTGCGCTACAGTATCCCAACCCGGATTTTCCACATGAGTGTAATTTTCAAATTTGAAGCACGTTAATATATAAATATATGTATCTGAAGTTGAACTGATAAGGGCAAGGTATATAACAGGCACTAAAAGGAGGGATGAGAGAGAAAGTTCAACTGGCTACAAAGTTTGGTGTCAACATTAGCAATGGCAGCACAGAAATACGCGGCGATCCGGCCTATGTGCGGGCTTGCTGCGAGGCCAGCTTGAGGCGCCTCGGTGCGGATTTCATCGATCTTTATTACCAGCACCGCATTGACACGCGCGTCCCCATTGAAATCACGGTATGCCCAAGCCACTTTCTGTTATTCTTTTTCTGACTGATTCACAATCAGTATATATATTTACGAAAGTTCATGCGAAATCATGGGGCTGTGGCTAAATTATGAACATTTGAACTTTGAAATGAAAGCCAATGCTGCATGTATGACCATTTGCTGGTTTGGTTGCTATTACTAATACTAGACCATCACCACTACAACGCAACTATTAAGCTCGACCTCCATACTCAAATGGTAACATCGAAACACCCGTGTAAATAAAAGACGAAGTTTTCTAGATCGGGGCTTCATAGTGCATTTGCTCATCTCTCTGTGACATATTTTTCCAGATGGGAGAATTGAAGAAACTGGTTGAAGAGGGTAAAATCAAGTATGTAGGACTGTCTGAGGCCTCTGCTTCAACAATCAGGAGAGCACATGCTGTTCATCCCATAACTGCAGTTCAGCTGGAGTGGTCGTTGTGGACAAGAGATGTGGAAGAAGAAATAATTCCTACCTGCCAGTGAGTTCATTTTTACCTGTTTTTTCATGCCTAAAATAAAGTCCAAAATTGTAAATTTTCCCCTGATTTGTTCTCGCCGTTATAATCAGAGAACTAGGAATCGGGATTGTCGCATATAGTCCTCTCGGCAGGGGATTCTTATCTTCGGGTGCCAAGATGGTCGAAACCCTGTCTACCGCTGATGTGCGAAAGGTATGTTCAGATATATCTGGTACTTTCACTACAGACTTAGTTTTTTTTCAATAATCAGTGTTCGGAGCACTTTACTTGACTGCAGAATAATCTACATATATATCTTCATGTAAGCGTAAATAACTGCTTGACATATATGTTAGTTGGTATATGTATTTACGTTCAGCAATTGGACATGAGTATAATCCTTCCACCCAGGGACCGGAGCAAGAAATTTGATATAGCGCATATGATCGAGTCACACAGAGTGGTGGAGTCACAACTAAGACCGCGACGGTTGTACGTGGTGGTTGCACATAAGTGACTAGAGAAAGAAAACAAGGAGATGTGAGAGAGTAGTATGATTGGACATGTTGTGACTATGAGAAGAAGGGATTTTTTTTGGGCAAATGGAAAAACTCTGGAAATATATTTATAAGTAGGATTTAGGGCATAGACAGTTAGACATGCTTGGGACACGGACACACAGAAATAGTATTAACATTGTGAAAATACAAATCGACTGTCACCACATAAGTATTCACGAACTAAATATCAATGAAAATTTTGATTCCGGACCAAGTTTTATAACTTGCATTTTAACCTCCCATTGTGTTCTTAAATTATCCACATTGTGTCCCAGTAAACAAAAAATAGGACACACTTTGAGGCGTGTTCAACACACATGTCCAGAAAGTATCGTGTCGTGTCCATGTCAGACACGCGTCGGACACAAATACACTAGACCGGTAGACATGTCCGTGGGAAGAACATTAACTTCCCTTCCTTCATCCCCTCTTGTAGATTGGCAAAAAGACAAGAAAAAGAAAAACAGAAAAAACACAACTATGGTTCTGAACACTGAAATGCATATCTTTTTTATTTTCAGAACATGCCAAGGTTCAAACCAGAGAATATGGAGCAAAACAAGAAGATATTTGAGCAAGTCAGTGAAATGGCAGCTAAAAAGGGGTGCACTCCTTCACAACTAGCATTGGCATGGGTTCACCACAAGGGGACCAATGTGTGTCCAATACCCGGTACCACTAAGATTGAAAACCTTAAACAGAACATTGGAGCTTTGGCTGTGGAATTAACAGAGGAAGAAATGGCAGAACTGGAATCCATAGCTTCAGCTGATGCAGTGAAGGGTGGTAGAAATGCTTACACGTCATTGACATGGTCTAATAGAGACACTCCACCATTGTCCTCCTGGAAACCAGAGTAGAATTACAATTTTGTCTGCGTCAGAGTCTTAAATAAAGGCCGTTACATATCGTATCGGCCATTATGTAACGGAATTTTGGGCCTCCAAGACTGTTATTACGTATAAGCTGATATATGACCGTATCACCAATACCGTTATCCGAGATCAGCACCTTACAAGGCCTTTTGTTGTCGGCACTAGTTGGCTTTGTACCCTGGTGGATACCGCGCGATATATGGTCTGTGTGCTTAATTGGATTGCAATCTTGAGGGACTTTCCCTGTCTTAGCTGTGTTTTTTTTGTATTTGTTAAAGAAATAAGGCTGACTGTTTCTTTCCACACTATATATTGAAATAGTAACATATTACGTCTATTGCAAAAGTTTGATAAACTTAGTTTTCTATTTTTTGTCCACTGAAATGAAGAAGTAGAGAGAGCAAAAAAGACGTTGAAAATGCTATCAATCTCCCTCCCACTCTCATACCGCACCCCAATCTGGTGTTAAGGAGTGTCGGGGCACCACACGATGGGGAGAAACAAGGGACGAGAGGCCTATCAACTGGAACACCTACCTACCTCTTAGATGTGAGTTTATTTCCGTGCACCTTTTTTCCCAATCTGTTTCCATGTATTCTGAACACATGATTTGAATACGAATTTACTCTCTACACTACCAAAAAAACTTGACAGATGAATGAGATTGTACAGTTTAGCTTAATGTTTTTACAGGATGTGCTATTGTGCTCTTACACTAGTTAGCCTTTTGAACTTCTACATTGAGACAACATCTATCACCCAGCTGCATACCTCTCTTCGAAGAAGCTTAAATTTTATTCGGGTTTAAATTCCGTAAAATTTATGCGTTTAACAGAAGTCGAACAGCTAAAGTTTTCCTGCTGAGCTTCAAACATAAGAACAAACATAGTTTTCACATGTGACTGAACTCGGATTTCAATCAGACGCTACAGAAGGACAAGCACAGAACAAAGTTCGATCTCTTACAACTCTGAACGAAATAACTACCACAAGCATATCTCACGTATATTCATTCTGATGTTACGTATTTAACAAGCTATAACCCGTGCCTAAAACCAACTACTGACACAATTGGTTGGATCAAAGCAATCTCAACCATTCCAATACAATGTCCACGCCATTGTGATTTGTGATGTAAGATATTATGCATGTATTCGGCTTTCCATGAGGATAAGGGTGGAGTATTTGAATTCATCCAAGTATTGACCATGCCCACGTATCTCTCACCCCTAACGGCATCAGCTGAGGCAATGGATTCGAGTTTAGCAATTTCTTTGCAGCTTAGTTTTACCGACAACGTTCCAATGTTCTGATTGAAGTTTTCAATCTTGGTGGTGCCAGGAATAGGACAAACACCGTTCCCTTGGTGATGAACCCGTGCTAGTGCTAGTTGGCCGGGGGTGCACCCTTTCTTTGCTGCCATTTCATGAACCCATTCAAACACGGTCTTGTTATGCTCTAGATTCTCAGGTTGGAACCTAGGTATATGCTGTATGGCAATTCAATGACAAAATGAATTCAAACGATAAGGTCAAGTTCCAGCTTCTAAGGTTATTTATCAGATATAGTGTGCAAAGAGATGACAGTATGTCGTCGACACTCACAAGTAGCATTATGATGACATTATGACTGCCTAGCCATGTATGTCAATCTCAAAGTAAACAAGTAGGCATGTCATATGCACATACTTTCGGTATTCATCGTGTGGAGTATTTTCAACAGTCTTGGGACCTGATGAAAATAATCCTCTTCCCAACGGACTGTATGCAAAAATCCCAATGCCAAGTTCTCTGAATAGTCACAAACGGAGATGACATTAGAATTTGGTTTTCCCTAAAATGCCATATAGCAAAATAGATGCCCTGCCGGCAAGTAGGAACTATTTCTTCTTCCACGTCTCTTGACCATAAGGACTATTCCAACTGTATTGCTGTAATTGGACAAACAGCACAAGCCCTTCTGATTGTCACAGCAGAGGCCTCTGATAGACCAAACCGAGCCTTACGTTCCAATCACTTGGGGTCGGCTACATGCATCCGTTTCCTCCATTAAGCTCTGTCAAGGCCAACGCCACTGGTGCATGAAGCAAAACTACTTAGTAACACTTGCGATCTTGTTCTGTGATAAATCAAAGGAAAAAGCAAAGAAACTAATTGTGGATACTTACCAAGAAAAAAATCTAATCGTGGACAAATGCAAAAAAAAACTTATATATTGAAGAGGAAACAAAGGAGGAACAAGATTGTCATGCAACTTGACCGCAGCATAATGGTACAATCAAAGAATTTCGAGTACATCATTAAACTGCACATTATTTCCAGTACATGCAGATACTTCTCTGCTGTAAAAGCATAAACACTCTAACGTCAGACTCAAGAGGCTGCGGTACGGTGGTACCAAAGAAAGCCACCTTTCAAACAGGTATGACAGGTATGAAACTCCAGCATATCAACTCAACTCAACAATGATAATTCGTGCCCCTATTCAAAGAAAGCGTAAAATGCAAACACACTTGTTTAAGTCTGCCTGCCAACTTTTGCTCATGGCCGCAAACTTTGTCAGTATGGACACGAACTTTTGCTTCATGGGCACAATGTTTTAAATGCGTGAAACACAAACACGCTTCTTACTGAAACTCTTGCCCAGTTTTGTGTAGAAGCGTTTCTAAAAGCCACCCTTTCCTTCTCACACTTCCGTCCTTTTTTAAAAAAAAAAAACTTTATTTAAAAAATGTGTTCACTAATAAGGGCCGGTTTGGCCTCATAAAAAACCGTTTTTTTGTCTTTATTCAATATTTTGCATTTGCTAGTTTTGCGTCAATTTTTTTTTGTGAGTTATTTGTTCATCTTGATTAAAGGAATCCAAAACATAACAAATTATGAACCAAATTTTGAATAATGAGAAAATAATCTAAAAAAGCGTACTTGTTTTGGATTATTTCCGTCTTCAGTGAAGTTTTTATGAGTTTTGATAATAATTATTTATTTTTTTAGATTCTTATCGTCGAGATGAACAGATAATCCACAAAAGATTGATGCAAAAGTAAGAAATGTGAAAATTTGAATAGAGATGTAGAAAAAATAAACAGGCATTATTAAGGCCAAAATGGCCCTAAGTTAATGCTAACATAATTAACAAATTTGGCTTAATAAATTCTTTGACTTATTTTTTTGTCTTTATTCAATTTTTGTGTGCATTTGTTAGTTTTTCTTCAAATTTTTGTAGATTATTGGTTCGTCTCGACTAGAAAAATCGAAAAGATGAAAAATTACGATCGAAACTCAATTTTTTTTTTTAATGAATACAAAAAAAAAGCCGAAAATACAGCTTCCTCTCTTGTCGAGACAAATCAATAATTCATGAAAATTAGACACAAAATTAACAAATGCAACAAATAATTGAATAAAGAAAAAATAAATAAAGAAGCCAATAAACTTATTTAACCAAACGAGGCCATTGTTTGGTTTAAAAAAGGACAAAAATGGTATGGAAGATGTGAGCTACTTTGGTTGAGAATAAAGTTCAAATTGCGAAATTTAATTAGCTGATAAGGGGATGTGGCCTCAAGAACAAATCAAGGTCGAGGGAAATTGACCTTGCAACTTTGGGGTGGTAAGCCCCACCGAGACAAGTCAATAATTAACCACTGTGACAACCCGTTCGCGTTGGTTAGTTATGACCAAAACATTACAGACTTGGCTCAAAATGGATATTTAATCCTCTACTCTCCAATATTAGCTTTCTCACTCATATGGCATCATCCCATCTTCCTGCCGTAGCATGTATATTGGCCAAAGTCACATAATGTCCAGCATGTACAGGTTCAAGTGGACAAAATGTTCTGAAGCTGGCAAGGAATCCGGCCAACTACGGGTACCGATGGAAATGTACATATTGTGTATAAATTCTTTGTGAGGCCCACCTCGGGTTTCCTTAAAACTTTTTCTTTTATTCCTTACCACAAATTTTATTTATTTTTCTTACCAAAAGAAAATCGAGATATTTATTTTGCTCAGATGAATTTTTTGATGTGCCCTTAAAAAAATTAGTTCATCCGGATATCGATAAGTTATTGATTAATTTTTTCAATTTTTGGTTTAAGATTCTTGACTGCGAATTCCAAACTAAAATTGAACGAATTGGTCAAGTACCTGTCAATATCCAAATGAGCTACTACTACTAACCTTTTACAGGATATGTTGAAAAATTATGCCGAATAAAAGGAACATTTTACGTTTACCACTCAGCTTCTCACATAAGGAAAATCCTTTTTTTTTAATTATTAAATATTGCATTCACAACACCCCAAACACAGTTTCCGCATAAAACCAAGCTTAGATTTCAAACACACTTTCAGGACGAAAACACAACTAAGTTCTCTTACAACTCCAACTGACACAGCTAGCACCCATATCTTCAAATGTTATGGATTTATTCGAATATCATACATTTAACTAGCTATAAACCGCGCCTAAAGGCAACTAGCGACACAACTGCTGGATCAAAGCAATCTCAACCATTCCAAAAAGTGTATTTTCATGTAGTTCAGCCGTTGTTCTTCAAAGGTATTGCATATTTATTCAGCTTTCCATGAGGACAAGGGTGGAGTGTCTGAATTCATCCAAGTAGAGATCGAGCTTTCATATCTATCACCCTTAACTGCATCGGCTGAGGCAATGGACTCGAGTTCAGCCATATCTTCAGGGGTTAGTTTTACCGACAATGCTCCAACGTTCTGATTGAAGTTTTCTACCTTGGTAGTGCCAGGAATCGGGCACACATCGTTCCCTTGGTGATGAACCCATGCTAGTGCTAGTTGGCCGGGGGTGCACCCTTTCTTTGCAGCCATTTCATTAACCCTTTCAAACATGGTCTTGTTATGCTCTAGATTCTCAGGTTGGAACCTCGGTAGAGTCTGTAATCAACAAACATAGTTCAGCAACAGAACACTAAACCCAGCATCGAGAAGGATCTATCACACAATATACAGGATCTAAACAGGTGACAAAACAAATACATGTTTATAGTCATTATGCAGGAGGATGAAAGGCAACTATCCAGATGATTTTGTTTTCAACATGGTATGCTTATACGCATGATATTGTGAGGTAGTTGGAAATAGAGCTAGCCACTTCTAAGGAACAGGGTCTCATGTGAGATGGCAATGACGTATCTTATGGCGCTAAAACCATTATTGACAGAAAATCAATTTTCTTAAAATGAAAGGACAAAAACTGCAGGTAAGTGTCTTTAATTAATCTATAATCAACCTTCTACAAACAGATACCTAGAGGAGGTAAGTAGTTAGCAAAACATGTAAATGTGGGGGCCCATGGTGGCAACTGGAAGACCCATGAGTCATGACCCATTCAATGTAAGTTCAAATCCAAGATAACACAGTTGAGAGCGACTACGAAACGTTATCTTCAGGTGTCTATGTATATTGAAACTCCCATCAGATCATTATACAGCAGTTTTCACTCTTCCCCTCTCTCCATCTCTCTGCCAAGGAAAGAACAAAGGGTAAGCCTTCAAAGGCCAACGTCAAATGTAGTTCACAAGATTAGGTTTGATGCAAGGATCAAAGGTTCTCAATTCTCTTCTGTAAAGCCTTCACCAATCAACCTAGCTCTATGCCACTCTTGGCAAATCCTTCTTTCAATGGTTAGCATATATTACAATTTGGAGGGTATATGCCCTTCTTGTTCTTTGCATTGTTCGTTCCTTGATAAAATTTAGGATTACCAGAAAAAAGGGGAAGCCTTATTACGGTGGATTCTAGAACGATACCCATCATTGTGCTATTACTCCTAGGGCAGATCACTGTTTGTGGAAGGAGCATGTTATTCTCACTGTTTTGAAGGATTTGAGATAGATTGCAAGAGAAAAGGCAGATCAATCTGTTTCCACATCTTTTTTTGACTTCTAATACGAACACTGGTGAGAAAGCTCATGGTAAAAATTTTAACCAGCATGTGGTTCAAAACAAAAATGAAGCATTTACTTGATAAGTGTGCTGACTTTATGCAATCTTTAAAACAAAAGTAGAACTATACTTCAAAACGACGAGGGAGAGACGAGACAAAAATCAAAAATCAAGGACAAAATGACTGTAAACTATGTGGTCAATCATTAGCTCATAAGATCATTTTAACAGCTCAAGTTTGCAAAGAGATGAAGTTCTGGACAGTCATAATAACACTATGATGACATTATGACTCCTAGCCCTGTATGTCAATCTCGATGTAAAAAAGTATGTGTCCTAAGCGCAAACCTTTCGAAAATCGTCAGTTGCCAAATTTTCAGACATCTTGGGACCTGATGAAAAGAATCCTCTTCCCAATGGACTGTATGCAACAATCCCAATGCCAAGTTCTCTGAATAGTCACAAAGGGGGAAGAAATTAGTTATTTGATTTTCTTATTACTCCCATGAATGTTATTTAGCAGAATAGAAGCTTCACCGGCAAGTAGGAACTATTTCTTCCTCCACATCTCTTGACCATAACGACCATTCCAACTGTATCGCTGTAATTGGGTGAACAGCATGAGCCCTTCTTATTGTCGCAGGAGAGGCCTCAGATAGACCAATGTACTTTATTTTACCCTCTTCAACCAGCTTTTTCAGTTCTCCCATCTGGTCAATGAAGCAAAGAGATTAGGAATGCTTGAGAAAAGCTTGTTTGGAAATAAAATAAAAATAGAGAGTGATGAGATTATTGTGGCCACATGCAAATACAGGTATATCTGAGAGTAAAGAAAGTAGGAACAAGTTTGTCATGCAACTCAACCACAGCATAATGTCAGTACGATCAAAGAATAAGGAGTCCACCATTGGGTTGACATAGGGTGCACATTATTTGCAGTACAGATAGTTCTCTGATGTTAGACTGTCATTAGTCATAACATTCATTAAGTGAAGAGGTTATGGATTACAGGCACAGAACTTCAAGCATATCAACTCAATCCAATGACAAGCATTAATCTAGATAGATCATCTTAAAAATACAAGCATATCAACTCAACTCAATGACAAGCAAATGAACCCACTATTTACAGTCTACTACATGGATCAACATCCTCCTGTAATTAGAGTTCACAGAATACAAGAGGAATTGTTAATTTCAGCTCCACAATCAGCATCATCCTTCGAAAGAGTAAAAATAATGGCCTTGCAAGCTAAGCTCTTGCTTGACCTAATTTTTACAATGGTACGTTTTTGTTTTTATTACGTTGAATACAAGAAACAGATCATACTTTGAACAGTTCAAATTGGAAAGGTTCGTGAAAGCAACTATCATATATCAATTCGTAAAGATGCATCAGGGAAATAGTCACGAAAGCATGTTCCTAGTACAAAAAGATGTCCGGTGCCACTTGAATGTCTTTAAGAATCTGAACTCGAAACAAGTATATATGTAACGGAAAAAATCCCACAATCATGGTGCCCCATCAACAGCTCAAATAAAAAACACTCAAGGAAAGCGAGTTTTGGCATCCAATCTTAGTCTTTTACACAAATGCCACAAGCATAGTAGATACTAATGTTTGGTTTAAGAAACAGCTTCTTTAAAAACTTAACCACATATATAAACTCTGGCGGGAGTAATTCCACAAATGTTTCCTTTCCTTCTCATTACATCTCAACTCAAAAGTCCCTACTAGAAATGAAACGGAACACCATCTCATACACAACAAGCATAAACACACAATATTAACCTCAATTATACGTATTGGAGAAGGAGGCAAAGGGGGTCAAACCGTGATTTCAATGGGAACACGGATGTCAATCCGATGCTGATAATAAAGATCGATGCAATCAATATCAAGCCGCTTCAAACTAGCTTCACAAGCAGCCCGAACGTAGGCCGGGTCGCCACGCACCTCTCTCTTTCCATCGGCAAAGCTTATCCCAAACTTGGTCGCCAATTCAACTTTCTCTCTCACCCCTCCCTTCAGCGCCTGCTCAACACCAGTAAGGGTACATTTAGATAGCTATGGATTTCAAATCTAGAAAATCGATGAAAATATAAGAGGTATAGTTGTAGTGGCTTGTTAAATTAAAGCAGGAGATGAATCGGACTTGGAAGAAGAACAGATGCGAGCGATTGTATAACCACAATCTATACCCTGAAGGATTTCAAGTCACTCCTATTAAATAGTTAAATCCATCACAATAGAGCTCTCAAACTCAACATTCAAACCCCTATCAAACCTAAGGGAGAGGTCATGAGTGCGGATCCTCATAGAGGAAGTGCTCGACACCTTTTGTAACCTCTAACAACTAACTCCTAACATCCCATCGTCTGGCCAAAAAAACACAATCAAAACAAATATAGGGCTATTCTCATTGAATAATAATGTCAAATCCCTTCACCAGAACAATTTCAAATCACTCATATTAAATGGTTATTTCAAATCCATCACAAATCACAATAGACATCTCAAACTCCATATTGAAATTCCGGTCGGGTTTGCGCTTTGGTAACTATTTGGTGACCCACGGCAGGGGCTTGAGGGCAGCGCCCCCGAAACCTAGACAGGGGTATTACTGTGACTTGATGATGGAAACGCTGGGTTATAAATACTTGCTATATTGTACTCTCCATTCTTCATCCCATTTCTTCATCCCATACATTGTGGAAACTGGTGTGAGCCATAAATGTACTCAACTACAAAGTTACGGAACCGCGTAAAAATCTTTGTGGTCTTACGTTTCTTAATTGTTCTTCACATCGAGTGTTTGTTGATTTGGTTGATTTCACAACAATCCGTATTAAACTATCAAACCTAAGCTCGAGCTATCCCCACTGATTCATTAACAATATCAAATCCCTTAGTTTATCCAAACGGATCCCAAATTGGAACACTTATTTGTTCCCACCAAACCTCAAAGGGCTTACTAATCACCAAACCGCTAAAGGAAAAAACAAAGAAAGAAAGCAAACCTTGCCGAGGAGGACTTCGTTGGTGTGGGGGCCGTAGATGTCGGAGGTGTCGAGGAAAGTGACGCCGGAGTCAATGGCGTGGTGGATGAGTTTGATCATGTCTTCGTCGGGCTTCGGTGGGCCGTAAAAGGAGGACATGCCCATACAGCCCAGTCCCTGTGCTGAAACCTCTAGACCTTGTGAACCCAGCTTCATTCTCCCCACTCTAGCCATCTCTCTCTCTCTCTCTCTCTCTCTCTCTGAAGATGGGTTGGATAGTTGCAGAGGAGCGTGGGGAGAGGTTAGGAGTGAAATCAAGAGTGGCAGACAGGACCAATCGTTCACCAAACTCGCAACGTCAGCGCCTACGTTTGGTAGGACCTAATTGACACGTGGCCGTGCTTGACAGCGGTGCCGAGCCGCCAATCGGTTCCGTCCATTCATCTTGGCAATCGATGACTCGAATCTTAATCCAAGCAACAGACGGTACAGATTTTTATGCGTTTGGATTATATCCAAGACGTCCGTGCCGATATGAATGGCCGGATCGTCTGTTTGGCTCCGCTGTCAGCATCTCCGATTCCGGGAAAAATTATTCCAAAAATCCTGAAACAATTTGTGAGCGGATCAATTGAGAGTAAAAGTGCATGACAATGATTAAGAGCGAGCAGAAGAAAAGCATTATTAAAGGATTATGAGAGTAAGGTCCGAACCGAGAAACATATGAATATATTCGGAATGGTGAGGATGGTGAATCAGGTGATGGTGCTTGACGAGCACTTTATAATTTTTTTTAGACGAATACATACGAGTTAAGACAGCCCCGAGCTTCAGGCAGGCGGGCAGTGTTGCACCATATTTTAGCAGATCTTTTTCTGTCGAGGAAATATGTGTCAATGGTGACATGTGGTAAATAGCTGGAACAAGGACGAGGGGAGTTAACGGCGATTGTCTGAATCGGACACGTTTGAATAAAAAAGATTGCCCAAGAAGAAGTTTGCCAAAAAATAAAAAACGGTCCGTCTGAGATGAGAGAGGGAAAATTTGGATGTTCGAATTTCAGAAAAGATTAAAGATTTTTACCCACTAACTTTACAAAATTGACACTCATTGAGGGACAGTCCAAAATGAAATACTGGACTGTAAAAAAAGGGACGGAGGGAGTATTTATTTTGCTCAGATGAATTTTTTGATGTGCCCTTAAAAAAATTAGTTCATCCGGATATCGATAAGTAATTGATTAATTTTTTCAATTTTTGGTTTAAGATTCTTGACAGCGAATTTCAAACTAAAATTGAACGAATTGGTCAAGTACTTGTCAATATCCAAATGAACTACTCCCTTCGTCCTTTTTTAAGTGTCCTGCTTCGTAACTCCAACTTATTAAAAAGACATCATCATTACACCTTTCACATCAATTTTTTCCTCAACTTTCCCTACTTACCCATCGTCATTACACTTTTACTCACCAACTTTTCTAAATAAAATCTACTTTTAGGGACAAAATAGACAATATACCAACTTTTACCCTCCTAACTTTACAAAATGGACACTTATTAAGGGACAGCCCAAAATGAAATACTGAACACAAAAAAAGGGACGGAGGGAGTACTACTAACCTTTTACAGGATGTGTTGAAAAATTATGCCGAATAAAAGTCACATTTTACGTTTACCACTCAGCTTGACACATAAGGAAAATACATTTTTTTTTATTAAATATTGCATTCACAACACCCCAAACACAGTTTCCGCATAAAACCAAGCTTAGATTTCAAACACACTTTCAGGACGAAAACACAACTAAGTTCTCTTACAACTCCAACTGACACAGCTAGCACCCATATCTTCAGATGTTATGGATTTATTCGAATATCATACATTTAACTAGCTATAAACCGTGCCTAAAGGCAACTAGCGACACAACTGCTGGAGCAAAGCAATCCCAACCATTCCAAAAAGTGTATTTTTGTGGAGTTCAGCCGTTGTTCTTCATACGTGTTACGTATTTATTCAGCTTTCCATGAGGACAAGGGTGGAGTGTCTGAATTCATCCAAGTAGCCATCGAGCTTCCATATCTATCACCCTTAACTGCATCGGCCGAGGCAATGGACTCGAGTTCAGCCATATCTTCAGGGGTTAGTTTTACCGACAATGCTCCAATGTTCTGATTGAAGTTTTCCACCTTGGTAGTGCCAGGAATCGGGCACACATCGTTCCCTTGGTGATGAACCCATGCTAGTGCTAGTTGGCCGGGGGTGCACCCTTTCTTTGCTGCCATTTCATTAACCCGTTCAAACATGGTCTTGTTATGCTCTAGATTCTCAGGTTGGAACCTCGGTAGATCCTGTAATCAACAAACATAGTTCAGCAACAGAACACTAAACCCAGCATCGAGAAGGATCTATCACACAATATACAGGATCTAAACAGGCGACAAAACAAATACATGTTTCTAGTCATGATGCAGGAGGATGAAAGGTAACTATCCAGATGATTTTGTTTTCAACATGGTATGCTTATGCGCATGATTTTGTGAGGTAGTTGGAAATAGAGCTAGCCACTTCTAAGGAAAAGGGTCTCATACTGTCATACACATGTGAGATGGCAATGACGTATCTTATGGCGCTAAAACCATTACTGACAGAAAATCTATTTTCTTAAAATGAAAGGACAAAAACTGCAGGTAAGTGTCTATAATTAACCTATAATCAACCTTCTACAAACAGATACCTAGAGGAGGCAAGTAGTTAGCAAAACATGCAAATGTGGGGCCCCACGGTGGCAACTGGCAAGACCCATGAGTCATGACCCATTCAATGTAAGTTCAAATCCAAGATAACACAGTTTAGAGCAACTACGAAAAGTTATCTTCAGCTGTCTATGTATATTGAAACTCCCATCAGATCATTATACAGCGGTTTTCATTCCTCGCCTCTCTCCATCTGTCTGCCAAGGAAAGAACAAAGGGTAAGCCTTCAAAGGCCAACTTCAAATGTAGTTCACAAGATTAGGTTTGATGTAAGGATCAAAGGTTCTCAATTCTCTTCTGTAAAGCCTTCACCAATCAACCTAGCTCTATGCCACTCTTGGCAAATCCCTCTTTCAATGGTTAGCATATATTATAATTTGGAGGGTATATGCCCTTCTTGTTCTTCGCATTGTTTGTTCCTCGATAAATTTGGGATTACCAGAAAAAAGGGGAAGCCTTATTACAGTGTATTCTAGAATGATACCCATCATTGTGCTATTACTCCTAGGGCAGATCACTGTTTGTGGAAGGACCATGTCATTCTCACTGTTTTGAAGGATTTGAGATATATTGCAAGAGAAAAGGCAGATACATCTGTTTCCACATCTTTTTTTGACTTCTAATATGAACACTGGTGAGAAAGCTCAAGGTAAAAATTTTAACCAGCATGTGGTTCAAAACAAAAATGAAACATTTCCTTGATAAGTGTGCTGACTTTATGCAATCTTTAAAACAAAAGTAAAACTATACTTCAAAACGACGAGGGAGAGACGAGACAAAAGTCACAAATCAAGGACAAAATGACTGTAAACTATGTGGTCAATCATCAGCTCATAAGATCATTTTAACAGCTTAAGTTTGCAAAGAGATGAAGTTCTGGACAGTCAATAACACTATGACGATATTATGACTCCTAGCCCTGTATGTCAATCTCAATGTAAAAAAAATATGTGTCCTAAGCGCAAACCTTTCGAAAATCGTCAGTTGCCAAATTTTCAGCCATCTTGGGACCTGATGAAAAGAATCCTCTTCCCAACGGACTGTATGCGACAATCCCAATGCCAAGTTCTCTGAATAGTCACAAAGGGGGAAGAAATTAGTTATTTGATTTTCTTATTACTCCCACGAATGTTATTTAGCAGAATAGAAGCTTCACCGGCAAGTAGGAACTATTTCTTCCTCCACATCTCTTGACCATAACGACCATTCTAACTGAATCGCTGTAATTGGGTGAACAGCATGAGCCCTTCTTATTGTCACAGGAGAGGCCTCAGATAGACCAATGAACTTTATTTTACCCTCTTCAACCAGCTTTTTCAGTTCTCCCATCTGGTCAATGAAGCAAAGAGATTAGGAATGCTTGCGAAAAGCTTGTTGGAAATAAAATAAAAATAGAGAGTGATGAGATTATTGTGGGCACATGCAAAAACATGTATATCTGAGAGTAAAGAAAGTAGGAACAAGTTTGACATGCAACTCAACCACAGCATAATGTCAGTACGATCAAAGAATAAGGAGTCCATCATTGGGTTGACATAGGGTGCACATTATTTGCAGTACAGATAGTTCTCTGATGTTAGACTGTCATTAGTCATAACATTCATTAAGTACAGAGGTTATGGATGACAGGCACAGAACTTCAAGCATATCAACTCAATCCAATGACAAGCATTAATCTAAATCGATCATCTTAAAAATACAAGCATATCAACTCAACTCAATGACAAGCAAATGAACCCACTATTTACAATCTACTTAATGGATCAACATCCTCCTGTAATTAGAGTTCACAAAATACAAGAGGAATTGTTAATTTCAGCTCCACAATCAGCATCATCCTTTGAAAGAGTAAAAATAATGGCCTTGCAAGCTAAGCTCTTGCTTGACCTAATTTTTACAATGGTACGTTTTTGTTTTTATTACGTTGAATACAAGAAACAGATCATACTTTGAACAGTTCAAATTGGAAAGGTTCGTGAAAGCAACTATCATATATCAATTCGTAAAGATGCATCAGGGAAATAGTCACGAAAGCATGTTCCTAGTACAAAAAGATGTCCGGTGCCACTTGAATGTCTTTAAGAATCTGAACTCGAAACAAATATGCAAGGGGAAAAATCCCAGAATCATGGTGCCCCATCAACAGCTCAAATAAAAAACACTCAAGGAAAGCGAGTTTTTGCATCCAATCTTAGTCTTTTACACAAATGCCACAAGCATAGTAGATACTAATGTTTGGTTTAAGAAATAGCTTCTTTAAAAACTTAACCACATATATAAACTCTGGCGGGAGTAATTCCACAAATGTTTCCTTTCCTTCTCATTTCATCTCAACTCAAAAGTCCCCACTAGAAATGAAATGGAACACCATCTCATACGCAACAAGCATCACCATCTCATACGCAACAAGCACAAACACACAATATTGACCTCAATTATACATATCGGAGGAGGCAAAGGGGTTCAAACCGTGATTTCAATGGGAACACGGATGTCAATCCGATGCTGATAATAAAGATCGATGCAATCAATATCAAGCTGCTTCAAACTAGCTTCACAAGCAGCCCGAACGTAGGCCGGGTCGCCGCGCACCTCTATCTTTCCATCGGCAAAGCTTATCCCAAACTTGGTCGCCAATTCAACTTTCTCTCTCACCCCTCCCTTCAGCGCCTGCTCAACACCAGTAAGGGTACGTTTAGATAGCTATGGATTTCAAATCTAGAAAATTGATGAAAATATAAGAGGTATAGTTGTAGTGGCTTGTTAAATTAAAGCAGGAGATGAATCGGACTTGGAAGTAGAACAGATGCAAGCGATTGTATAACCACAATCTATACCCTGAAGGATTTCAAGTCACTCCTATTAAATAGTTATTTCAAATCCATCACAATAGAGCTCTCAAACTCAACATTCAAACCCCTATCAAACCTAAGGGAGAGGTCATGAGTGCAGATCCTCATAGAGGAAGTGCTGGACACCTTTTGTAACCTCTAACAACTAACTCCTAACATCCCATCGTCTAACAAAAACACACTATCAAAACTAATATAGGGCTATTCTCATTGAATAATAATGTCAAATCCCTTCACCGGAAGGATTTCAAATTGCTCGTATTAAATGGTTATTTCAAATCCATCACAAATCACAATAGACATCTCAAACTCCATATTGAAACACCGGTTGGGTTTGTGAAGCCTAATTCAGTCTAATTTGTGCTTTGGTAACTATTTGGTGACCCACGGCAGGGGCTTGAGGGCAGCGCCCCCGAAACCTAGACAGGGGTATTACTGTGACTTGATGATGGAAACGCTGGGTTATAAATACTTGCTATATTGTACTCTCCATTCTTCATCCCATACATAGTGGAAGCTGGCGTGAGCCGTAAATGTACTCAACTACAAAGTTACGAAACCCCGTAAAAATCTTTGTGGTCTTACGTTTCTTAATTGTTCTTCACGTCGAGTGTTTGTTGATTTGGCCGATTTCACAACAATCCGTATTAAACTATCAAACCTAAGCTCGAGCTATCCCCACTGATTCATTAACAATATCAAATCCCTTGGTTTATCCAAACGGATCCCAAATTGGAACACTTATTTGTTCCCACCAAACCTCAAAGGGCTTACTAATCACCAAACCGCTAAAGGAAAAAACAAAGAAAGAAAGCAAACCTTGCCGAGGAGGACTTCGTTGGTGTGGGGGCCGTAGATGTCGGAGGTGTCGAGGAAAGTGACGCCGGAGTCTATGGCGTGGTGGATGAGTTTGATCATGTCTTCGTCGGGCTTCGGTGGGCCGTAGGCGGAGGACATGCCCATACAGCCCAGTCCCTGTGCTGAAACCTCTAGACCTTGTGAACCCAGCTTCATTCTCCCCACTCTAGCCATCTCTCTCTCTCTCTCTCTCTCTCTCTCTCTCTCTGTGAAGATGGGTTGGCTAGTTGCAGAGGAGCGTGGGGAGAGGTTTGGAGTGAAGTCAAGAGAGGCAGACAGGACCAATCGTTCACCAAACTCGCAACGTCAGCGCCTACGTTTGGTAGGACCTAATTGACACGTGGCCGTGCTTGACAGCGGTGCCGAGCCGCCAATCGGTTCCGTCCATTCATCTTGGCAATCGATTGCTTGAATCTCAATCCAAGCAACGGACGGTTCAGATTTTTATGCATTTGGATTATATCCAAGACATCCGTGCCGAGATGAACGGCCGGATCGTTCGTTCGGCACCGCTGTCAGCATCTCCGATTCCGGGAAAAATTATTCCAAAAATCCTGAAACAATTTGTGAGCGGATTGATTGAGAGTAAAAGCGCATGACAATGATTAAGAGCGAGCAGAAGAAAGACATTATTAAAGGATTATGAGAGTAAGGTCCGAACCGAGAAACATATGAATATATTCGGAATGGTGAGAATGGTGAATCAGGTGATGGTGCTTGAGGAGCACTTTATAATTTTGTTTAGACGGATACATACGAGTTAAGACAGCCCGAGCTTCAGGTGGGCAGTGTTTACACCATATTTTAGCAAATTTTTTTCTGTCGAGGAAATATGTGTCAATGGTGACATGTGGCAAATAGCTGGAACAAGGACGAGGAGAGTTAGGGCGATTGTCTGAATCGGGCAAGTTTGAATAAAAAAGATTGACCAAGAAAAAGTTTGCCAAAAAAAAAAACGGTTCGTATTAGATAAGAGAGGGAAAATTTGGAAGTTCGAATTTCAGGAAAGATTAAAGATCTATAATTAATGAAGGAATACGTTAGAAAAAGTAGGGAGTACTTATTTTTTAAATTAAATGTGATGTATTGTGAAAAAATGAATTATTTTGTAAAACGATAAATAAATACTTGAAAAATAAAAACTTTAGCGGAATTAGACCAATTTGTTTACGAGGCGAGCCAATTTCTTATGCCGAACAAGCAAAATTGTTTTGCTTCTTCAAGCTTGAGGAGAAAACTTGACGGGCATAAAAAAATCTGTTCAAACTTGATTTTTTTACCTAACAAATCGATCTTGAACAAGTTCTTATCAAACGGACACAAATTTTGGTCCATTCTAGTGTTTCGGAACCAGAAATGCACCGGAACACCATTACTGGCAAGAATGGTCCTCAAAAACCCGTTTCTGACTTCCAACACACTCCTATTAACATCACCACACTACTGGGCTCTCATCCAGTAATCTGTAACTTCTTCAAACACAAGGGAAAAACATTGCCCTATAAGAATCCATCCCATGCATCACAGTCAAAAATGTTTACACAGAATTCAAGCACACCAGAAGCACAATCACAAACCAAAAGTTCCTTTACAGATCCAAAATAAGTTTAAAAAAAAAAAAGAGAGGCATGAGCTCACTCGGCCATCCACGATGATAAGGGTGGAGTCTCTGAGTTCTTCCACGTAGGGACCACACCTCCATCTCTACCTCCCTTAACTGCATCTGCAATAGATTCGAGCTCAGCCATGTCTTCAGGCATTAGGTTTACCGACAAAGCACCAACGTTCTGATCAAAGTTTTCGATCTTGGTGCAGCCGGGAATAGGGCACACGTCGTTCCCTTGGTGATGAACCCATCCCAAGGCTACTTGCCCCGGGGTGCAGCCCTTTTTTGCTGCCATTTCATTAACAATCTCAAACATAGTCTCGTTATGCTCCACATTCTCCGGTTGAAACCTTGGCAGAGACTGCACACAATAAAAGGCTTGATACAGCATTAGAACTCTTAAATCAATCATACAGAAGGAACCCTTGAACCCTTTTCTCACGAACCAAGCCAGCCAGTCCAATGGGAAACCGCATGGATTCACAGGCCTTGTCCCTGACAGAAAGAGTTCACCTTAGTTTCGTTTATTTAACTTTGACGAACAAGCACCAATTAAATGTTTGGAAACAGTGAACAGTTTTTCAGTTCATAAGGTCGATTATAGTCAGTTAAAGCTGTAGAACGAGAAAAGTTTTAACATTCAATATCGTTACGAGGAACTACCATTCTGTAAACTGTATCTGAGTGTCAAAGTCAAAAGTATGTATTCGACTCATAAACCTTTTGAAAATCCTCAGTTGCCAGATTTTCAATAAGCTTGGCACCTGATGCAAAGAACCCTAACCCTAACGGGGAGTATGCGACGATCTCAATGCCCAGTTCTCTGAATTGTCAAATGGGATAGCAAATTAGACAGTTGGATAACTTAATACTTCCTAAGTTGAAATTTGGCCGAACATATGCCTCACCTGCAAGTAGGGACTATTTCTTCCTCCACTCCCTTGACCGCAAGGACCATTCCAACTGTATTGCCGTAACTGGGTCAACTGCATGAGCCCTACTGATCGTTGATGCACACAACTCAGACAGACCGATGTATCAGTATTACCCTCTTCAACCAGTTTCTTGAGTTCTCCCATCCGGTATCAGGAATACATGACAACCAAACAAGTATTCCCAAAATTAGTTTACCAAATCAGGAGAGAAGGTTAAAGACGACTAAAGACAATTGAGTCGAGACTAGATACTACACACAAATAAGATACGGATAGGGAACGAGCTGGAAGAAAAAAAAATGGACGGGGACAAGTTCCGAATAAATGGGTTCTTTTTCTTACTTCTTTTGCTTGCTTGATGAAAGGCAGACCTAGCATAGCAGTAAAGCTGCCCCATTTGTGCCATGAAGGTCACTGGTTTGATTCTCGAAAGCAGCCTCTTTGCTTGCAAGTGTAAGGCTACTTACTATGGAGCATGGGTACCGGTACGTGGTACGGGTACGGGTACGGGAAACGGCAAAATCCAAAAAAGTAGGGTACGGGTACGGCGAGGGTACGGCATATTTATTTATTATTATTTTTTATAATTTTAATATGCTTGAGTTTTTATGTATAATGTATAGCTCATGTATAATCACATCATTATATTAGTTATAAAAAATTTATATATTTCTTAATAAAATACAAATTTAAAAGAGACCAGGGGTCGAAGTGCAAACTTTCATATATTTAGGGACCATATTGTTGCATATGATAAGGTATAAGGACTGGAGTGTAATAACCCTTTAAATATACGTATAAACCTATGGCTCACAACTTCCCACTGTCCCACATCGTCTCTGACTCTCTCGCCGACGTCGCCGTGGACTCTCTCGCCATGGACTCTCTCTGACTCTTTGGCCGTCGATCATCATCGTCGTCGGACGTCTCTCTCTCTCGTCGCCATCGATCATCGTCTCTCTTCTCCGTCCGACGTCTCTCTCTCGCAGTAGCAGTGGATCAACAGGTTTCTCCCTTTCTCTCTCTTCTTCTTTTTCTTCGATCTTTCTTCTTCTTCTTCGATCTTTCTTCTCATCTGCTTCTTCTTCTTCTTTGCGTACCCATCAAAGTATTTCGCGTACCCATGCCGAACCCTAAACATACGAACGTACCCGGTTCGTTTCCGGCGTACCCGATGCGTTTCCGGCGTACCCAGCCCGTACCCGTACCAGGTACGTGTACGCCATTGTTTCTGGCGTACCGGTGCTTCATAGGCTACTTACATCAATCATTCAAAGAACCCACGTAAGCGGGAGCTTCGTGCACTGGGTATGATCCTTTTTCTGCTTGCTTGAGAGTTTTTTTAGCGCAAAATCCAGAGAAACTTTACGAAATTTCAATCAATATGGCCTTAGAGAGTAGATGAAACATAGAGACGGGAAGGAGAAAGATAAGAGTGACCTACCGGAAGTACACCTAACATCAGTCAAGATTCATAGAAATAAGTGCCACCAATTTACGAAGGTATTCTAACACTTTAAACAAATAATTGCGGCCAAACTAAAATACTGAAATATTCAATTTTTCATATTTGTTTGTGCTCATCATTATAGATTTCACTGCCATTTGTGATTTCGCATGAATAGCTTTCCATGTGTTTACCCATTAGGATGATTATTTAACAACTTAACATAAGTTTTACCAAGAGAAAAGACATTCTAGTGGGAAAAAATGCATCATCTATAAAAATAACCAACATCACAAGAATATAAAATCACGATATCATAGTATAACCTCGAGCAAAATTACAAGACAAATGACATGGTAAAGGTGAAACTTGTTCCTAAAGTTGAAAACATAGAATCTCATAAAATCCTTCCATGTCACTTGCACAAGCATCCATAATCTGACAACTTCAAATAATTCCCTTAAAAGTTTGGGACACAGCTTTACCATCTTCCCTTGGCACAAGACTCTGGATCATTTTAAAAAAATCGCTATCCTCACCCTCAGCCCGAAGCACATCTACTATCATGGACATGGTAGATGCATCTGGTTTGAAATTCCTGTTGATTGTTTCTAGTAGAAGTATCTTAACCTTGTGCATGTCTCCCCTCTTTAGGAATGCCCGGACCATAATATTGTAAGTCATATCATCTGGTGGGCACCCATCTCCCTCCATTTGCAGAAGTAACTCCTCAGCTTCGTCTACCAAAGCCGCCTTACAAAGTCCACTAATCATTGTTGTGTAAACCTTAACATCGGGTTTCAAAACTTTAGCTAAGAAGACACTAAAAACTTTGCGAGCATCTTCAATCTTCCCAGCTTTGCACATGCCATTAATGATGATAGAATAAATAAACTTATTAGGAACTATTCCTTGATCTAGCATTGAATGAAACACCTTTACTGCCTTGCCAATTTTTTGATTCTTAAAGAATCCGTCTAACAAGATTAAGTACGTTAAAATGTCAGGATTTTGATCGCTACACTTCATCTCATGAAATATATGATCTACTGCATCACATCTCCCTGCGTGCAACAGCCCCTTTAACAAAGTGTTGTATGTACCAATATCAGGTTTTAAACCTTTACAAGGCATTTCTCTAAAAAGATCCATGGCCTCGTCTACATTCATCTTATTGTAGAAACCATTGATTAAAATATTATAGCTAAGGATATCAGGCTCAAGGCCTCTATCCACCAAAGAGTTGAACACTTCTTTTGCTTTATTCATTTGGCCTTGCAAACAATATCCGTCCATCAGTGCATTATAAGTGATAACATTGGGTCTCTCACCTCTTCGGATCATGATCTCGAGTATAACCTCCGCTTCTTCAGTCCTTCCCTCCATGCAAAGTGCATCCACCACCGTAGAGAAGGTTATAACATCGGGGAAAATGTTTTGTTCCGTCATGTCACTCAATATTCTTGTGGCATCCTTCCCTCGACCTGATTTGCATAAGCCATCAACCAAAGAGTTATAGGTGACGACATTAGGCATAATATCCCACCCTCTCATCTCTGATAAGAGGCTCAAAGCATCATCTATGTTCCCGTCCTTACAAAGGTTGTCGATGATTGTGTTATACATCACAACATTAGGCCTATAGTTCCATTTCTGCATATTCCTCTAGGCCGAAAACCACTAGTTTTTGGCAGCCACGGATCCTGTCCCGCCCTTACCCTCCTTCCATTCCCAATCCTCCAACGCATGCCTTCCATTAGCACTTTCCTCCCTTCCAAAATACTGCGCCACGTCCACGAGGGATTCGACCCAGCCTTTGCTTCAAAGAACGAAGAGTTCGGAAAATATTTAGCTCTAAGTACCTGTGAAAGTAGAGAGTTCTCATCCAATAATAGTCTCCAACCTTGCTTAGCCAAAAGAGCAAGATTAAAGCATGAAAGGTCCCGAAAGCCCAATCCCCCTCCTGACTTCTTCTCGCAAAGTTTATCCCACGTCATCCAATGCATCTTCCTTTTTCCCGCACTCTCCCCCCACCAAAAAGATGCCACTATAGCGGAAATCTCTGAACAAAGACTCTCTGGAATTTTAACACAAGACATCACATAAGTCGGAAGAGCCATTGCCACCGATTTGAGTTTTACCTCATGGCCCGCCTGATTAAGAATAATACCACTCCAATCATCAATTCTAGTTATCATTTTATCCTTTAAAAATGCAAACATTGCACGTTTAGACCGACCTATATCAGCCGGTAGCCCCAAATAATTTCCCAATGTAGCATCTCTCCTGACCTCCATAACATGACATAGATTATCCCGAATCTGATGCGGTTTGTACTAAAGAACATTGCTGATTTAGAGTAATTGATCAACTGACCCGACGCCCGACCATACGAATTCAGAATACCCTTAATAGTAGCAGTTTCCGCACCATCAGCCCTAGCAAAGATTAGTGTGTCATCCGCGAAAAATAAGTGGCTTACAGATGGAGCCCCCCTGCAGACTCTAATCCCATGAATTGATCCCCTTCTTTCACCCTCATGAAGCATAGCAGATAAGCCCTCCGCACAAAGTACAAACAGATACGGGGAAATAGGGTCTCCCTGCCGAATACCTCTCGATGGGAGAACATACCCGTGGCTTGATCCATTAATTAAAACTGAATACGATGGAGTGGTGATGCATTCCATAATCCATCCAATCCATCTCTCATTAAAACCCAACCTTCGCATTATAGCGTTAACAAAACTCCATTCCACCCTATCATAAGCCTTGCTCATATCTAACTTGATCGCCATGCCACACTGCTTTCCCTTTCTCTTTGACTTCAAATGATGAATCACCACTTGCCCAATCAACACATTATCCGAGATAATGCTCCCTGCCACAAAGGCACTTTGATTTCCCGAAATAATGTGCGGAAGACACTCACTCAAGCGATTAGTTAACACCTTTGCCACCACTTTATACACAATATTGCATAAACTAATAGGGCGGAGCTGCCCCATGGACATTGGACACTTAACCTTAGGGATTAAGACTAAATGAGTATGATTAATGCCCCTCAGGAGTCTACCTGAAAACATAAAACTTCTGACTGCGTCAATAATATCCCTCGCAAGAACATCCCAATAATTTTGAAAGAAAGATGCAGTGAATCCATCTGGCCCCGGTGATTTTGCCGGGTCCATTTGGAATACCGCCTCTTTAACCTCCTCTGCTCTCAAAGGTCTAATAAGTCTCCTATTCATAGCATCTGTCACCCTCTTCCCCACACAATTCAAGACCGTGTCAAATCCAGCCGGATCACTAGACAAAAATATATCTGAAAAAAATAACGAAGAATAATGCCTTGGATCTCTGATGACATAGCCATGGAGTGGTTAGACAAGTTTCATAGGCTTTGGAAGCATACACCAAAGGCTAAGGATAGCACGAGCATCAAGAAGGCTTTTTGGTCTGAAAATAAGTGTCCTTGGTAGTTGGTAGTTCAAGGGTCATCTATGTTAGTTTGGTAGTTAAAGGGTCATCATGAATTAAGTGTTTGCATTGATAGTTGAAAGGGTCATCATGTATTTAGTGTTTGCATTAATACTCATCTAGATGCATTAAACACATGCTAGTAGGTTCAATGTACGCATATATCTAGGTTCAGCCTCACATCTTTTTTGAATGTGTTCATTAATTAGGTTCATTTCATTTAAAGTTCTAGGAATTCGAAGAGTCTTTCTCATGGATTATAAATTGAGATGTAATCTTTCATTTGGAATAGAGTTGATTAATGAATTGAGTTTACAAGGTTAAGGCCTTTGTAATTGGGGTTTGGGCTGTGGTCCTTCCTTGCAGAAACTGCCTAGCCCTTGCGAGGGTAATGCACATCTCTCTCTCTATCTCTCTCGACTTCTTCTATTCTCTCATTTCTTCTACTTTGCGCACTTAACCAAACAATATTCTTATTTCCCCACCCAAAGCACCACGATTCTAGTTGTAGGCAGCGATACGCTAAGGGTTCTAAATCTGTCCTACATCAATCTCACCGTTACCTTCCTTCCAATTACCTTGTTCATCCTCCAGTCCATGGATACGATTTTGAACTCTCCGCTGAGTTGTCCGAGCATGAAAGAAGGCTGTGTTTCGGTCCCCTAGGTTGAGCCATTTCACCCTCGATTTGGTCCTCCAATACTTTTCGTCTTCTCTCACTGCAGTTTTTAATCTCCCCTCTTTTTCTTTGTATAAAGCTCCATCAAAAACAGTCTCCTCTTCTAGTTCATCTAACTGTAGCTCCAAATCTCTAATAGTGTGCCTAGAATTCAGCTGGGTACGAGATCTCCATGCCCGAAGTTTCTGCCTACAGATTTTAAGTCGCCTTTGAATCGAAAACCATCGTGAGCCCCTTATATCCTGACCCCAACATCTTCTCACAATATCCCCACATTGTCGCTCCTTCACCCACCTACTATCAAAGATAAACCGAGGTTTGGGAAAACCTTCCGCTGCCGATTTAGAGAGGATAATCGGACAATGGTCAGATCCCCTAGCCTTAAGGTGGCGAAGGATGACATCTGGATAATCTGTTCTCCATTTAGACGATGCAAGCGCACGGTCCAGCCGGATTCTAATGTTGTCACCTCCCATCCTCTTGTTATTCCAAGTGAATGGATACCCCACATACCCCACATCAATCAACTGATTTGACCGAATAAACTGTTGAAAATCCCGAAGTTCCCAATCTTCCTTCTCATTCCCACCACGCTTCTCCTCGTTGGATACTACGGCATTAAAATCCCCCATAATTACCCACGGCACATCCCCTTGAATCCCGAACTTCGATACTTCTTCCCAAATTAATCTCCTTTCTCTCATATCAGTGCTTGCATATATACCTGTATATCTCCACAGCTTTCCATCCTCAAACCGCACCTCCATATCGATCCAATAGTTCGAGCTTCCGATAGCACGAACTGAAATTCCCTTTTTCCACATGAAACATAGTCCCCCTCCAATACCTTCGGGATCCATTACAAAAAAGTTTGAAAAACCCAGCTCCCTACATACTTGTTCCACCTTATACCTCCTGTTCTTTGTCTCGGCCAAGAACACCCCACCGGGGGAATGGAGTTTGCACAACCCCTTAAGAGTATGGACTGTCAGGGGGTTCCCCACACCTTGACAGTTCCAGAAAAGAATACTCATTGGGAAGTTGAGGGCCATTCTCGGCTGGCCGCCTCCACCATATCTTGAGTTGTTGATTGCCCTTCATGTCTCTTCCCTTCCCCACCACCATCTGCTTCGATAACATCCTCTAATCGCTCTATCTCCTGGCCACTAGCTGCTGTTTTTCGCTTTCCCAAAACCAGCGGAGATTTCTCGATTCCCTTTTTTCGGCCTCTTCCCCTCCCGCCACCATTTGTGGCGCTACCCTTCACACTTTTTGCTTTACCAGAGCGGGTAGTACCTACCTCCCCTGCTTTAGACGAGAAAATCAACTGAGAAGTTCCACCGGATGTCCCAATATTGATGCTGGAGCCGATAGGTATGTCCATCAGAGTAACCCATTCCAATCCAGAACAGTCACTCACTGGGCCATCTTTAGATTGGGCCATTATCCCCTCTTCAATTTGTACTCCACTTTCAAGCCCCATTGTCTTTTTGTTAACCCCTCCAGTCAGGCCCAGATTCACTTTCCCATATTCCCCTTTATCCAAAAAAATGCTAGAAAGAAAAGCATTCTGCCTCTTTTCGAGCCCAGTCGAAATTGGGTTTAAAACATGTAATCCAGCAAGTTCTCTACCCGGCCCATTGTCAGTAGATAGCTGCATTCCTTGATTCTCCTTTCCATGTTTACTCAAATTATCTGAATTTCCTTTGTTCACGTCACTCTCGGATGGAAACAAATCCCCTACACGGTGGGATTTACCATTTAAACTAATACGAAAAATCTATGAGTACCGACCATTGGGGGAGAGAAAACGTACCGACGGCCGCCGGCGGGCCGTCTCCGGCCACCGGACGGCCGATCCGAGCCGTTCAAAAATTCTAAAAAATAAAACCGAGGGGGTCAACGCGGGAATCAAGGGCATCCGAGGTGTTTAGGGTGCTTGATCAAAGCACCCTTTTTTCGTGTATATATGTACACACACATATATACACGAAAAAAGGGTGCTTTGATCAAGCACCCTAAACACCTCGGATGCCCTTGATTCCCGCGTTGACCCCCTCGGCACATATATACACGAAAAAAGGGTGCTTTGATCAAGCACCCTAAACACCTCGGATGCCCTTGATTCCCGCGTTGACCCCCTCGGTTTTATTTTTTAGAATTTTTGAACGGCTCGGATCGGCCGTCCGGTGGCCGGAGACGGCCCGCCGGCGGCCGTCGGTACGTTTTCCCTCCCCGTGGTCGGTACATATAGCAACACTCAAACTAATAACGGAATTATCTCCAATTTCCACAAATTGATTATCCCTCCAATTACCTCCTTTATTTTCGGTGAGAATCCCCCTTTCTCCGCTCTTACCGTTATCATCGCTAGATCTAGCACCGCCGCCAGCTATCACCGTGGTTCGATGAGAAACGCCGCCGGAACCTCGGTTCCAGGTCCTGTCATACTCCATGGCCTGCTCCCTCCGCCTCCTAAAAGCCGATGCCGCCTTCATCCATTCGCCATACCTACCCTCCCGTAGTCGACCCTCCTGCCCATCATTATCCTTGATGTGACATACATTTTCCTCATGATCAACCCTTACACACTAGAAACAGAAAGATGGAATTCGCTCGTACTTGTAATCCACCCATACTTTCCGACCGCCTCCACATACTATATTTCCACCGCGCTTGAGAGGAGTATTCACCTTCAGCCGTACCCTAACTCGAATGAACCGCCCCCGCTCTCCCCCTTCCAAGCGATCATCCACCTCCAGTAATTCGCCAATTTTGCTTCCAATGACTCTCCTAACCTCTTGACCAATGTATTCAAAAGGAAGCCCATGTAGTTGAATCCATATATCAAAAGACTCGAAAGTAACGTCACTTTCCACCATCCCCTCTTGCCATTGCTTGAGGAGTACTATATGATCATCAAAATTCCACGGACCCCCTGCTAGTACCCTTCTCATCCCCTCCTCTTCCGCAAATCGGAAGTGAAAAAGATTATCTCCCACTTCGACGATCCGAAGATTCGCCTTCATCCCCCAAGCCTTCCTGAGACAATCTTTAAAAGCTATCTTATTGAACTTCCTGGATATCAAAAGCCGACCCACCAAGCTAAATAAACAAGATGAGACAACCTTTGATACCACCGCCTCACTAAGAACAATCTCCTCCACCTCCTCGTCGGAGTCCAGCTGCACCCTCCCCATTTGTACTGCCACCTCATCCGCCATTCACACCAGGAAAAGTTCCCCCCTCACTCTTTTTGAAACTCTCGAGAAGGGATCAGTGAATAAGAAATGATACCGACTTCCCGAAAGTTGATACCCAATTGAGGAAGAAAATAATATAGAAAAACCCTAGAGAAAAAAGGCTCTAGAGAGAGAAGCTCTCACAAGGAGAGAGAGAGGACAATGCATTTTTCGAAACTCCACATGGTGCATAGTTGGCAAGCAGCCAAGACGTATCAAGCACCCCAAACAAAAAAATTACACCAAAAAAACAAAACCCCTTTACTGAGGTCTCGTTCAGCTAAATAAGTCAAGTTAGTTTTTCATCACATATTCTTTGTTTAGGCTCTGTTTGTTTGAAAGTAAAAATTTTTCCAATGTAAAAGATGTTCCATGTAAAATGGTTTTGCACAAAACAAAAGTTTCGTTTTTATTTTCGAGTGTATGATTGATAATTGGTTAGTAGCTGTAAGATGATGTTTGTTCGTATTTATGACATATAAAATTTGGTTAGGTCATAGTTGATGAAATTGGGTCTGCGGAGGAGATCAGTAAGTAACGTAATTATTAGGCCATCCACAGTGGCATAATCAAAAATGGATAATCAAAAGTTTACACATCAACTTTTGATTATCCATTTAAGAGGTTACTAAGCTTAACAATATTGAGGTCCACAATGGTCACTTCTAGTCCATAACTAAAATAAGGGATACACTACAATTTCACTCTCTCTCCCCTTGTGTTTTCCACCATTGATCACTTCCCTCCATTACACTTTTTTTTTTGCAAAAATATATCAATTTTCTCCTTTAATTTTGGAAAAAAAAATTGGTGACTTCCTTCCCTAATATTATGAATTTGGAAAAAAAATCATGTACTCAAAAAAAAAAAAAAACAGATGTGTTCTTGAATTTGTAAAAAAATGTAAGGTTTTTTATGCACTCAACCACAGGGAGAGGAACGAAAAAGAATAAAATAAAAACGGGAAAAAAAAGTGAAATACCTTAATGCGGCGACAAATGTTTTTCACCACTGATCACTTCCCTCCATTACGGTTTTTTTTTTTTTGGCAAAAATATATCGATTTTCTCCCTTAATTTTGGAGAAAAAATTGGTGACTTCCTTCCCTCATATTATGAATTTGGAAAAAAAATCATGTACTCAAAAAAAAAAAAAAACAAATGTGTTTTTGAATTTGTAAAAGAATACAAAGTTCTTCATGTACTCAACCACAAGAAGAGGAACGAAAAAGAATAAAATAAAAACGGAAAAAAAGTGAAATACCTTAATCCGGTGACAATGAGTTGAATTGTAAATGATTGAAAGATATGAGCTTTACTTTTGGAGGGAAAGAAAAAGAAAGAGCTTGTGGCTGAAGAAAATGAGATATAGAGTAGGCGAAGAAAATACCATTTGAAACACGCGTGTACATAAATTTTAGAACCAGTTAACTTATGTGGTGTGAGATCCATAAATTTTGATTATTGAAAAAATGTTGCTAGTTTTGGTTATTCAAAGCCCAAAATTTGATTATTTCTAAGAATGTTGTTAAGTTTGATTATACCATTGTGAGCCATCTTTTACTCCAATATTGTTAATTTTAAAAATAATTTGCTTTTGATTATGCCACTGTGGATGACCTTAGACAAGCAGCAAAGGCAAAGTTCAGAAAATGATTTACCATCTTTCCAAGAAGAAACATTTTCAACAATATGAAAGAGTAAAATATTTTTAGGAAAATATTTTACATCCAAATAAACAAAACCTCTCTCTTTCAAGTTCAAAAAATGACTTACCATCTTTACGAGAAGAAAACATTTTCAACTATATGAAGGGCAAAACATTTTCTAGGAAAATATTTTACATCCAAATAAACAAAGCCTCTCTCTCTCTCTCTCTCTCTCTCTCTCTCTCTCTCTCTCTCTCTCTCTCTCTCTCTCTCTCTCTCTCTCTCTCTCTCATATACTCTATTTCGTAGGATTTGAATACAAAAATCTTCATGTTTTGTGCATTATCTTTTTCAATCACAACCAGAATAAGATTTTGAACCAAGACTTTGATTGATTCTATTGTTTTACTCCTACTAAACAAGGGAAAATCTATTTTTCCCACTATCCACCAAACACCGGAAAACAAAATCGAGAACGATCTTTTTAGAAAAACTATTTTTCATGAAAAATATTTTACTTTGAAAAACATTTTATTACAATGAAACAAACGGAGCCTCAGTTTGTTTAAAAGGCGAGCCAATTTCTTATGCTGAACAAGCAAAATTGTATATAGCTTCTTCAAGCTTGAATAGAAATCTTGACAGGCATAAAAAATAAATTGAACAAGCTTAGATTTTTTTATGTAACAAATCGATCTTGAACAAGTTCTCATCAAAGAACACGAAATCCGGTCCATTCTAGTGTTTCAGAACCGGAAATGCACCGAAACACCATTACTGGCTAGAAATGGCCCTTAAAAACCTATTTCTGACTTCCAATATAGTATCTATTAACATCACCACACTACTGGGCTCTCATCGAATAATCTGTAACTTCTTCAAACAAGTGAAAAATAGTTCTCTATAATCACAGTAAAAAATGTACACACAGAATTCAAACACACCAGAACCACAATCACAAACCAAAAGTTTCTTTTACAGCTCCAAAAAGAAGTAAAAAAAAAAAAAAAAGGCATGAGCTCAGTCGGCCGCCCACGATGACAAGGGTGGAGTCTCTGAATTCTTCCAAGTAGGGACCACACCTCCATCTCTACCACCCTTAACTGCATCTGCAATGGATTCGAGCTCAGCCATTTCTTCAGGCGTTAGTTTTACCGACAAAGCACCAACGTTCTGATCAAAGTTTTCGATCTTGGTGGTGCCGGGAATAGGGCACACGTCGTTCCCTTGGTGATGAACCCATCCCAAGGCTAGTTGCCCCGGGGTGCAGCCCTTTTTAGCTGCCATTTCATTAACGAGCTCAAACATAGTCTTGTTATGCTCCACATTCTCTGGTTGAAACCTTGGCAGAGACTGCACACAATAAAAGGAATGATTCAGCATCAGAACTCCAATCAGTCATACAGAAGGATTAGTCTCGTCGGAAGGCCAGAATGTGATCTTTTAAAAAAGGTTACTCTAAAGTGTTTCACTTAATTCTTTTTTAACATCCATTGAACCCTTTCCTCACGAACGGAGCCAGCCAGCCCAGTGGGAATCCGCATGGATTCACAGGCCTTGTTCCCAGACAGAAAGAGTTTACCTTAGTTTCGTTTATTTAACTTTGACGAACAAGTACCAATTAAATGTTCGGAAACAGGGAACAGTTTTTCAATTCATAAGGTCGATTAGTCAGCTAAAGCTGTAGAACGGGACAAGTTTTAAACACCCAATATCATTATGCGGAACTACCATTGTGTAAACTGTATCTCAGTGTCAAAGTCAAAAGTATGTATTCAATTTACAAACCTTCCGAAAATCCTCAGTTGCCAGATTTTCAATAAGCTTGGCACCTGATGCAAAGAACCCTAATCCTAATGGAGAGTATGCGACGATCCCAATGCCAAGTTCTCAGAATCATGAAATGGGATAGCAAATTAGACAGTTGGATAGCTTAGTACTCCCTAAGATGAAATTTGGCAGAACATATGCCTCACCTGCAAGTAGGGACTATTTCTTCCTCCACATCCCGTGACCATAAGGACCATTCCAATTGTATTGCCGTAACTGGATGAACTGCATGAGCCCTTCTGATCGTTGATGCACACACCTCAGACAGACCGACGTACTTTATTTTACCCTCTTCAACCAGTTTCTTGAGTTCTCCCATCTGATGAAAAAAATGGCCAGAAACAATTAGTGGGGCTTGATGAAAAGCTTGTTAAGAAATGCATTTAAAGGAAACACAAGGAACCATTCTGGAGACGTGCAGAAACTTGTATGTTTATGATGACGGTAATATGAAAACGATCTTGAGCTTGACTCGAACACATAATCAAACAATCTCAAGCGTGGCTGGTAACACTTGGCTGTTGCGGAAACTAAGGATCAAACCAGAACACAAACACACACACAAACACAGAGACAAAGATTTACGTGGTTCCCCAAAATCGGGTACGTCCACGGGGGCAGCCAGATTATATTTAGGAGGAGGAGGATTACAAATCACTCAAACTCACACTCTCTCAAACTGATACAAAATCAGATACGTTTCTGATTTCCCACTCTCTGGTCTCTCACTCAAGAGAGATACTTCTTACAGAAAACTAGTGCCTTCATTTATAAGCACAATTCAGTGCACTGTTCACAAGCATGGGAGAATCAATTTCAATAATGCTGACCCACGCCTGAGATTTTCCATGCCAGACAAAACCATTACTCCATGGCTGCATGAGGACTAAATGACCACTTGCTTTCAATCATCAACGGAGGTGTGCTGGTGAACAGGGAAGTGCAGACTTTGCACACAAAATCTCTTCTGGTGTGCTAGCAACAGGAGAAGTGCAGACTTTGCACACAAAATCTCTTCTGGTGTGCTAGCAACAGGAGGGATTTTGTGTGCAAAGTCTGCACTTCCCTGTTCACCAGCACACCTCCGTTGATGATTGAAAGCAAGTGGTCATTTAGTCCTCATGCAGCCATGGAGTAATGGTTTTGTCTGGCATGGAAAATCTCAGGCGTGGGTCAGCATTATTGAAATTGATTCTCCCATGCTTGTGAACAGTGCACTGAATTGTGCTTATAAATGAAGGCACTAGTTTTCTGTAAGAAGTATCTCTCTTGAGTGAGAGACCAGAGAGTGGGAAATCAGAAACGTATCTGATTTTGTATCAGTTTGAGAGAGTGTGAGTTTGAGTGATTTGTAATCCTCCTCCTCCTAAATATAATCTGGCTGCCCCCGTGGACGTACCCGATTTTGGGGAACCACGTAAATCTTTGTCTCTGTGTTTGTGTGTGTGTTTGTGTTCTGGTTTGATCCTTAGTTTCCGCAACAATTGGTATCAGAGCATTTGGTTACCAAGAACACAAACTCTGTTTCGGCTCTGTTTTCCGTTTCTGTCCAGAAAATTACAGTCACGGAATTCTGATCAAAAACTCAGTTTGATCACTGAGTCTCGTGCGTCTCTCCGAGACGATTCCAACGCACCAAGGCCCGTCGCGAACCGAGCACCACAGAAGCAGAACGCTCCGTTCGACGGCGGCGTGTTCACCGCGAGTTCTGTCCAGATAGAACCCAGTTCCGAAAAGTGATCGGAAATTTTTTTTGATCAAAGACCCAAATTCGGATTGTTGAGACGATCACAACGGTGGTCGGAACGTCTCCGGAGGTGGCCGGAGGAGCGAGCACGCGCCGGTCAAAGGTGGGGCGTGCGGAGCGCGTCAGATCTGCGCGCGCGCGTGGATAGCGCACGCTGGCACGCGGAGAGCACACGCTGGCGTGTGGAGAGCGTGTGCCGGTCAACGCCACATGGGCGGTCAACGCTGACTAGGCGATGAGTCAGCGGCTCAGTGAGCAGCCACGTCAGCGACCACGTGGCGGTGCCACGTCAGCAGGAATGTCCCATTTTGGTGACACGTCAGAGGTCAACTTTCCACGTCAGCAGGTCAACGCTGACATGGCAGTCCAGTCAGCGGTACAGTGGCTGGTCAATGGTCAAACTGCCAGATTTGGTTTTTTGCGATTTCGGGGCCATTCGGACTCCGTTTTTCGCGTATGATTAGTCGATTTTGACTATCTCGACGTTCCGGACGCAACCGCGGGCTCCGTTTTCGGATTGGGGGCTCCTAGGCCGGTGCGAGCGCTTAGCGGAGCAGACTTGCAGAGATCGGAGGTTGATCGAGGCAAACATGCGCGGAGCTAGTGAGCAAGGATACACTCGGGTTGGTAGTGACACAGGCGCTCACTAGTGCATTGGTTTGCGGAGATGATTGACAGTGATCGGAGGCAGTCTGGTTCAATCGGATTTTGTGCTCTGTGATTGGGCACGGTGCGTTCGGGGTTCAGCCGCGGAAGATCTGGTCTTGCAAGGAGACACTCGGTCAGTTGGTAGATACACTTCCGGTGTGGGGGTGGTGAAACTTCTGATGGCTAGCAGTGACACAGGCGCTTGACTAGAGGGGCAGAACGGGATTGACGAACGCGGATTACAGCATCCAAGGGGTGATGCGGGCGCTCAAGCAGCAGAGGAGCGCGGATAGAAATGGACTTTGCTGCGGACATCTCGGGATTGGGATGTGGAGCATTCGGGTTTGGATGCGGAGCACTCGGTTGAGGGGGTGCAATGTATCGGCGGTGTTGCCGATATGAGTCACGGATATCTAGCTGGGTTGTTTTAGCCTCCTCGTAGGTGATGTGTGAGATTATCTGGCGAGTGGAGCCTCTGGTGTGAGCAGGGGATAGCTGTGGTGCTAGAGTGGCGGATTGCAGTCGGACAACGCTGCGGATTCAACGATTACCCCACTCAGGTGTAGGGGGTGATTGTTGGGGTACACCCTTAGTGGGTGGGTGTGACCACAGGGGATCACTCCCCCTTGTTGTATGAAAAGTGCAGTGTGTGCACTGTGTGTGTGTGAGTAAAGCTGAAGGTGGAGCTGCCACCGTTATTGGGGAATTTGATTTTGAATCTACTGCAGATCTGTCCGCTGAAGTTATTGGGAGTGAGTTTGATGGTGGTTCAAGCTCAGTCCACCTGATTCAATGTTAAGCACCTTCGGGGTGCATGCGCCTCTGGGGCGCCTGGCTCAATCGAGGTTGAGCATTTGGCTTGATGTGGGTCAAGCATCTGAATTTGTATATGTGTTTGTGTTCTGGTTTGGTCCTTTGTTTCCGCAACATTGGCTTGAAGTTTGATGCGAAAACATAAATTACTTTGGTTTACATGTTATGCATAGTTATCTTTGTTGCTTTCGCAGACTGCCCATCTGATGAACTAGATATAACAAATTCTGAGTTAATATTTGCAACTTCTCTGTGCCAAAAAAAAAGGCAATACCATGACATTGGAAGGCAAAGTAGACGAAATCCGTTTGATGAAAACATAGATGAAACCTTTGCACATTGTTGACACGAGCATAGGTTGAATATGTGAACCAACAAAATTTGCCACTGGAGAGGAAAGAAGAAACAAGGGGCCGAACCGTGACTTCAATGGGCACACGGATGTCGACCCGGTGCTGGTAATAGAGATCGATGCAATTGATGCCTAGCTGCTTCAAGCTGGACTCACAGGCGGCCCGTACGTAGCCCGGATCCCCGTGCATCTCTATCTTTCCATGAAAGGTAATCCCGAATTTGGTAGCCAATTCAACTTTTTCTCTCATCCCTCCCTTCATTGCCTGCTCATAAACCAATAACAACTTTACCCTTTATTTCACTGAAATACAGTAAATATCAACTACACCATTGAGAAATCGGCCAAATCAACATAAAACTTAAGCGTTCAGGATCTCTCCTCAACTATGTAGTTTCGCCCCTACCAATTCAGAAATAATACTTACTAATATCCGTTGAAGCTGATTTTTTACAAAACTCCATGAAACATTATTATTTTAAAATTTATGGCATTTTTCTATATTTTTGTTGGATCCAGAATGAGCCTCACAAAAAATGTAGTAGATAGTGTAGTGGTTTGGTGTAATGTACCTAGACTTATCGATTTTTGCGTGGTTTCCAAGGTGTATACTAGTTTACATCCACACTACATCAGTTATTACATGACTGCTGTTATACAGGTTGAACTGAAGAACTGAAGAGAGAAACTTATTCACGGAGGCTCCGTGATCAGGTTGTTCACGGAGCGGCGCAATAAATGGCTAAGATTTGTTTGCAATTTTGACCGGTCACAATTGATTTTCAATCCGGACTGTCCAAAAATACTTTGGACACGCGCGATTGGCCTGGCTTTACGGAATGGTCAGCAAACAAGATTTTCTGTGAACTGAAATAGTCCAAGACAACCACAATCAGGCTTCACAAACCCAATATATATACGTAATTGAGTAGTAAGAGCTAGATGTGATACTATTACCTTGCCAAGGAGGGTTTCGTTGTCGCCGTACACGTCGGAGGTGTCGAGGAAAGTGACGCCGGAGTTGATGGCGTGGTGGATTAGCTTTATCATTTCTTCTTCTGCCTTTGGTGGGCCGTAGACGGCCGACATGCCCATACATCCCAGTCCCTGTGCCGACACTTCTAGACCTTGTGATCCCAGCTTCATCCTCCCCACTCTTCCCATCTCTCTCTCTCTCTCTCTCTCTCTCTCTCTCTCTCTCTCTCTCTCTCGGTTTATAGTCTGGACTGGAGAGTAGTTTTTGTAGAATTATTAGAAAACTTACCAAATTTTCAATGATTCTGAAACACAATCAATGATTGAATGAAAACTGTGGAAATGATCACGAAATTATAAGGAGAAGAAATTAGAAACTTTTAAGAGAAGCTAGAGTTGGATGATGCTATGGTGTCCCCGGTCATTTTGGGGACACCGTAACTTCTGGCATAACTTTACCATTATGAGTATAACTAAAACCCATTACAAGCATAACAGAACCCAAATAAGGCATAACCAAGGAATATCCAAAAAACCAATCAAGGCATAACCAAACCCAACTAGGGCATAACAAACAAGTTATGCCTTGCTATGGTTTTGGTTATGCTTTGCTATGGTTCTGTTATGCTTGTAATGGATTTTGGTTATGCTCATAATGGTTTTGTTATGCCAAAAGTTACGGTGTCCCCAAAATGACCGGGGACACCGAAGTCATTCCCGCTAGAGTTTTATAATTTAGTACTAGTATATTTATGTAGTACAATTTTCTGTCTTTCAGTGAGCTGTAAACAGGGAAAAGATATTCGATTCATACTCCCTCCGTCCCTTTTTAAGTGTCCTGCTTCGTAACTCCAACTTATTAAAAAGACATCATCATTATACCTTTCACATCAACTTTTTCCTCCACTTTTCCTACTTACCCATCATCATTACACTTTTACTCACTAACTTTTCAAACTAAATCTACTTTTAGGGACAAAATAGACAATACATCAACTTTTACCCCCCGAACTTTACAAAATGGACACTTATTAAGGGACAGCCCAAAATGGAATACTAGACACAGAAAAAGGGACGGAGGAAGTACCATTTTTTCATCACACACTTGTCGTTGGCCACAAGACGAATGCGTGAGCTCCACCGCAATGGGAAGTGGGGGGGGGGGGCTGCTGTGACCCGTTTGCGGGCCCATCCCGGTCTCGCTCCGATGATCGGAAACGTTCACTTTGTAGAGCTCGTTGAGTAGAATAACTATGCAAAAAATCAGATTAATTGGATATCATTAAGTGCCTAATCGAAACCTTTTTATCTTGAAAAGAATGGATCCGAAATACTGGATCAAAATACATTGTAACCCATAGACCGAGAGTTATATGTGCTCCGATCAGGCACTTAATGATATCCAATTAAACTGATTTTTTGCTTAGTTGTTCTACTCGACGAGCTCTACAAAGTGAACGTTTCCGATCATCGGAGCGAGGCCGGGGTGGGCCCGCAAACGGGTCACAGCAGCACGCTGCTGCCCCAAGGGGCAGCAGCCCCCCGCTTCCACCGCAATGTGTGCTTAAAAGCCCGGTTACGCTTTCCTCCCACCACGCGCTTTCCTCCCACCACACGTTTGTCGTGGACCGAGAGATGAATGTGCAAGCCCCACCCAATATTTGGTTAAATTAGAGCTGGGACGTCACGTGACAGTGCCTGGGACACTAAGTAATCGCTCAGTAATTTAAACGATTAGGTTTGTCCCCATTTATACTATTTTGTTCCAGTGTGCAGTGCATTTGTTTGAAGATAAGTGTAACGATTAGGGATTTATCGGCATCTAACATAGTAACTTTTTCATTGTTAATGTACTCAATGAGCTGTATGAACCAAACCATTCCAATCGTTACACATATAGACAAACGACAGTTACGGATCCAATGGAAAAGACTATCCCTGATACACGAATGCAAGATTTAGCGGCAAAAGAGGAGCAAGGTGGAAATCTCCTTGAAGATTTTGTTACCACACCCGCGTACCTGGTTGGTGTCGTGGCTTTGACCTGAAACCACACAAACACACGACTCTACGAAGAATAATCAAGCAAACACACAGAAAGCACCACAAAAAGATTTAGTTTGTTCCCAATATGGTACATCCACGACTACGCCAATTTTCACTATGTATTGAATGACGAAAGAGAGTACTATCATACATCGGCTGTTGCGTATAGCAAACTATAATATTTTGGGTATTACGTGAAAAATTACCCTAATACAGCTCCATAACTCTCAAGCCAAAGAGAACACCAAGCCGTAAGAAATCTTTAACTCCCTTCTCAAGATAAGTTACGGAACCAGTAATGCACATAGGATTTGATGGGTTCTATACACCACTTGGTATAGTCTTTTATTCTTGGTGTAGGTTTGACAAATAATCAGGCCCAGGGTAGAGTTTAAGCAAACATTTTTACCACTCTAATCTTCAAAGAGAAGCCTTGACTGCATCTGCAGAGCAAAAGGGTGGATTGTCTGAAACATACCAAGTAAAGAGCATGCCCCGTATATATCAACCTTAAAAGCATCTTTCTATGGAATGGAATCAAGTTCTGCCATTTCTTCAGATGTTAGTTCTACCGACAAAGCTTCAATGTTTTGATCAAAGTTCTCGACCTTGGTGGTACCAGGAGGGGGGACCTTGGTGGTACCAAGAGGGGGACAAACGTCACTGCCTTTGTGATGAAGCCAAGCCAATGCTACCTGCCCTGGCGGGCACCCCTTCCTTGCTGCTATTTCATTGACTCGGTCATACATGTTTTTGGTATGCTCGAGATTCTCAGGTTGGAACTTTGGTAGATACTGCCAAAAACAAATAACACGCATAATTCAGCAGCAGAATAGCAAACCAGCCGTAAAGAAAGATCAATGAAGAACGCAACAAAAACAAATCTTCTGCAAGTCATGGTGATTGGTGCAACTGTCTTCCCGAAACATTAAGAGATTTTTCTGAAAACACACTACATGTACATGAGTAAACGAACTGAAGAACTACCAAACAGACCAGCCTATTGAAAGGAAAGAAGGATCTTGTAGATAAGAGTGTGTAATAATTATATCACCATTCATTGTAATGCACCAAGATTGCTAGTGACAGCAAATCCATTTCCGTTTCCTGCAATTACTAAAGCTTTGTGTATGGTAAAAAAGAATCAAATCTTTTTGTGGTATTTCTACCTACTTAGTTCAACGGAGAAATTCCACAGAAACAAGCTGAGAAAGATACTCCTAGTCAACATTGAACTGCAAAGTTGTTCAACAAAATTGAAGAACATTAAGTGATGAGTGTTGCTTAACTTATGCATCTATAAGCAAAAGCACCCATATGTTCACATAGGCACAGGGGACACACGAAGAAACAATTGTAACAGGATTATTCCAGGAGGAAAGGACTCTAACTTAGTCAATCAATGTTTTAGAAAAGCAGTATTAGGAAATCTATGCATATGTGATGCGACCATGTATTAAATATTGAAGAATTCTATATCAGAGGTGAAAAATTCCAATACTAACTGGCCGCAATGTTACCTTATGTACTGATACTTCTAACCCTGCTAACATTCACAATAACATCATGGGGGCATAAGCATTATTTAACATTGTACTTCCTTCCATAGGTCAAAAGTGTGTGATTTATGTATATACCCTTTGTAAGAGAGGAGCTGGCAAAGTTTCAGCAATCTTTGGACCTGAAGAAAAGAATCCTCTTCCTAATGGAGGGTATGCGACAATCCCGATGCCAAGTTCTCTGAATAACATGGGAAAAGAAATTAGAAATTTTGGTTGATCGTTGCTCCGTCAAATGTTATTTAGCAAATAGACGCCTCACCTATCGATTTTTGCGTGGTTTCCTAGGTGTATACTAGTTTACATCCACACTACATCAGTTATTACATGACTGCTGTTATACAGGTTGAACTGAAGAGAGAAACTTATTCATGGTGGCTCCGTGAACAGGTTGTTCACAGAGCGACACAATCAATGGCTGAGATTTGTTTGCAATTTTGACCAGCATTTTCAATCCGGACTGTCCAAAAATACTTTGGACACCCACGATTGGCCTCCGTAAAGCATAAAGCCTTCTTTATGGAATGGTCCGCAAATAAGATTTGCAAATAAGATTTTACGTGAACTGAAATAGTCCAAGACAACCACAATCTTCACAAACCCAACATATAGACGTAATTGAGTAGTTATAAGAGCTAGATGTGATACTATTACCTTGCCAAGGAGGGTTTCGCTGTCGCCGTACACGTCGGAGGTGTCAAGGAAAGTGACGCCAAAGTTGATGGCGTGGTGGATTAGCTTTTTCATTTCTTCTTCTGCCTTTGGTTAGACGGCTGACATGCCCATACATCCCAGTCCTTGTGCCGACACTTCTAGACCTTGTGATCCCAGCTTCACTCTCTCTCTCTCTCTCTCTCTCTCTCTCTCTCTCTCTCTCTCTCTCTCTCGATCGATCGATCAATCGATCGATAAGATTTATAGTCTGGACTGGAGAGTAGTTTTTGTAGAATTATCAGAAAACTAACCAAATTGTCAATGATTCTGAAACACAATCAAATAGAGATGCAAACAAATAAGAAAGGCCTGTGCTTGATCGAAAGTCCACGACCGGGCCTAAAAATAAGTTTGAATGGAAGAAGAAGAAGAAGAACCCTTAAAAATGGTCAATTATGTACGTACAAACATCATTATTATATTGTATACGGATTATTTATTTAGTCATGGACAATGGAGTGAATCAGGATTAAGGCCTCCTCGGGTGGTGGAGCCATATCATCTGATCATGAAAACGTACAAACACGATTAAATTAGGGTTAGAATCAATCAATTCAGGATCCAATTTGTTTCAGAATTCTGCAATTTAAAAGAGGCGACGAAAGCATATATATAGGAGTAATTACCTGGAAGTGTTTTGGGCAAGTGGGAAACAAGGGTCACAATGATGCCCCCTCCTCCTCCTCCTCCACCGCCACCACCACCACCTCCTCCCTCCTCTTCTATTTTCACATCACTTACTCTCTCCTCGTTTTCATTTCCCTTGTCTTCTTCCCTTTCTCTTGCTTCACTTGGTTGAAAAAGGTTGGAGATGAGGTTGTCAACAATCCCACCACCACCATTTCCACCGCCCAAATCCCCCTCCAATTTACACCCTCCCTTGCCACTACCCTCACGATCCATTCTGTCATCTTTAGCTTTATTATTTTCAGCTTCTCTATTTCTGGGAACCAACAAGTTAGAGATGAAATTAGCAATAATCCCCCTTTCTTCCTCTTTCCCTCCTTTATCTTCAGAAACTCTCTCTTTGCTGTCTCTGCTATCTTCCTTTCCTGCTATTTCTTCATCTCTCTTGCGTTTCTCTGTTTCATGGTGTCCCTGTTCTTGAAAAGCTAAAACGTCAGTCGAAGTCGCACCTTCTTCCATATCTAGCGTGCTCTCTCTCTCTCTCTCTCTCTCTCTCTCTCTCTCTCTCTCTCTCTCTCTCTCTCTCTGAATTGGGAATTGGGAATTGATTTTCGTGTGTCTTCATTTATTGTGTTGGCGTTGTAAAGGGGGCGGAGTAGCGTAGCGAAGGAAGGTGGACAAATGTCCTGGAATGGGGAGGGGAGGGGTTATGTGGCATCGAGTAGCTGTACATTTACTCCACGTATACGGACATTCATGACAGCATCCAACCAGAGGATTACACATTGCAGAAACCTTGGATCGATGCTCTCTCATTCCAATGCTTGGTCGGTTCTCTGTCTTTCAGTGAGCTGTAAACAGGGAAAAAATATTCAATGTCCTGTACCATTTTTTCATCGCACACTTTGTCGTTGGTGGCAAGACGAATGCATGAGCTCCACCGCAATGTGTGCTTAAAAGCCCGGTTACCCTTTCCCCCCACCACACGTCTGTCGTGGACCGAGAGATGAATGTGCAAGCCCCACCCCAATACGTGGTTAAATTAAAGCCGGAACATCACGCGACAGTGCCTGGAGCACGTAGTAATCTGTCAGTAATATAAACAATTAGGTTTGTCCCCATTTATACTGTTTTGTTCCAGTGCGCAGTGCATTTGTTTGAAAATAAGTGTGTAACGATTAGGGATTTATCGGCATCTTCCATAGTAACTTCTTCATTGTTAATGTACCCAATGAGCTGTATGAACCAAACCATTCCAATCGTTACACATATGGACAAACGACAGTCGCGGATCAAATGGAAAAGACTATCCCTGATACACGAATGCAAGATTTAGTGGCAAAAGGAGCAAGGTGGAAATCTCCTTGAAGACTTTGTCACCATACCCGCGTACTTGGTTGGTGTCGTGGCTTTGACCTGAAACCACACAAACACACGACTCTACGAAGAATAATCAAGCAAACACACAGAAAGCACAAAACAAAGATTTAGTTTGTTCCCAATATGGTACATCCACGACTACGCCAATTTTCACTATGTATTGAACGAAGAAAGAGAGTACCATCATACATCAGCTGCTACGTATAGCAAACTACTATAAATTTTTCTAATACAGCTCCATAACTCTCAAGCCAAAGAGAACACCAAGCCGTGAGAAATCGTTAACTCCCTTCTCAAGGTAAGTTACAGAACCAGTAATGCACATAGGATTCGATGGGTTCTATACACCACTTGGTATGGTCCTTTATTCTTGGTGTAGGTTTGACAAATAATCAGGCCCAGGGTACCATACCAAGTAAAGAGCATGCCCCATATATATCAATCTTAAAAGCATCTTTCTATGCAATGGAATCAAGTTCTGCCATTTCTTCAGCTGTTAGTTCTACCGACAAAGCTCCAATGTTCTGATCAAAGTTCTCGACCTTGGTGGTACCAGGAAGGGGACAAACATCACTGCCTTTGTGATGAAGCCAAGCCAATGCTACCTGCCCTGGCGTGCACCCCTTCCTTGCTGCTATTTCATTGACTCGGTCATACATGTTTTTGGTATGCTCGAGATTCTCAGGTTGGAACTTAGGTAGATACTGCCAAAAACAAATGACATGCATAATTGAGCAGCAGAATAGCAAACCAGCCATAAAGAAAGATCAACGAAGAACGCAACAAAAACAAATCTTCTGCAAGTCATGGTGATTGGTGCAACATTGTCTTCCCAAAACATTAAGAGATTTTGCTGAAAACACACTATATGTACATGAGTAAACGAACTGAAGAACTACCAAACAGACCAGCCTAGGTCTGTCAATGGGCCGGATCCGACAAATCCGAATCCGATAGTGGTAATCCGAATCCGATCTGAAAATCCAAATCCGATCTAAAAACTTTTTTACTGCAAAAATTTTAGCAAAAAAAATTTTTTTTTTGATTATTTACCAAAAAAAAATTTCAAATTTAAAATAAAAATACAACTTCTTAAACATTTTTTTTTCAAAATAAAAAATTTACAATTTTTTTTTTTAAATTTAAAAAAGAAATTTTCGGATCGGATTGATAACAGATTTAATCTTATCCGTATTTGGATTACCAGATTCGGATTATCAGATCGACGATATTGGATTCAGATCGAATTTTTGGGATCAGATCCGGTTCATTGACAGACCTAGACCAACCTATTGAAAGGAAAGAAGGATCTTGAAGATAGGAGTATGTAATAATTATATCACCATTCATTGTAATGCACCAAGATTGCTAGTGACAGCAAATCCATTCCCTTTTCCTGTAAGGACTAAAGCTTTGTGTATGGTAAAAAAGAATCAAATCTTTTCGTGGTATTGCTACCTATTTAGTTCAACTGAGAAATTCCACAGAAACAATGCTGAGAACGATAGTTCTGGTCAACATTTAACCGCAAAGTTGTTCAATAAAATTGAAGAACATTAAGTGATGAGTGTTGCTTAACTTATGCATCTATAAGCAAAAGTACCCATATGTTCACATAGGCACAGGGGACACATGAAGAAACAATTGTAACAGGATAATTCCAGGAGGAAATGACTCTAATTTAGTCAATCGATGTTATAGAAAAGCAGTATTAGGACATCTATGCATATGTGATGCGACCATGTAGGCATGTATTATCGAAATATTGAAGAATTCTATATCAGAGGTGCAAAATTCCAATACTAACTGGCCGCAATGTTATCTTATGTACTGATCCTTGTAACCCTGCTAACATTCACAATAACATCATGGGGGCATAAGCATTATCTAACATTGTACTTCCTTCCATTTCCATAGGTCAAAAGTGTGTGATTTATGTATATACCCTTCGTAAGAGAGAAGCTGGCAAAGTTTCAGCAATCTTTGGACCTGACGAAAAGAATCCTCTTCCTAATGGAGTGTATGCGACAATCCCGATGCCAAGTTCTCTGAATAACATGGGAAAAGAAATTAGAAATTTTGGTTGATCATTACTCCGTCAAACGTTATTTAGCAGATAGACGCCTCACCTGCAAGTAGGCACTATTTCTTCCTCCACATCCCTTGTCCACAAGGACCACTCCATCTGTACTGCTGTAATTGGATGAATAGCATGAGCCCTTCTAATAGTTGATGCAGACAGTATTGAAGTAGAGCCCTCAGATAGACCAATGTACTTGATTTTTCCCTCTTCAACAAGTTTCTTCAGTTCGCCCATCTAATGAAAGGATGGCAAGAAACAAGTAAGGAATGCTTGAGAAAGGAAATAGATGTGCAAAAAGTTGAAGAATTAAAGAGGAAGGGAAGTGGGAACAAGAGTCATATGCTAGTTTACCACGGCTTAATGCGCATGTCTTCATTTTTTTTACTTTCTCCAAAATGTTTTGTTCTTATTGGTGGAGTATTTAATGAAGGAAAATTATAATGTCAAAAATGTTTTTGTTAATACCAGAATTTTAGTCCATAAAAGCGTTGTACCTTGTTCATGGTACAAGTCTTTCATGCACTACAAATTTTGACATTAACAAAAATAGTTTTACATTATCATTACCCGTTAATGATGGGTGCCGATACAAAATGAAAGTATGCTAGAGCAGGGAGTTAGACATATCCGTTGGACTACTCCATGGAGGGCTGCATGATATATCAAATTGGAAATTGGCAATTATATCGAATAACAAGACACCAAATTGTTACATTGACTTCAAATAAATTTGACATCCTCGGATTTGAAGATTGATTGGTGTGCTCCTAGATGTTAAAGATACAGTGAGAGAGAGAGAGAGAGAGAGAGAGAGAGAGAGAGAAGCAAAAATGGTCAAACCGTGGTTTCAATGGGAACACGGGTATCAATCCGATGTTGGTAATAGAGATCAATACAATCAACGTCGAGCCGCTTCAAGCTGGCCTCGCAGGAAGCCCGTACATAGGCTGGATCGCCGCAAACCTCCATCTCCTTTCCGTCAAAGGTGACGATCCCAAATTTGGTAGCCAATTGAACTTTCTCTCTCATCCCCCCCTTAAGTGCCTGCAAACCAATCCAATTTGACAATTTAGTTTACTGCAAAAGCATTGATTTTGATATATGACTAACTTAGAGAAACAAGGAACGTAGAATTGGCCAAACCAAGCACAAGATTCCATTGCACTTTGCCATTTTTGGCATTGGATTGCAAGAAAGGATGAATGGATTACATGTCTGTTGTGCAAACAGTCCTAGAAATATGAAATACACAACACTCTAACAAGAACCTGGGGTTCCTATGGGCAAACTCAACAAATTCAATCTCTAAATTGAGCCACCAAAATCCCAAATCAACAAGGTAAAGTTACTTCATTTCTTCTCCTCTCTTGAGTCTTTCTCTCCGTTCCTCTCATAATATGTTGACTGCGAGTATCAGTGTGAATAAGGTAAATCTGTGCAGAGAATTTTGCCTCCTTTTGTTTATGAAAGTGGTGAAGTGATCAATACATTGGGGTCCTTTTCATTGTGTGCAACCTGGAGAAGCTATTACCTATGGAATTCATTTTTTGTTATCTTTTGATATACTACATGACTGTCTTAAACATTGAAGGATCGGAATTTTTTATCAACCAATTCAGGAATACATATGGTTTGCCCCCTAAATAAGTACTCCTGTGTCAGTCACTGCCATCAATATTTGATCAATAATTTTTTCATATTCTGTCAACTACATGAGCCCAGATACCCTAAAAGCCTTAGGTTTGATATTGCTAATCTCATCATTATTGCTGGCTCTAAACAAATTGTAGAGCAAATTATAATTAAAGAGCCACATTTTCCAGTTTAGCTGGTCAATTCCAGACTACCATTCCATCAGACTCTTCATTCTACATCTCTATCTCATCAACATATTCATTCTTTATCCCATCGAACTCTCTATCCCGTCAAATTTTCACTGCACGAGACTCTCCACAACAATGAAGTTGTCAAGTTACTGTAGGCAGCATTTCCAAAATTTGGCTAGGCTTAAGCGAGTCTAACGTCGGGTGATTTTTAATTTCCTCCAACAAGTCCATCAATACTACTACATACTAAAAAGAACATAAAAAAAAATCCAAAAAAAAAATCAACTTCAACTACTTATACATTCCTCCCCCTCTGTTTGTTTTCCCACTCGAAAGGGTAAATTATTTCTTAACAAAATCTTCACTTTTATGTCAAATCGTAAGTCGGTGAGAGGTAAATACCATTAAACATGACATAATTAGAGCATTTATCCATTAACTTTGTCGTGCATCGCAGCTTGTTATAGCTAACGGATGATTTACCTACACCGACGTGGATGCTTTTTCAGTCCACGAG